>NC_133361.1:91465435-91720435 GCF_049309525.1 Garra rufa
ACACTTCTAACACCTTCAGATATGTTTCTCTGTGTTGCAAAATAGCTTTTATTTATGCACAGAGTGTAAATTTAAAGTGGGACAGAGATTCAGCTTGCATTGCCTGAACCAACTTTGTTCTGCGCTGAAACGCTGTTTTCTGACATTTCAGGGTCTAACTTCAAAAATCATGCAAAACACTTCTAACACCTTCAGATATGTTTCTCTGTGTTGCAAAATAGGTTTTATTCATGCACAGAGTGTAAATTTAAAGTGGGACAGAGATTCAGCTTGCATTGCCTGAACCAACTTTGTTCTGCGCTGAAACGCTGTTTTCTGACATTTCAGGGTCTAACTTCAAAAATCATGCAAAACACTTCTAACACCTTCAGATATGTTTCTCTGTGTTGCAAAATAGCTTTTATGTATGCACAGAGTGTAAATTTAAAGTGGGACAGAGATTCAGCTTGCATTGCCTGAACCAACTTTGTTCTGCGCTGAAACGCTGTTTTCTGACATTTCAGGGTCTAACTTCAAAAATCATGCAAAACACTTCTAACACCTTCAGATATGTTTCTCTGTGTTGCAAAATAGCTTTTATTCATGCACAGAGTGTAAATTTAAAGTGGGACAGAGATTCAGCTTGCATTGCCTGAACCAACTTTGTTCTGCGTTGAAACGCTGTTTTCTGACATTTCAGGGTCTAACTTCAAAAATCATGCAAAACACTTCTAACACCTTCAGATATGTTTATCTGTGTTGCAAAATAGCTTTTATTCATGCACAGAGTGTAAATTTAAAGTGGAACAGAGATTCAGCTTGCATTGCCTGAACCAACTTTGTTCTGCGCTGAAACGCTGTTTTCTGACATTTCAGGGTCTAACTTCAAAAATCATGCAAAAGACTTCTAACACCTTCAGATATGTTTCTCTGTGTTGCAAAATAGGTTTTATTCATGCACAGAGTGTAAATTTAAAGTGGGACAGAGATTCAGCTTGCATTGCCTGAACCAACTTTGTTCTGCGCTGAAACGCTGTTTTCTGACATTTCAGGGTCTAACTTCAAAAATCATGCAAAACACTTCTAACACCTTCAGATATGTTTCTCTGTGTTGCAAAATAGCTTTTATGTATGCACAGAGTGTAAATTTAAAGTGGGACAGAGATTCAGCTTGCATTGCCTGAACCAACTTTGTTCTGCGCTGAAACGCTGTTTTCTGACATTTCAGGGTCTAACTTCAAAAATCATGCAAAACACTTCTAACACCTTCAGATATGTTTCTCTGTGTTGCAAAATAGCTTTTATTCATGCACAGAGTGTAAATTTAAAGTGGGACAGAGATTCAGCTTGCATTGCCTGAACCAACTTTGTTCTGCGTTGAAACGCTGTTTTCTGACATTTCAGGGTCTAACTTCAAAAATCATGCAAAACACTTCTAACACCTTCAGATATGTTTATCTGTGTTGCAAAATAGCTTTTATTCATGCACAGAGTGTAAATTTAAAGTGGGACAGAGATTCAGCTTGCATTGCCTGAACCAACTTTGTTCTGCGTTGAAACGCTGTTTTCTGACATTTCAGGGTCTAACTTCAAAAATCATGCAAAACACTTCTAACACCTTCAGATATGTTTATCTGTGTTGCAAAATAGCTTTTATTCATGCACAGAGTGTAAATTTAAAGTGGAACAGAGATTCAGCTTGCATTGCCTGAACCAACTTTGTTCTGCGCTGAAACGCTGTTTTCTGACATTTCAGGGTCTAACTTCAAAAATCATGCAAAACACTTCTAACACCTTCAGATATGTTTCTCTGTGTTGCAAAATAGCTTTTATGTATGCACAGAGTGTAAATTTAAAGTGGGACAGAGATTCAGCCTGCATTGCCTGAACCAACTTTGTTCTGCGCTGAAACGCTGTTTTCTGACATTTCAGGGTCTAACTTCAAAAATCATGCAAAACACTTCTAACACCTTCAGATATGTTTCTCTGTGTTGCAAAATAGCTTTTATTCATGCACAGAGTGTAAATTTAAAGTGGGACAGAGATTCAGCTTGCATTGCCTGAACCAACTTTGTTCTGCGTTGAAACGCTGTTTTCTGACATTTCAGGGTCTAACTTCAAAAATCATGCAAAACACTTCTAACACCTTCAGATATGTTTCTCTGTGTTGCAAAATAGCTTTTATTTATGCACAGAGTGTAAATTTAAAGTGGGACAGAGATTCAGCTTGCATTGCCTGAACCAACTTTGTTCTGCGCTGAAACGCTGTTTTCTGACATTTCAGGGTCTAACTTCAAAAATCATGCAAAACACTTCTAACACCTTCAGATATGTTTCTCTGTGTTGCAAAATAGGTTTTATTCATGCACAGAGTGTAAATTTAAAGTGGGACAGAGATTCAGCTTGCATTGCCTGAACCAACTTTGTTCTGCGCTGAAACGCTGTTTTCTGACATTTCAGGGTCTAACTTCAAAAATCATGCAAAACACTTCTAACACCTTCAGATATGTTTCTCTGTGTTGCAAAATAGCTTTTATGTATGCACAGAGTGTAAATTTAAAGTGGGACAGAGATTCAGCTTGCATTGCCTGAACCAACTTTGTTCTGCGCTGAAACGCTGTTTTCTGACATTTCAGGGTCTAACTTCAAAAATCATGCAAAACACTTCTAACACCTTCAGATATGTTTCTCTGTGTTGCAAAATAGCTTTTATGTATGCACAGAGTGTAAATTTAAAGTGGGACAGAGATTCAGCTTGCATTGCCTGAACCAACTTTGTTCTGCGCTGAAACGCTGTTTTCTGACATTTCAGGGTCTAACTTCAAAAATCATGCAAAACACTTCTAACACCTTCAGATATGTTTCTCTGTGTTGCAAAATAGCTTTTATTCATGCACAGAGTGTAAATTTAAAGTGGGACAGAGATTCAGCTTGCATTGCCTGAACCAACTTTGTTCTGCGTTGAAACGCTGTTTTCTGACATTTCAGGGTCTAACTTCAAAAATCATGCAAAACACTTCTAACACCTTCAGATATGTTTATCTGTGTTGCAAAATAGCTTTTATTCATGCACAGAGTGTAAATTTAAAGTGGAACAGAGATTCAGCTTGCATTGCCTGAACCAACTTTGTTCTGCGCTGAAACGCTGTTTTCTGACATTTCAGGGTCTAACTTCAAAAATCATGCAAAACACTTCTAACACCTTCAGATATGTTTCTCTGTGTTGCAAAATAGCTTTTATGTATGCACAGAGTGTAAATTTAAAGTGGGACAGAGATTCAGCCTGCATTGCCTGAACCAACTTTGTTCTGCGCTGAAACGCTGTTTTCTGACATTTCAGGGTCTAACTTCAAAAATCATGCAAAACACTTCTAACACCTTCAGATATGTTTCTCTGTGTTGCAAAATAGCTTTTATGTATGCACAGAGTGTAAATTTAAAGTGGGACAGAGATTCAGCTTGCATTGCCTGAACCAACTTTGTTCTGCGCTGAAACGCTGTTTTCTGACATTTCAGGGTCTAACTTCAAAAATCATGCAAAACACTTCTAACACCTTCAGATATGTTTCTCTGTGTTGCAAAATAGCTTTTATTCATGCACAGAGTGTAAATTTAAAGTGGGACAGAGATTCAGCTTGCATTGCCTGAACCAACTTTGTTCTGCGCTGAAACGCTGTTTTCTGACATTTCAGGGTCTAACTTCAAAAATCATGCAAAACACTTCTAACACCTTCAGATATGTTTCTCTGTGTTGCAAAATAGCTTTTATGTATGCACAGAGTGTAAATTTAAAGTGGGACAGAGATTCAGCTTGCATTGCCTGAACCAACTTTGTTCTGCGCTGAAACGCTGTTTTCTGACATTTCAGGGTCTAACTTCAAAAATCATGCAAAACACTTCTAACACCTTCAGATATGTTTCTCTGTGTTGCAAAATAGCTTTTATTCATGCACAGAGTGTAAATTTAAAGTGGGACAGAGATTCAGCTTGCATTGCCTGAACCAACTTTGTTCTGCGTTGAAACGCTGTTTTCTGACATTTCAGGGTCTAACTTCAAAAATCATGCAAAACACTTCTAACACCTTCAGATATGTTTATCTGTGTTGCAAAATAGCTTTTATTCATGCACAGAGTGTAAATTTAAAGTGGAACAGAGATTCAGCTTGCATTGCCTGAACCAACTTTGTTCTGCGCTGAAACGCTGTTTTCTGACATTTCAGGGTCTAACTTCAAAAATCATGCAAAACACTTCTAACACCTTCAGATATGTTTCTCTGTGTTGCAAAATAGCTTTTATGTATGCACAGAGTGTAAATTTAAAGTGGGACAGAGATTCAGCCTGCATTGCCTGAACCAACTTTGTTCTGCGCTGAAACGCTGTTTTCTGACATTTCAGGGTCTAACTTCAAAAATCATGCAAAACACTTCTAACACCTTCAGATATGTTTCTCTGTGTTGCAAAATAGCTTTTATTCATGCACAGAGTGTAAATTTAAAGTGGGACAGAGATTCAGCTTGCATTGCCTGAACCAACTTTGTTCTGCGTTGAAACGCTGTTTTCTGACATTTCAGGGTCTAACTTCAAAAATCATGCAAAACACTTCTAACACCTTCAGATATGTTTCTCTGTGTTGCAAAATAGCTTTTATTTATGCACAGAGTGTAAATTTAAAGTGGGACAGAGATTCAGCTTGCATTGCCTGAACCAACTTTGTTCTGCGCTGAAACGCTGTTTTCTGACATTTCAGGGTCTAACTTCAAAAATCATGCAAAACACTTCTAACACCTTCAGATATGTTTCTCTGTGTTGCAAAATAGGTTTTATTCATGCACAGAGTGTAAATTTAAAGTGGGACAGAGATTCAGCTTGCATTGCCTGAACCAACTTTGTTCTGCGCTGAAACGCTGTTTTCTGACATTTCAGGGTCTAACTTCAAAAATCATGCAAAACACTTCTAAC
Organism: Garra rufa; assembly: GCF_049309525.1. Lineage (NCBI taxonomy): Eukaryota > Metazoa > Chordata > Actinopteri > Cypriniformes > Cyprinidae > Garra > Garra rufa. Next base: position 91,470,375 of record NC_133361.1, read on the forward strand.
ACCTTCAGATATGTTTCTCTGTGTTGCAAAATAGCTTTTATGTATGCACAGAGTGTAAATTTAAAGTGGGACAGAGATTCAGCTTGCATTGCCTGAACCAACTTTGTTCTGCGCTGAAACGCTGTTTTCTGACATTTCAGGGTCTAACTTCAAAAATCATGCAAAACACTTCTAACACCTTCAGATATGTTTCTCTGTGTTGCAAAATAGCTTTTATGTATGCACAGAGTGTAAATTTAAAGTGGGACAGAGATTCAGCTTGCATTGCCTGAACCAACTTTGTTCTGCGCTGAAACGCTGTTTTCTGACATTTCAGGGTCTAACTTCAAAAATCATGCAAAACACTTCTAACACCTTCAGATATGTTTCTCTGTGTTGCAAAATAGCTTTTATTCATGCACAGAGTGTAAATTTAAAGTGGGACAGAGATTCAGCTTGCATTGCCTGAACCAACTTTGTTCTGCGTTGAAACGCTGTTTTCTGACATTTCAGGGTCTAACTTCAAAAATCATGCAAAACACTTCTAACACCTTCAGATATGTTTATCTGTGTTGCAAAATAGCTTTTATTCATGCACAGAGTGTAAATTTAAAGTGGAACAGAGATTCAGCTTGCATTGCCTGAACCAACTTTGTTCTGCGCTGAAACGCTGTTTTCTGACATTTCAGGGTCTAACTTCAAAAATCATGCAAAACACTTCTAACACCTTCAGATATGTTTCTCTGTGTTGCAAAATAGCTTTTATGTATGCACAGAGTGTAAATTTAAAGTGGGACAGAGATTCAGCCTGCATTGCCTGAACCAACTTTGTTCTGCGCTGAAACGCTGTTTTCTGACATTTCAGGGTCTAACTTCAAAAATCATGCAAAACACTTCTAACACCTTCAGATATGTTTCTCTGTGTTGCAAAATAGCTTTTATTCATGCACAGAGTGTAAATTTAAAGTGGGACAGAGATTCAGCTTGCATTGCCTGAACCAACTTTGTTCTGCGCTGAAACGCTGTTTTCTGACATTTCAGGGTCTAACTTCAAAAATCATGCAAAACACTTCTAACACCTTCAGATATGTTTCTATGTGTTGCAAAATAGCTTTTATGTATGCACAGAGTGTAAATTTAAAGTGGGACAGAGATTCAGCTTGCATTGCCTGAACCAACTTTGTTCTGCGCTGAAACGCTGTTTTCTGACATTTCAGGGTCTAACTTCAAAAATCATGCAAAACACTTCTAACACCTTCAGATATGTTTCTCTGTGTTGCAAAATAGCTTTTATTCATGCACAGAGTGTAAATTTAAAGTGGGACAGAGATTCAGCTTGCATTGCCTGAACCAACTTTGTTCTGCGTTGAAACGCTGTTTTCTGACATTTCAGGGTCTAACTTCAAAAATCATGCAAAACACTTCTAACACCTTCAGATATGTTTATCTGTGTTGCAAAATAGCTTTTATTCATGCACAGAGTGTAAATTTAAAGTGGAACAGAGATTCAGCTTGCATTGCCTGAACCAACTTTGTTCTGCGCTGAAACGCTGTTTTCTGACATTTCAGGGTCTAACTTCAAAAATCATGCAAAACACTTCTAACACCTTCAGATATGTTTCTCTGTGTTGCAAAATAGCTTTTATGTATGCACAGAGTGTAAATTTAAAGTGGGACAGAGATTCAGCTTGCATTGCCTGAACCAACTTTGTTCTGCGCTGAAACGCTGTTTTCTGACATTTCAGGGTCTAACTTCAAAAATCATGCAAAACACTTCTAACACCTTCAGATATGTTTCTCTGTGTTGCAAAATAGCTTTTATTCATGCACAGAGTGTAAATTTAAAGTGGGACAGAGATTCAGCTTGCATTGCCTGAACCAACTTTGTTCTGCGTTGAAACGCTGTTTTCTGACATTTCAGGGTCTAACTTCAAAAATCATGCAAAACACTTCTAACACCTTCAGATATGTTTCTCTGTGTTGCAAAATAGCTTTTATTTATGCACAGAGTGTAAATTTAAAGTGGGACAGAGATTCAGCTTGCATTGCCTGAACCAACTTTGTTCTGCGCTGAAACGCTGTTTTCTGACATTTCAGGGTCTAACTTCAAAAATCATGCAAAACACTTCTAACACCTTCAGATATGTTTCTCTGTGTTGCAAAATAGGTTTTATTCATGCACAGAGTGTAAATTTAAAGTGGGACAGAGATTCAGCTTGCATTGCCTGAACCAACTTTGTTCTGCGCTGAAACGCTGTTTTCTGACATTTCAGGGTCTAACTTCAAAAATCATGCAAAACACTTCTAACACCTTCAGATATGTTTCTCTGTGTTGCAAAATAGCTTTTATGTATGCACAGAGTGTAAATTTAAAGTGGAACAGAGATTCAGCTTGCATTGCCTGAACCAACTTTGTTCTGCGCTGAAACGCTGTTTTCTGACATTTCAGGGTCTAACTTCAAAAATCATGCAAAACACTTCTAACACCTTCAGATATGTTTCTCTGTGTTGCAAAATAGCTTTTATCCATGCACAGAGTGTAAATTTAAAGTGGGACAGAGATTCAGCTTGCATTGCCTGAACCAACTTTGTTCTGCGTTGAAACGCTGTTTTCTGACATTTCAGGGTCTAACTTCAAAAATCATGCAAAACACTTCTAACACCTTCAGATATGTTTCTCTGTGTTGCAAAATAGCTTTTATTTATGCACAGAGTGTAAATTTAAAGTGGGACAGAGATTCAGCTTGCATTGCCTGAACCAACTTTGTTCTGCGCTGAAACGCTGTTTTCTGACATTTCAGGGTCTAACTTCAAAAATCATGCAAAACACTTCTAACACCTTCAGATATGTTTCTCTGTGTTGCAAAATAGCTTTTATTCATGCACAGAGTGTAAATTTAAAGTGGGACAGAGATTCAGCTTGCATTGCCTGAACCAACTTTGTTCTGCGCTGAAACGCTGTTTTCTGACATTTCAGGGTCTAACTTCAAAAATCATGCAAAACACTTCTAACACCTTCAGATATGTTTCTCTGTGTTGCAAAATAGCTTTTATGTATGCACAGAGTGTAAATTTAAAGTGGGACAGAGATTCAGCCTGCATTGCCTGAACCAACTTTGTTCTGCGCTGAAACGCTGTTTTCTGACATTTCAGGGTCTAACTTCAAAAATCATGCAAAACACTTCTAACACCTTCAGATATGTTTCTCTGTGTTGCAAAATAGCTTTTATGTATGCACAGAGTGTAAATTTAAAGTGGGACAGAGATTCAGCTTGCATTGCCTGAACCAACTTTGTTCTGCGCTGAAACGCTGTTTTCTGACATTTCAGGGTCTAACTTCAAAAATCATGCAAAACACTTCTAACACCTTCAGATATGTTTCTCTGTGTTGCAAAATAGCTTTTATTCATGCACAGAGTGTAAATTTAAAGTGGGACAGAGATTCAGCTTGCATTGCCTGAACCAACTTTGTTCTGCGCTGAAACGCTGTTTTCTGACATTTCAGGGTCTAACTTCAAAAATCATGCAAAACACTTCTAACACCTTCAGATATGTTTCTCTGTGTTGCAAAATAGCTTTTATGTATGCACAGAGTGTAAATTTAAAGTGGGACAGAGATTCAGCTTGCATTGCCTGAACCAACTTTGTTCTGCGCTGAAACGCTGTTTTCTGACATTTCAGGGTCTAACTTCAAAAATCATGCAAAACACTTCTAACACCTTCAGATATGTTTCTCTGTGTTGCAAAATAGCTTTTATGTATGCACAGAGTGTAAATTTAAAGTGGGACAGAGATTCAGCTTGCATTGCCTGAACCAACTTTGTTCTGCGCTGAAACGCTGTTTTCTGACATTTCAGGGTCTAACTTCAAAAATCATGCAAAACACTTCTAACACCTTCAGATATGTTTCTCTGTGTTGCAAAATAGCTTTTATTCATGCACAGAGTGTAAATTTAAAGTGGGACAGAGATTCAGCTTGCATTGCCTGAACCAACTTTGTTCTGCGCTGAAACGCTGTTTTCTGACATTTCAGGGTCTAACTTCAAAAATCATGCAAAACACTTCTAACACCTTCAGATATGTTTCTCTGTGTTGCAAAATAGCTTTTATGTATGCACAGAGTGTAAATTTAAAGTGGGACAGAGATTCAGCTTGCATTGCCTGAACCAACTTTGTTCTGCGCTGAAACGCTGTTTTCTGACATTTCAGGGTCTAACTTCAAAAATCATGCAAAACACTTCTAACACCTTCAGATATGTTTCTCTGTGTTGCAAAATAGCTTTTATTCATGCACAGAGTGTAAATTTAAAGTGGGACAGAGATTCAGCTTGCATTGCCTGAACCAACTTTGTTCTGCGTTGAAACGCTGTTTTCTGACATTTCAGGGTCTAACTTCAAAAATCATGCAAAACACTTCTAACACCTTCAGATATGTTTATCTGTGTTGCAAAATAGCTTTTATTCATGCACAGAGTGTAAATTTAAAGTGGAACAGAGATTCAGCTTGCATTGCCTGAACCAACTTTGTTCTGCGTTGAAACGCTGTTTTCTGACATTTCAGGGTCTAACTTCAAAAATCATGCAAAACACTTCTAACACCTTCAGATATGTTTCTCTGTGTTGCAAAATAGCTTTTATTTATGCACAGAGTGTAAATTTAAAGTGGGACAGAGATTCAGCTTGCATTGCCTGAACCAACTTTGTTCTGCGCTGAAACGCTGTTTTCTGACATTTCAGGGTCTAACTTCAAAAATCATGCAAAACACTTCTAACACCTTCAGATATGTTTCTCTGTGTTGCAAAATAGGTTTTATTCATGCACAGAGTGTAAATTTAAAGTGGGACAGAGATTCAGCTTGCATTGCCTGAACCAACTTTGTTCTGCGCTGAAACGCTGTTTTCTGACATTTCAGGGTCTAACTTCAAAAATCATGCAAAACACTTCTAACACCTTCAGATATGTTTCTCTGTGTTGCAAAATAGCTTTTATGTATGCACAGAGTGTAAATTTAAAGTGGGACAGAGATTCAGCTTGCATTGCCTGAACCAACTTTGTTCTGCGCTGAAACGCTGTTTTCTGACATTTCAGGGTCTAACTTCAAAAATCATGCAAAACACTTCTAACACCTTCAGATATGTTTCTCTGTGTTGCAAAATAGCTTTTATTCATGCACAGAGTGTAAATTTAAAGTGGGACAGAGATTCAGCTTGCATTGCCTGAACCAACTTTGTTCTGCGTTGAAACGCTGTTTTCTGACATTTCAGGGTCTAACTTCAAAAATCATGCAAAACACTTCTAACACCTTCAGATATGTTTATCTGTGTTGCAAAATAGCTTTTATTCATGCACAGAGTGTAAATTTAAAGTGGAACAGAGATTCAGCTTGCATTGCCTGAACCAACTTTGTTCTGCGTTGAAACGCTGTTTTCTGACATTTCAGGGTCTAACTTCAAAAATCATGCAAAACACTTCTAACACCTTCAGATATGTTTCTCTGTGTTGCAAAATAGCTTTTATTTATGCACAGAGTGTAAATTTAAAGTGGGACAGAGATTCAGCTTGCATTGCCTGAACCAACTTTGTTCTGCGCTGAAACGCTGTTTTCTGACATTTCAGGGTCTAACTTCAAAAATCATGCAAAACACTTCTAACACCTTCAGATATGTTTCTCTGTGTTGCAAAATAGGTTTTATTCATGCACAGAGTGTAAATTTAAAGTGGGACAGAGATTCAGCTTGCATTGCCTGAACCAACTTTGTTCTGCGCTGAAACGCTGTTTTCTGACATTTCAGGGTCTAACTTCAAAAATCATGCAAAACACTTCTAACACCTTCAGATATGTTTCTCTGTGTTGCAAAATAGCTTTTATGTATGCACAGAGTGTAAATTTAAAGTGGGACAGAGATTCAGCTTGCATTGCCTGAACCAACTTTGTTCTGCGCTGAAACGCTGTTTTCTGACATTTCAGGGTCTAACTTCAAAAATCATGCAAAACACTTCTAACACCTTCAGATATGTTTCTCTGTGTTGCAAAATAGCTTTTATTCATGCACAGAGTGTAAATTTAAAGTGGGACAGAGATTCAGCTTGCATTGCCTGAACCAACTTTGTTCTGCGTTGAAACGCTGTTTTCTGACATTTCAGGGTCTAACTTCAAAAATCATGCAAAACACTTCTAACACCTTCAGATATGTTTATCTGTGTTGCAAAATAGCTTTTATTCATGCACAGAGTGTAAATTTAAAGTGGAACAGAGATTCAGCTTGCATTGCCTGAACCAACTTTGTTCTGCGCTGAAACGCTGTTTTCTGACATTTCAGGGTCTAACTTCAAAAATCATGCAAAAGACTTCTAACACCTTCAGATATGTTTCTCTGTGTTGCAAAATAGGTTTTATTCATGCACAGAGTGTAAATTTAAAGTGGGACAGAGATTCAGCTTGCATTGCCTGAACCAACTTTGTTCTGCGCTGAAACGCTGTTTTCTGACATTTCAGGGTCTAACTTCAAAAATCATGCAAAACACTTCTAACACCTTCAGATATGTTTCTCTGTGTTGCAAAATAGCTTTTATGTATGCACAGAGTGTAAATTTAAAGTGGGACAGAGATTCAGCTTGCATTGCCTGAACCAACTTTGTTCTGCGCTGAAACGCTGTTTTCTGACATTTCAGGGTCTAACTTCAAAAATCATGCAAAACACTTCTAACACCTTCAGATATGTTTCTCTGTGTTGCAAAATAGCTTTTATTCATGCACAGAGTGTAAATTTAAAGTGGGACAGAGATTCAGCTTGCATTGCCTGAACCAACTTTGTTCTGCGTTGAAACGCTGTTTTCTGACATTTCAGGGTCTAACTTCAAAAATCATGCAAAACACTTCTAACACCTTCAGATATGTTTATCTGTGTTGCAAAATAGCTTTTATTCATGCACAGAGTGTAAATTTAAAGTGGGACAGAGATTCAGCTTGCATTGCCTGAACCAACTTTGTTCTGCGTTGAAACGCTGTTTTCTGACATTTCAGGGTCTAACTTCAAAAATCATGCAAAACACTTCTAACACCTTCAGATATGTTTATCTGTGTTGCAAAATAGCTTTTATTCATGCACAGAGTGTAAATTTAAAGTGGAACAGAGATTCAGCTTGCATTGCCTGAACCAACTTTGTTCTGCGCTGAAACGCTGTTTTCTGACATTTCAGGGTCTAACTTCAAAAATCATGCAAAACACTTCTAACACCTTCAGATATGTTTCTCTGTGTTGCAAAATAGCTTTTATGTATGCACAGAGTGTAAATTTAAAGTGGGACAGAGATTCAGCCTGCATTGCCTGAACCAACTTTGTTCTGCGCTGAAACGCTGTTTTCTGACATTTCAGGGTCTAACTTCAAAAATCATGCAAAACACTTCTAACACCTTCAGATATGTTTCTCTGTGTTGCAAAATAGCTTTTATTCATGCACAGAGTGTAAATTTAAAGTGGGACAGAGATTCAGCTTGCATTGCCTGAACCAACTTTGTTCTGCGTTGAAACGCTGTTTTCTGACATTTCAGGGTCTAACTTCAAAAATCATGCAAAACACTTCTAACACCTTCAGATATGTTTCTCTGTGTTGCAAAATAGCTTTTATTTATGCACAGAGTGTAAATTTAAAGTGGGACAGAGATTCAGCTTGCATTGCCTGAACCAACTTTGTTCTGCGCTGAAACGCTGTTTTCTGACATTTCAGGGTCTAACTTCAAAAATCATGCAAAACACTTCTAACACCTTCAGATATGTTTCTCTGTGTTGCAAAATAGGTTTTATTCATGCACAGAGTGTAAATTTAAAGTGGGACAGAGATTCAGCTTGCATTGCCTGAACCAACTTTGTTCTGCGCTGAAACGCTGTTTTCTGACATTTCAGGGTCTAACTTCAAAAATCATGCAAAACACTTCTAACACCTTCAGATATGTTTCTCTGTGTTGCAAAATAGCTTTTATGTATGCACAGAGTGTAAATTTAAAGTGGGACAGAGATTCAGCTTGCATTGCCTGAACCAACTTTGTTCTGCGCTGAAACGCTGTTTTCTGACATTTCAGGGTCTAACTTCAAAAATCATGCAAAACACTTCTAACACCTTCAGATATGTTTCTCTGTGTTGCAAAATAGCTTTTATGTATGCACAGAGTGTAAATTTAAAGTGGGACAGAGATTCAGCTTGCATTGCCTGAACCAACTTTGTTCTGCGCTGAAACGCTGTTTTCTGACATTTCAGGGTCTAACTTCAAAAATCATGCAAAACACTTCTAACACCTTCAGATATGTTTCTCTGTGTTGCAAAATAGCTTTTATTCATGCACAGAGTGTAAATTTAAAGTGGGACAGAGATTCAGCTTGCATTGCCTGAACCAACTTTGTTCTGCGTTGAAACGCTGTTTTCTGACATTTCAGGGTCTAACTTCAAAAATCATGCAAAACACTTCTAACACCTTCAGATATGTTTATCTGTGTTGCAAAATAGCTTTTATTCATGCACAGAGTGTAAATTTAAAGTGGAACAGAGATTCAGCTTGCATTGCCTGAACCAACTTTGTTCTGCGCTGAAACGCTGTTTTCTGACATTTCAGGGTCTAACTTCAAAAATCATGCAAAACACTTCTAACACCTTCAGATATGTTTCTCTGTGTTGCAAAATAGCTTTTATGTATGCACAGAGTGTAAATTTAAAGTGGGACAGAGATTCAGCCTGCATTGCCTGAACCAACTTTGTTCTGCGCTGAAACGCTGTTTTCTGACATTTCAGGGTCTAACTTCAAAAATCATGCAAAACACTTCTAACACCTTCAGATATGTTTCTCTGTGTTGCAAAATAGCTTTTATGTATGCACAGAGTGTAAATTTAAAGTGGGACAGAGATTCAGCTTGCATTGCCTGAACCAACTTTGTTCTGCGCTGAAACGCTGTTTTCTGACATTTCAGGGTCTAACTTCAAAAATCATGCAAAACACTTCTAACACCTTCAGATATGTTTCTCTGTGTTGCAAAATAGCTTTTATTCATGCACAGAGTGTAAATTTAAAGTGGGACAGAGATTCAGCTTGCATTGCCTGAACCAACTTTGTTCTGCGCTGAAACGCTGTTTTCTGACATTTCAGGGTCTAACTTCAAAAATCATGCAAAACACTTCTAACACCTTCAGATATGTTTCTCTGTGTTGCAAAATAGCTTTTATGTATGCACAGAGTGTAAATTTAAAGTGGGACAGAGATTCAGCTTGCATTGCCTGAACCAACTTTGTTCTGCGCTGAAACGCTGTTTTCTGACATTTCAGGGTCTAACTTCAAAAATCATGCAAAACACTTCTAACACCTTCAGATATGTTTCTCTGTGTTGCAAAATAGCTTTTATTCATGCACAGAGTGTAAATTTAAAGTGGGACAGAGATTCAGCTTGCATTGCCTGAACCAACTTTGTTCTGCGTTGAAACGCTGTTTTCTGACATTTCAGGGTCTAACTTCAAAAATCATGCAAAACACTTCTAACACCTTCAGATATGTTTATCTGTGTTGCAAAATAGCTTTTATTCATGCACAGAGTGTAAATTTAAAGTGGAACAGAGATTCAGCTTGCATTGCCTGAACCAACTTTGTTCTGCGCTGAAACGCTGTTTTCTGACATTTCAGGGTCTAACTTCAAAAATCATGCAAAACACTTCTAACACCTTCAGATATGTTTCTCTGTGTTGCAAAATAGCTTTTATGTATGCACAGAGTGTAAATTTAAAGTGGGACAGAGATTCAGCCTGCATTGCCTGAACCAACTTTGTTCTGCGCTGAAACGCTGTTTTCTGACATTTCAGGGTCTAACTTCAAAAATCATGCAAAACACTTCTAACACCTTCAGATATGCTTCTCTGTGTTGCAAAATAGCTTTTATTCATGCACAGAGTGTAAATTTAAAGTGGGACAGAGATTCAGCTTGCATTGCCTGAACCAACTTTGTTCTGCGTTGAAACGCTGTTTTCTGACATTTCAGGGTCTAACTTCAAAAATCATGCAAAACACTTCTAACACCTTCAGATATGTTTCTCTGTGTTGCAAAATAGCTTTTATTTATGCACAGAGTGTAAATTTAAAGTGGGACAGAGATTCAGCTTGCATTGCCTGAACCAACTTTGTTCTGCGCTGAAACGCTGTTTTCTGACATTTCAGGGTCTAACTTCAAAAATCATGCAAAACACTTCTAACACCTTCAGATATGTTTCTCTGTGTTGCAAAATAGGTTTTATTCATGCACAGAGTGTAAATTTAAAGTGGGACAGAGATTCAGCTTGCATTGCCTGAACCAACTTTGTTCTGCGCTGAAACGCTGTTTTCTGACATTTCAGGGTCTAACTTCAAAAATCATGCAAAACACTTCTAACACCTTCAGATATGTTTCTCTGTGTTGCAAAATAGCTTTTATGTATGCACAGAGTGTAAATTTAAAGTGGGACAGAGATTCAGCTTGCATTGCCTGAACCAACTTTGTTCTGCGCTGAAACGCTGTTTTCTGACATTTCAGGGTCTAACTTCAAAAATCATGCAAAACACTTCTAACACCTTCAGATATGTTTCTCTGTGTTGCAAAATAGCTTTTATGTATGCACAGAGTGTAAATTTAAAGTGGGACAGAGATTCAGCTTGCATTGTGTAGTGAATTTTACAGGAGACTCAACTCATTTTAACTTGGTCCACCTAGGGACGCCAATTATGAAGTGAGTTCTGCTTTCGCCCACTAGAAAAGCGAAATAGTGTAGTGATGGGTACTCGCGTCACAGATGACGTAATGATTCTTGGATCACATGTCACTTAATGTGTGGTAATGAGTACATCACATAAGAAAGATTGGTGGGATATCTAGCTTGTAGAACCTCTCACTGTATTATCAACACAAGGAAGACACAAGTGTAATAAAATAAATTTTATTAACAAATGATAGACAAGAGTAATCAACTATTAAATGAATACAATAAATGCAAAAGGAATAAAGTGCATAAGATGCATAAAATGTGGTTCAGTTGGGTGTTACTATGTCATAGCTATGTTATCTTATGGAAAGATAAACTGTTGCTACTCTGAAACAAATAAGGTGAAGAACCTTATTTTGCATCAAACAAATAAATGAGCTATTATTTGTTATCAACTGCAATCAGCTATACAATATCTAATGTAAATTAGAAAAATCATATACTGATAGTACACAACAATGCCAAGGTCTCTGGAAGAGGATTGGAAGTGATATTTACGTTCTCTGTGGTTGATTGAGCAGTCCGGTAGCGGTGAATTCTTCCACTGGTTGTGCTTGGAGCAGTCAGTGGGAAAAGGAGCAGGAACCGTTTCGACAGCCTTGAGCATGAAGCGCTGTAGGATGCTGTTCTCCTGGAGCACCAAAGGGTCCTAAGATCTGGAACACGCAGATGTGGCCCTGGTGTAGGTGCTGAAGGCCCTTAGCTTGGAACACGCAAGCAAAGGTACCTGAAGTGAAGGTTTGCTTGCTGGAGCTCAACCTTGTTGCAAATGTCTGTTGGTCTTCTGCCTCTCTGGGCTAGAGACTCAGAACTTGTTCAATCCGCTTTGTCTCTCTCGGATGGAGACTTAGGACGTGCTGCATCTGTTGTTGCCTCGCTGGACGAAGACTCTGAACGTGGAAAATATCTCTTTCTTCACAGACAGAACGTGGTCGTATCTGCTGCTGCCTCAAAGCTGGAGACTTGAAGCGTGGAGCGTCTGTTTCTGTCTCTCTGGACAGTAGGCTCAGAATGGTTGTGTCTGTTAGTGTCTCTCTCTTGTGGAGCTGGAGACTCAGAATGGAGGTATCTGTTGCTGCCTTCCCAGTAACGGGCCGCAGACTCAGAAAGAAGTTTGATCTGTTACCGTCCCCTGGACGTGCTGGAGACTCAGAACTTTGGTGTTCTGTTAGTGTCTCTTCCTTCACAGGCCTCAGACTCAGAACTTTGTTGCTCTGTTAGTGTCTCTTCCTTCACAGGCCGCAGACTCAGAACTTTGTTGCTCTGTTAGTGTCTCTTCCTTCACAGGCCGCAGACTCAGAACTTTGTTGCTCTGTTAGTGTCTCTTCCTTCACAGGCCGCAGACTCAGAACGAAGTTTGATCTGTTAACGTCTTACCCTGCCGGGCCTCAGACTCAGAACTTTGTTGCTCTGTTAGTGTCCCTTCCCCTACGGGACTCAGACTCAGAACTTTGTGTAACTGTTATGTCTTTCCCCGACGGGACTCAGACTCAGTACTTTTGGTGCTCTGTTATTGTCTCTTCCTTCACAGGCCGCAGACTCAGAACTTTGTGTAACTGTTATGTCTTTCCCCGACGGGACTCAGACTCAGTACAAGGAGTGTCTTTTGGAGAGGTACCTATTATAACTTTCCGATGAGGAGGAGATTGCATTTTGGTGCTTCTCCATTTCCATGCTGTGATTGGCTGGTTCCATCAGAGCGGGGGACATGGGGTAGCCCACCCTTCTTTCCTCTTGTGGAAGTCATTTGCATAGTCCAAACACAAAGTTAAAAAAGGTGTCAATAATGTTTTACTGGTGCATTTCTCATTTTCCAAAACACAATCAGAAAACATTTGGTCATGTAATGAACACATTAAGTCCAAACATGATGGGAAAAGATTGAACTGTCATGCATGCATTAATTTGTCCATTAACAGCTGAGTTTGTGTAAGATGTTGCACTACACATCGCTGTCAGTGAGAATACTTATTTCTCTGAATAAGTATAAGATGTGTGTGTTATGGTTCGCATCAGTTCAAGGTTTGAAAACATAGTTATGAATGGATTTGGATGGATCTTTGTGATCTCTCTTTGTTTCCCCCACTGCGTGCTGCGTCTGGAGATCCTAAGGAATTTTTATGGCCACCACAGGCCAAACCTTAGGAAACAGTATCAAGGTGGGTGAAGGGCAGAAACTGCGTCTTGACCAATAGGAAGTTCTGTTCTTCCTGGGTTTTTGTCCCAAAGGTCTCTTCTTGCCCTCTAAGAGGTGTCTGGCAGTTGTCCTGGCATCCTTATCTGATGGCGTTGGACAGTTTGCTTATGTTAGTCCACCAAGATCCAATCAAAATGTAGCAAACCTTTGTCCACTATTGTGGCCAGGGAGGGGCCCTCGCCATAAACTGGGCCCTGGAATGCGTGGTCCACTACATCCCCCCCTGATCGGCTTGATCGAGGACCTGAAGTCGTTGATCTGGGCGATGCACTAAAAGGAACAGCAGGAACAAAACACACACACCCCACCTCCTCCATCTGACCATTGGCATTCAAGTACAATTTGGCTCAATATGTTCTATATAGAGCTAAATTAACTAAATAAGTGGGTCATGAGAATCATTTCTAAACAGGTTAGAAGTATTCTGGAGAAGGTTCTTATAGGTGTAAGGAAAAATTGTCCTAAAGATAATTAAAGGCTATGTTTAAAATCTCTAAAGAAGTATCAAGGTAAGAGTAAACATCAAAACTGTTTGGGCAGATTTAGCAGGAAACCAATTCCTTAAATGTCTGGATTGACATAATTTGGTATGGCACTCTTGAAGCTGTAAGCTACGTGCACCTGCAATGTTTACATAGTTCCTTGCAATGCCTGAATAGAGAATCCTCAACTTGTTCGCTTGGTACCACAAATGACAAGATTGTTTATATTGTCTAATTATTGGGAGCAAAGCTCACTCAAATCATTAGTATATATTGCATTAATATACAGACCAATTAATGAGAGTGGTCATGTTGTATGACATTCATTATCCTGGCTACCCAGTGAATGGTGCGACTCAAGGGGCTGTATATTGACCAGCAGTGTAGGTTGTAAATTTGAGTGTCCTGTCTAAAATCTGCAGCTGCCTCTAGAGGGCTGCCTCACGGGTCCAATCAACTACACCTTTCTTTGGAAGGATTCCTTGTAAGGGAGATTGGTTAGAACTGACAACAACAAATTAGAACAACCCTGACTGTGATCTGCAATGTTTTACTTTACATGTGGGAAGTAAACTAGTTGATCAGTAGTCTCATAGGGGCTTGACCCCCCTTTACCTGACATCCAAAGGGATTGTCATGGGCATACAAAATTATAACCTTGTAGGTTATAGACACTGACTGAAAAGTCTAAACTAGAAACAAACTGAAGTGGAAAGTAAAGAACCCTTCTTTGGTTGAAGGTGATGTCTTGTGTGATACAAGGACTGGGTGTCTGCTGACACGGATAGACCTTGTTCAACTATGGGGTACCCCCCTTTCCCCATGTCTCTTGTCAACACTCTGATGTTAGGTGGAGGGGGAGGGGCCCCCAACCTGGTTATGCTGAGAAGACCAGGTCTCTGTCAGTGAAGGTGTTCTCCCCTGACTTGAGATCCTTGAGGGCTTTTTGAAGTAGGCGCTGGATCTCTGCTAAGTTCTCAGCATCCTTACTCTCAGTTCCTCTAGATTTCCTACTTCTGTAATTACTACAATGTTTGTGGCCATTCTCATAGCCATCTCTACCCTTCTTCTGTCTTTGCTCTCTGTCCTCCCACTGTCTGCTCTCCTTTCTGGGGGCATGTCTGTGATTGTTATGTCCCCTGTAACCTGAGAACCTAGGGCTCTGGCTGTTCTGCTGGAGATTGCTGGAATGGACAAACCTGTTCCTGGGAAGTTCTGACACTTCCATTTTCAGGGGAGCCTTACAGTCATTTCCTGGTTCGAGCACAGATGTATCTGGCTCTCTGTCTTTCCTGTTTGTGCCTACCCTCTCACTGTCCCATGCTCGCACTGCAAGCTGTCTCAGTTCTCCTGCAGACATACGGTCAACATCTACCAGAAGTATGAGTGGTTTTCTAACAGTTGGGTATAGATTACTCACAAACAAACTCTTAAACATGACATCCTCCTCTGCCCTGGGGTCATCTCTGCCAGCAAAATACATTTTCCTCAAGCGCTCATAGTACTCTCTGGGAGATTCATGACGGCCTTGCTTGATTCGGAAAGCTGAGAAACGAGAGGCAGATGGGTTCTGATACAGAGTATATTCTAACAGAAGGGCTTTACACAATTCGTCATAATTGTTAGCGATAGCTGGGCTCTGTCTATCTATGAAACCATGGACGGTTCGTGTGGTGGTCTTTCTCAGAAGAAAGACTTTGTCAGCCATACTTGCCTCAGGGAAGTAAGTCAACGCTGCATTAACATCCTTTAAATACAACTCTATGTTGTTATCAGAAGTCTCGGGGTTAAACACATCTATGTCACGTGCTAATTCTCTAAGAATATGCAGGCGGCTGTCTCTAGATGGCTGTGTGCTAGGAGACTCAGGTAAGGAATAGCTAGCTTTTCTACCTAGGGTGGAGTTAGAAGCTGCATTATAGGAGTGAGTGAAATCAGCACTCATGGTGAGGCTGTTAGGGGCTGTAAAATTACCATTTTCCTGGTAAGACTGTCCCTGTGAAAGATTCACCAGGGGTTCCCTCACAGCTGAACTGGTGGAGTGGGTATGCACCTTCTGTGGTTCAAGTTGCTTGTGGGGGAGGTGCCTGCGTTTTTCTAATTCACTCATCCTTGTTCCTATTACTTCACATCTCTGTTCTGCAATGCCATCTTTATTTGCTAACACAGATGTTCTAGCTGAAGCTTCAGCTCGTACTCTACTCAACTGTTCCCTATGCTGGACTTGAGTAACGTTCGAGTTAGAAGTTTGTTGCGTGAGCAGATCACAATTCTTGCGTCTAATTTCTTGTTGCCTTTT
The DNA here is from genome assembly GCF_049309525.1 of Garra rufa. Lineage (NCBI taxonomy): Eukaryota > Metazoa > Chordata > Actinopteri > Cypriniformes > Cyprinidae > Garra > Garra rufa. The sequence continues at coordinate 91,486,103 of NC_133361.1, forward strand.
CAGCTCAGAAATTTCAAGCAATGCTGACCTTAACTCAGCTTTGGTCTCACTCAGATTAGTACTTACTGCACTTAATGTCTCTGTCTGTACTGACATGTCTTTATGGGAATGGGTCAACTCTGTTTGCAGAGTGGCCATGTCAGTTTTCAGCTTTTTCAGCTCTACTTCCTGACTATCAGTAAAAGACTGTAAGAACTTAGTATCTGAAGACAATCTGCATACTTTAGCTCTTAACTTCAAATTGTCCTTACGCAACTCAGCCAACTCGTTTTTGAGTTCCTGAAACTTTAAATCCCTATCTTTATCCTGGTCATGGGCAAAGGTTAATTTGTCTATGGCCTGGTTTGGTTGGATAGGCCAGTTTAGTGCTAGGCTGGATAGAAGCTTTAATAGTGAAGCGCCCTTTAAGGCCTGGTTCACTGCTTCAGTGGTCAAGTCAGCCATATTTATTTAGTATATAAATACTTGTGTGTATGTATATAATAAATAAATACACCACCTGTATTAGTTAGCTCTTAAAGTTCACCACAAGTGTGAGTAGCTCTGAGCTATTAGGACAACGAATGTCACACACAGACAAGGGGTGCGAATTCTAGCATGCGTCTATAAATTGTCAGAGGGCGTTACCCTTACCTGACAGGATCACATAAAAAAAAATTCTAGAAACTATAATAGACTTACAAGGTGGAAACTCTATGCTATATTTCTAGTAGCAATTAGTTATAATCAACAATTACAACTAGGCTAACAACAATTTGGGAAAAATATCTGCAAGTTCTATGCAGCAATAAAAATCACAATTCTATACACTTTGCAACCGATCCTATTCATAAATAGTACCAAAGTTGAGCAGGGAAACTATCAATCAGGCTTAGAGGAAAACACTCTTGCTATGCAATTGGTTTTTGACTCAGTGAAAGACTTAGTTGCCTGCTAAAGTTACTTCTATTGTTATCTTTAGTGTATTGACTTGAGTTGATAAAACAGGAAGCTCATTTCATTCTAAGCTAGCCCACCCAGGGACGCCAATTTATGTAGTGAATTTTACAGGAGACTCAACTCATTTTAACTTGGTCCACCTAGGGACGCCAATTATGAAGTGAGTTCTGCTTTCGCCCACTAGAAAAGCGAAATAGTGTAGTGATGGGTACTCGCGTCACAGATGACGTAATGATTCTTGGATCACATGTCACTTAATGTGTGGTAATGAGTACATCACATAAGAAAGATTGGTGGGATATCTAGCTTGTAGAACCTCTCACTGTATTATCAACACAAGGAAGACACAAGTGTAATAAAATAAATTTTATTAACAAATGATAGACAAGAGTAATCAACTATTAAATGAATACAATAAATGCAAAAGGAATAAAGTGCATAAGATGCATAAAATGTGGTTCAGTTGGGTGTTACTATGTCATAGCTATGTTATCTTATGGAAAGATAAACTGTTGCTACTCTGAAACAAATAAGGTGAAGAACCTTATTTTGCATCAAACAAATAAATGAGCTATTATTTGTTATCAACTGCAATCAGCTATACAATATCTAATGTAAATTAGAAAAATCATATACTGATAGTACACAACAATGCCAAGGTCTCTGGAAGAGGATTGGAAGTGATATTTACGTTCTCTGTGGTTGATTGAGCAGTCCGGTAGCGGTGAATTCTTCCACTGGTTGTGCTTGGAGCAGTCAGTGGGAAAAGGAGCAGGAACCGTTTCGACAGCCTTGAGCATGAAGCGCTGTAGGATGCTGTTCTCCTGGAGCACCAAAGGGTCCTAAGATCTGGAACACGCAGATGTGGCCCTGGTGTAGGTGCTGAAGGCCCTTAGCTTGGAACACGCAAGCAAAGGTACCTGAAGTGAAGGTTTGCTTGCTGGAGCTCAACCTTGTTGCAAATGTCTGTTGGTCTTCTGCCTCTCTGGGCTAGAGACTCAGAACTTGTTCAATCCGCTTTGTCTCTCTCGGATGGAGACTTAGGACGTGCTGCATCTGTTGTTGCCTCGCTGGACGAAGACTCTGAACGTGGAAAATATCTCTTTCTTCACAGACAGAACGTGGTCGTATCTGCTGCTGCCTCAAAGCTGGAGACTTGAAGCGTGGAGCGTCTGTTTCTGTCTCTCTGGACAGTAGGCTCAGAATGGTTGTGTCTGTTAGTGTCTCTCTCTTGTGGAGCTGGAGACTCAGAATGGAGGTATCTGTTGCTGCCTTCCCAGTAACGGGCCGCAGACTCAGAAAGAAGTTTGATCTGTTACCGTCCCCTGGACGTGCTGGAGACTCAGAACTTTGGTGTTCTGTTAGTGTCTCTTCCTTCACAGGCCTCAGACTCAGAACTTTGTTGCTCTGTTAGTGTCTCTTCCTTCACAGGCCGCAGACTCAGAACTTTGTTGCTCTGTTAGTGTCTCTTCCTTCACAGGCCGCAGACTCAGAACTTTGTTGCTCTGTTAGTGTCTCTTCCTTCACAGGCCGCAGACTCAGAACGAAGTTTGATCTGTTAACGTCTTACCCTGCCGGGCCTCAGACTCAGAACTTTGTTGCTCTGTTAGTGTCCCTTCCCCTACGGGACTCAGACTCAGAACTTTGTGTAACTGTTATGTCTTTCCCCGACGGGACTCAGACTCAGTACTTTTGGTGCTCTGTTATTGTCTCTTCCTTCACAGGCCGCAGACTCAGAACTTTGTGTAACTGTTATGTCTTTCCCCGACGGGACTCAGACTCAGTACAAGGAGTGTCTTTTGGAGAGGTACCTATTATAACTTTCCGATGAGGAGGAGATTGCATTTTGGTGCTTCTCCATTTCCATGCTGTGATTGGCTGGTTCCATCAGAGCGGGGGACATGGGGTAGCCCACCCTTCTTTCCTCTTGTGGAAGTCATTTGCATAGTCCAAACACAAAGTTAAAAAAGGTGTCAATAATGTTTTACTGGTGCATTTCTCATTTTCCAAAACACAATCAGAAAACATTTGGTCATGTAATGAACACATTAAGTCCAAACATGATGGGAAAAGATTGAACTGTCATGCATGCATTAATTTGTCCATTAACAGCTGAGTTTGTGTAAGATGTTGCACTACACATCGCTGTCAGTGAGAATACTTATTTCTCTGAATAAGTATAAGATGTGTGTGTTATGGTTCGCATCAGTTCAAGGTTTGAAAACATAGTTATGAATGGATTTGGATGGATCTTTGTGATCTCTCTTTGTTTCCCCCACTGCGTGCTGCGTCTGGAGATCCTAAGGAATTTTTATGGCCACCACAGGCCAAACCTTAGGAAACAGTATCAAGGTGGGTGAAGGGCAGAAACTGCGTCTTGACCAATAGGAAGTTCTGTTCTTCCTGGGTTTTTGTCCCAAAGGTCTCTTCTTGCCCTCTAAGAGGTGTCTGGCAGTTGTCCTGGCATCCTTATCTGATGGCGTTGGACAGTTTGCTTATGTTAGTCCACCAAGATCCAATCAAAATGTAGCAAACCTTTGTCCACTATTGTGGCCAGGGAGGGGCCCTCGCCATAAACTGGGCCCTGGAATGCGTGGTCCACTACATCCCCCCCTGATCGGCTTGATCGAGGACCTGAAGTCGTTGATCTGGGCGATGCACTAAAAGGAACAGCAGGAACAAAACACACACACCCCACCTCCTCCATCTGACCATTGGCATTCAAGTACAATTTGGCTCAATATGTTCTATATAGAGCTAAATTAACTAAATAAGTGGGTCATGAGAATCATTTCTAAACAGGTTAGAAGTATTCTGGAGAAGGTTCTTATAGGTGTAAGGAAAAATTGTCCTAAAGATAATTAAAGGCTATGTTTAAAATCTCTAAAGAAGTATCAAGGTAAGAGTAAACATCAAAACTGTTTGGGCAGATTTAGCAGGAAACCAATTCCTTAAATGTCTGGATTGACATAATTTGGTATGGCACTCTTGAAGCTGTAAGCTACGTGCACCTGCAATGTTTACATAGTTCCTTGCAATGCCTGAATAGAGAATCCTCAACTTGTTCGCTTGGTACCACAAATGACAAGATTGTTTATATTGTCTAATTATTGGGAGCAAAGCTCACTCAAATCATTAGTATATATTGCATTAATATACAGACCAATTAATGAGAGTGGTCATGTTGTATGACATTCATTATCCTGGCTACCCAGTGAATGGTGCGACTCAAGGGGCTGTATATTGACCAGCAGTGTAGGTTGTAAATTTGAGTGTCCTGTCTAAAATCTGCAGCTGCCTCTAGAGGGCTGCCTCACGGGTCCAATCAACTACACCTTTCTTTGGAAGGATTCCTTGTAAGGGAGATTGGTTAGAACTGACAACAACAAATTAGAACAACCCTGACTGTGATCTGCAATGTTTTACTTTACATGTGGGAAGTAAACTAGTTGATCAGTAGTCTCATAGGGGCTTGACCCCCCTTTACCTGACATCCAAAGGGATTGTCATGGGCATACAAAATTATAACCTTGTAGGTTATAGACACTGACTGAAAAGTCTAAACTAGAAACAAACTGAAGTGGAAAGTAAAGAACCCTTCTTTGGTTGAAGGTGATGTCTTGTGTGATACAAGGACTGGGTGTCTGCTGACACGGATAGACCTTGTTCAACTATGGGGTACCCCCCTTTCCCCATGTCTCTTGTCAACACTCTGATGTTAGGTGGAGGGGGAGGGGCCCCCAACCTGGTTATGCTGAGAAGACCAGGTCTCTGTCAGTGAAGGTGTTCTCCCCTGACTTGAGATCCTTGAGGGCTTTTTGAAGTAGGCGCTGGATCTCTGCTAAGTTCTCAGCATCCTTACTCTCAGTTCCTCTAGATTTCCTACTTCTGTAATTACTACAATGTTTGTGGCCATTCTCATAGCCATCTCTACCCTTCTTCTGTCTTTGCTCTCTGTCCTCCCACTGTCTGCTCTCCTTTCTGGGGGCATGTCTGTGATTGTTATGTCCCCTGTAACCTGAGAACCTAGGGCTCTGGCTGTTCTGCTGGAGATTGCTGGAATGGACAAACCTGTTCCTGGGAAGTTCTGACACTTCCATTTTCAGGGGAGCCTTACAGTCATTTCCTGGTTCGAGCACAGATGTATCTGGCTCTCTGTCTTTCCTGTTTGTGCCTACCCTCTCACTGTCCCATGCTCGCACTGCAAGCTGTCTCAGTTCTCCTGCAGACATACGGTCAACATCTACCAGAAGTATGAGTGGTTTTCTAACAGTTGGGTATAGATTACTCACAAACAAACTCTTAAACATGACATCCTCCTCTGCCCTGGGGTCATCTCTGCCAGCAAAATACATTTTCCTCAAGCGCTCATAGTACTCTCTGGGAGATTCATGACGGCCTTGCTTGATTCGGAAAGCTGAGAAACGAGAGGCAGATGGGTTCTGATACAGAGTATATTCTAACAGAAGGGCTTTACACAATTCGTCATAATTGTTAGCGATAGCTGGGCTCTGTCTATCTATGAAACCATGGACGGTTCGTGTGGTGGTCTTTCTCAGAAGAAAGACTTTGTCAGCCATACTTGCCTCAGGGAAGTAAGTCAACGCTGCATTAACATCCTTTAAATACAACTCTATGTTGTTATCAGAAGTCTCGGGGTTAAACACATCTATGTCACGTGCTAATTCTCTAAGAATATGCAGGCGGCTGTCTCTAGATGGCTGTGTGCTAGGAGACTCAGGTAAGGAATAGCTAGCTTTTCTACCTAGGGTGGAGTTAGAAGCTGCATTATAGGAGTGAGTGAAATCAGCACTCATGGTGAGGCTGTTAGGGGCTGTAAAATTACCATTTTCCTGGTAAGACTGTCCCTGTGAAAGATTCACCAGGGGTTCCCTCACAGCTGAACTGGTGGAGTGGGTATGCACCTTCTGTGGTTCAAGTTGCTTGTGGGGGAGGTGCCTGCGTTTTTCTAATTCACTCATCCTTGTTCCTATTACTTCACATCTCTGTTCTGCAATGCCATCTTTATTTGCTAACACAGATGTTCTAGCTGAAGCTTCAGCTCGTACTCTACTCAACTGTTCCCTATGCTGGACTTGAGTAACGTTCGAGTTAGAAGTTTGTTGCGTGAGCAGATCACAATTCTTGCGTCTAATTTCTTGTTGCCTTTTCAGCTCAGAAATTTCAAGCAATGCTGACCTTAACTCAGCTTTGGTCTCACTCAGATTAGTACTTACTGCACTTAATGTCTCTGTCTGTACTGACATGTCTTTATGGGAATGGGTCAACTCTGTTTGCAGAGTGGCCATGTCAGTTTTCAGCTTTTTCAGCTCTACTTCCTGACTATCAGTAAAAGACTGTAAGAACTTAGTATCTGAAGACAATCTGCATACTTTAGCTCTTAACTTCAAATTGTCCTTACGCAACTCAGCCAACTCGTTTTTGAGTTCCTGAAACTTTAAATCCCTATCTTTATCCTGGTCATGGGCAAAGGTTAATTTGTCTATGGCCTGGTTTGGTTGGATAGGCCAGTTTAGTGCTAGGCTGGATAGAAGCTTTAATAGTGAAGCGCCCTTTAAGGCCTGGTTCACTGCTTCAGTGGTCAAGTCAGCCATATTTATTTAGTATATAAATACTTGTGTGTATGTATATAATAAATAAATACACCACCTGTATTAGTTAGCTCTTAAAGTTCACCACAAGTGTGAGTAGCTCTGAGCTATTAGGACAACGAATGTCACACACAGACAAGGGGTGCGAATTCTAGCATGCGTCTATAAATTGTCAGAGGGCGTTACCCTTACCTGACAGGATCACATAAAAAAAAATTCTAGAAACTATAATAGACTTACAAGGTGGAAACTCTATGCTATATTTCTAGTAGCAATTAGTTATAATCAACAATTACAACTAGGCTAACAACAATTTGGGAAAAATATCTGCAAGTTCTATGCAGCAATAAAAATCACAATTCTATACACTTTGCAACCGATCCTATTCATAAATAGTACCAAAGTTGAGCAGGGAAACTATCAATCAGGCTTAGAGGAAAACACTCTTGCTATGCAATTGGTTTTTGACTCAGTGAAAGACTTAGTTGCCTGCTAAAGTTACTTCTATTGTTATCTTTAGTGTATTGACTTGAGTTGATAAAACAGGAAGCTCATTTCATTCTAAGCTAGCCCACCCAGGGACGCCAATTTATGTAGTGAATTTTACAGGAGACTCAACTCATTTTAACTTGGTCCACCTAGGGACGCCAATTATGAAGTGAGTTCTGCTTTCGCCCACTAGAAAAGCGAAATAGTGTAGTGATGGGTACTCGCGTCACAGATGACGTAATGATTCTTGGATCACATGTCACTTAATGTGTGGTAATGAGTACATCACATAAGAAAGATTGGTGGGATATCTAGCTTGTAGAACCTCTCACTGTATTATCAACACAAGGAAGACACAAGTGTAATAAAATAAATTTTATTAACAAATGATAGACAAGAGTAATCAACTATTAAATGAATACAATAAATGCAAAAGGAATAAAGTGCATAAGATGCATAAAATGTGGTTCAGTTGGGTGTTACTATGTCATAGCTATGTTATCTTATGGAAAGATAAACTGTTGCTACTCTGAAACAAATAAGGTGAAGAACCTTATTTTGCATCAAACAAATAAATGAGCTATTATTTGTTATCAACTGCAATCAGCTATACAATATCTAATGTAAATTAGAAAAATCATATACTGATAGTACACAACAATGCCAAGGTCTCTGGAAGAGGATTGGAAGTGATATTTACGTTCTCTGTGGTTGATTGAGCAGTCCGGTAGCGGTGAATTCTTCCACTGGTTGTGCTTGGAGCAGTCAGTGGGAAAAGGAGCAGGAACCGTTTCGACAGCCTTGAGCATGAAGCGCTGTAGGATGCTGTTCTCCTGGAGCACCAAAGGGTCCTAAGATCTGGAACACGCAGATGTGGCCCTGGTGTAGGTGCTGAAGGCCCTTAGCTTGGAACACGCAAGCAAAGGTACCTGAAGTGAAGGTTTGCTTGCTGGAGCTCAACCTTGTTGCAAATGTCTGTTGGTCTTCTGCCTCTCTGGGCTAGAGACTCAGAACTTGTTCAATCCGCTTTGTCTCTCTCGGATGGAGACTTAGGACGTGCTGCATCTGTTGTTGCCTCGCTGGACGAAGACTCTGAACGTGGAAAATATCTCTTTCTTCACAGACAGAACGTGGTCGTATCTGCTGCTGCCTCAAAGCTGGAGACTTGAAGCGTGGAGCGTCTGTTTCTGTCTCTCTGGACAGTAGGCTCAGAATGGTTGTGTCTGTTAGTGTCTCTCTCTTGTGGAGCTGGAGACTCAGAATGGAGGTATCTGTTGCTGCCTTCCCAGTAACGGGCCGCAGACTCAGAAAGAAGTTTGATCTGTTACCGTCCCCTGGACGTGCTGGAGACTCAGAACTTTGGTGTTCTGTTAGTGTCTCTTCCTTCACAGGCCTCAGACTCAGAACTTTGTTGCTCTGTTAGTGTCTCTTCCTTCACAGGCCGCAGACTCAGAACTTTGTTGCTCTGTTAGTGTCTCTTCCTTCACAGGCCGCAGACTCAGAACTTTGTTGCTCTGTTAGTGTCTCTTCCTTCACAGGCCGCAGACTCAGAACGAAGTTTGATCTGTTAACGTCTTACCCTGCCGGGCCTCAGACTCAGAACTTTGTTGCTCTGTTAGTGTCCCTTCCCCTACGGGACTCAGACTCAGAACTTTGTGTAACTGTTATGTCTTTCCCCGACGGGACTCAGACTCAGTACTTTTGGTGCTCTGTTATTGTCTCTTCCTTCACAGGCCGCAGACTCAGAACTTTGTGTAACTGTTATGTCTTTCCCCGACGGGACTCAGACTCAGTACAAGGAGTGTCTTTTGGAGAGGTACCTATTATAACTTTCCGATGAGGAGGAGATTGCATTTTGGTGCTTCTCCATTTCCATGCTGTGATTGGCTGGTTCCATCAGAGCGGGGGACATGGGGTAGCCCACCCTTCTTTCCTCTTGTGGAAGTCATTTGCATAGTCCAAACACAAAGTTAAAAAAGGTGTCAATAATGTTTTACTGGTGCATTTCTCATTTTCCAAAACACAATCAGAAAACATTTGGTCATGTAATGAACACATTAAGTCCAAACATGATGGGAAAAGATTGAACTGTCATGCATGCATTAATTTGTCCATTAACAGCTGAGTTTGTGTAAGATGTTGCACTACACATCGCTGTCAGTGAGAATACTTATTTCTCTGAATAAGTATAAGATGTGTGTGTTATGGTTCGCATCAGTTCAAGGTTTGAAAACATAGTTATGAATGGATTTGGATGGATCTTTGTGATCTCTCTTTGTTTCCCCCACTGCGTGCTGCGTCTGGAGATCCTAAGGAATTTTTATGGCCACCACAGGCCAAACCTTAGGAAACAGTATCAAGGTGGGTGAAGGGCAGAAACTGCGTCTTGACCAATAGGAAGTTCTGTTCTTCCTGGGTTTTTGTCCCAAAGGTCTCTTCTTGCCCTCTAAGAGGTGTCTGGCAGTTGTCCTGGCATCCTTATCTGATGGCGTTGGACAGTTTGCTTATGTTAGTCCACCAAGATCCAATCAAAATGTAGCAAACCTTTGTCCACTATTGTGGCCAGGGAGGGGCCCTCGCCATAAACTGGGCCCTGGAATGCGTGGTCCACTACAATTGCCTGAACCAACTTTGTTCTGCGCTGAAACGCTGTTTTCTGACATTTCAGGGTCTAACTTCAAAAATCATGCAAAACACTTCTAACACCTTCAGATATGTTTCTCTGTGTTGCAAAATAGCTTTTATTCATGCACAGAGTGTAAATTTAAAGTGGGACAGAGATTCAGCTTGCATTGCCTGAACCAACTTTGTTCTGCGTTGAAACGCTGTTTTCTGACATTTCAGGGTCTAACTTCAAAAATCATGCAAAACACTTCTAACACCTTCAGATATGTTTATCTGTGTTGCAAAATAGCTTTTATTCATGCACAGAGTGTAAATTTAAAGTGGAACAGAGATTCAGCTTGCATTGCCTGAACCAACTTTGTTCTGCGCTGAAACGCTGTTTTCTGACATTTCAGGGTCTAACTTCAAAAATCATGCAAAACACTTCTAACACCTTCAGATATGTTTATCTGTGTTGCAAAATAGCTTTTATTCATGCACAGAGTGTAAATTTAAAGTGGAACAGAGATTCAGCTTGCATTGCCTGAACCAACTTTGTTCTGCGCTGAAACGCTGTTTTCTGACATTTCAGGGTCTAACTTCAAAAATCATGCAAAACACTTCTAACACCTTCAGATATGTTTCTCTGTGTTGCAAAATAGCTTTTATGTATGCACAGAGTGTAAATTTAAAGTGGGACAGAGATTCAGCTTGCATTGCCTGAACCAACTTTGTTCTGCGCTGAAACGCTGTTTTCTGACATTTCAGGGTCTAACTTCAAAAATCATGCAAAACACTTCTAACACCTTCAGATATGTTTCTCTGTGTTGCAAAATAGCTTTTATTCATGCACAGAGTGTAAATTGAAAGTGGGACAGAGATTCAGCTTGCATTGCCTGAACCAACTTTGTTCTGCGTTGAAACGCTGTTTTCTGACATTTCAGGGTCTAACTTCAAAAATCATGCAAAACACTTCTAACACCTTCAGATATGTTTCTCTGTGTTGCAAAATAGCTTTTATTTATGCACAGAGTGTAAATTTAAAGTGGGACAGAGATTCAGCTTGCATTGCCTGAACCAACTTTGTTCTGCGCTGAAACGCTGTTTTCTGACATTTCAGGGTCTAACTTCAAAAATCATGCAAAACACTTCTAACACCTTCAGATATGTTTCTCTGTGTTGCAAAATAGGTTTTATTCATGCACAGAGTGTAAATTTAAAGTGGGACAGAGATTCAGCTTGCATTGCCTGAACCAACTTTGTTCTGCGCTGAAACGCTGTTTTCTGACATTTCAGGGTCTAACTTCAAAAATCATGCAAAACACTTCTAACACCTTCAGATATGTTTCTCTGTGTTGCAAAATAGCTTTTATGTATGCACAGAGTGTAAATTTAAAGTGGGACAGAGATTCAGCTTGCATTGCCTGAACCAACTTTGTTCTGCGCTGAAACGCTGTTTTCTGACATTTCAGGGTCTAACTTCAAAAATCATGCAAAACACTTCTAACACCTTCAGATATGTTTCTCTGTGTTGCAAAATAGCTTTTATGTATGCACAGAGTGTAAATTTAAAGTGGGACAGAGATTCAGCTTGCATTGCCTGAACCAACTTTGTTCTGCGCTGAAACGCTGTTTTCTGACATTTCAGGGTCTAACTTCAAAAATCATGCAAAACACTTCTAACACCTTCAGATATGTTTCTCTGTGTTGCAAAATAGCTTTTATTCATGCACAGAGTGTAAATTTAAAGTGGGACAGAGATTCAGCTTGCATTGCCTGAACCAACCCAGCAGGCACACAACGTCATAAGACGTTAATATTAGGTTAGATTTAGGTCGTGACGTCAGGTAACCAAAATCCAACGTCTAGCCAGCATCTAAGGACAACGTTATTTTGACGTCCAATATCGACGTCAAATGACGTTGATATTTGGTTGATTTTAAGTTGTGTTGGAAAGTGACCAAAATCCAACGTCGAGCCAACATCTTAAGCCAACGTCATATTGACGTCAAATACTGACATTTATTCGTCAGGTATGGCAACCAAAATCCAACGTCTGATAGACGTCATAGTGGTAACGTCCACACAACGTCAAACTCTAACATCATTAGACGTTGATATTTGGTTGTTTTTTGGTTGTGTTGGAAAGTGACCAAAATCCAACGTCGAGCCAACATCTTAAGCCAACGTCATATTGACGTCAAATACTGACATTTATTCGTCAGGTATGGCAACCAAAATCCAACGTCTGATAGACGTCATAGTGGTAACGTACACACAACGTCAAACTCTAACATCATTAGACGTTGATATTTGGTTGATTTTAAGTTGTGTTGGAAAGTGACCAAAATCCAACGTCGAGCCAACATCTTAAGCCAACGTCATATTGACGTCAAATACTGACATTTATTCGTCAGGTATGGCAACCAAAATCCAACGTCTGATAGACGTCATAGTGGTAACGTCCACACAACGTCAAACTCTAACATCATTAGACGTTGATATTTGGTTGTTTTTTGGTTGTGTTGGAAAGTGACCAAAATCCAACGTCGAGCCAACATCTTAAGCCAACGTCATATTGACGTCAAATACTGACATTTATTCGTCAGGTATGGCAACCAAAATCCAACGTCTGATAGACGTCATAGTGGTAACGTACACACAACGTCAAACTCTAACATCATTAGACGTTGATATTTGGTTGATTTTAAGTTGTGTTGGAAAGTGACCAAAATCCAACGTCGAGCCAACATCTTAAACCAACGTCATATTGACGTCAAATACTGACATTTATTTGTCAGGTATGGCAACCAAAATCCAACGTCTGATAGACGTCATAGTGGTAACGTCCACACAACGTCAAACTCTAACATCATTAGACGTTGATATTTGGTTGATTTTAAGTTGTGTTGGAAAGTGACCAAAATCCAACGTCGAGCCAACATCTTAAGCCAACGTCATATTGACGTCAAATACTGACATTTATTCGTCAGGTATGGCAACCAAAATCCAACGTCTGATAGACGTCATAGTGGTAACGTCCACACAACGTCAAACTCTAACATCATTAGACGTTGATATTTGGTTGATTTTAAGTTGTGTTGGAAAGTGACCAAAATCCAACGTCGAGCCAACATCTTAAGACAACGTCATATTGACGTCAAATACTGACATTTATTCGTCAGGTATGGCAACCAAAATCCAACGTCTGATAGACGTCATAGTGGTAACGTCCACACAACGTCAAACTCTAACATCATTAGACGTTGATATTTGGTTGATTTTAAGTTGTGTTGGAAAGTGACCAAAATCCAACGTCGAGCCAACATCTTTAGCCAACGTCATATTGACGTCAAATACTGACATTTATTCGTCAGGTATGGCAACCAAAATCCAACGTCTGATAGACATCATAGTGGTAACGTCCACACAACGTCAAACTCTAACATCATTAGACGTTGATATTTGGTTGATTTTAAGTTGTGTTGGAAAGTGACCAAAATCCAACGTCGAGCCAACATCTTAAGCCAACGTCATATTGACGTCAAATACTGACATTTATTCGTCAGGTATGGCAACCAAAATCCAACGTCTGATAGACGTCATAGTGGTAACGTCCACACAACGTCAAACTCTAACATCATTAGACGTTTATATTTGATTGATTTTAAGTTGTGTTGGAAAGTGACCAAAATCCAACGTCGAGCCAACATCTTAAACCAACGTCATATTGACGTCAAATACTGACATTTATTCGTCAGGTATGGCAACCAAAATCCAACGTCTGATAGACGTCATAGTGGTAACGTCCACACAACGTCAAACTCTAACATCATTAGACATTGATATTTGGTTGATTTTAAGTTGTGTTGGAAAGTGACCAAAATCCAACGTCGAGCCAACATCTTAAACCAACGTCATATTGACGTCAAATACTGACATTTATTCGTCAGGTATGGCAACCAAAATCCAACGTCTGATAGACGTCATAGTGGTAACGTCCACACAACGTCAAACTCTAACATCATTAGACGTTGATATTTGGTTGATTTTAAGTTGTGTTGGAAAGTGACCAAAATCCAACGTCGAGCCAACATCTTAAGCCAACGTCATATTGACGTCAAATACTGACATTTATTCGTCAGGTATGGCAACCAAAATCCAACGTCTGATAGACGTCATCGTGGTAACGTCCACACAACGTCAAACTCTAACATCATTAGACGTTGATATTTGGTTGATTTTAAGTTGTGTTGGAAAGTGACCAAAATCCAACGTCGAGCCAACATCTTAAGCCAACGTCATATTGACGTCAAATACTGACATTTATTCGTCAGGTATGGCAACCAAAATCCAACGTCTGATAGACGTCATCGTGGTAATGTCCACACAAAGTCAAACTCTAACATCATTAGACATTGGTATTTTGTTAGTTTTAGGTTGTGGCATTAACCCTTTAATGTGTATGTTTACATCATTGTGATCACCACTGGCTTGGTGTAAAAAAATTGCATTTTTCAAAATATAGCTGTACATTTAATAATAATTTGGATTTGTCTGTGCATGTTTTTGTTTACTTTTAAAGGTCTGGTGCAAATCTATGTCCATTATTTGGCTGACAGACTGCAACGATTTTCGTTAAAAAATCTTCGTCGCTCTGATTACGTCACCTTCTTCGTTGCTCTGATTGGTTGTAGCAATATCCTATTGCGTGGAGAGGGAGTTTGAAAGACAACCGTTTATCCCACCCCTCCGGTTGAGCCCTGTCTATGGAGAGTGCCCAGACCCTACATTTATGTGGGTCTGGCTTGTCAGGCTAACAGAATGCAGTAGCTGCACAACTCTCTCTAGGTCGAAACTTTCAGGCCTCTGCCTACACATCAGTTGATTCAAATAGCTTTACAAAGGAAATTGTGAGCAGAGAAAGTAGAAATAATCTTTAAAAGCTCAAACTCTCCAAAAAACAAACAAAAAAACATTGACCAACACGTCATACAGCCATCGTAAAGTATTGGTATGTTATCTGATCTGATCAGAATATGCATTTTTTTTGTGTGAGAGAAACCCTATACCTATGGGAAATTTGAAATCAGAAAAAAAAAAAAAAAAAACAGCATAGAGAAAAGGGTCTGAAAGGACTGGAATGCATACAAGGGTGCAATGTGTAGAAAACGCACAATCAAATATGAAAAAAAAATTGAATCCTCAATTTGTTTGTTACTAGGAGTGCCTCTGTGACTCCCTTTTCGGGCCATCAGAGGGAATTTTCCCCTTCCCCATTTTGACTTCACTACATTTCACATAATCTCCATACCTGGTACTGATCTTGCATGCCACCTGTAGCTCAATACCTGCTTTACTATCACAAATACAGCTGCAAATGGATCCCAGTCTGATTGATCACTATATTGTCATATGTGCATGTTTGCATTAAGGAAACACCTTGCAGTGAGGTGCCAGGTTAACCACTGAATCATCTTGCTGCTGCAAGCAATGCAGTGACAAAATTAATAAGAGTACAAGTCAGATGATGTCATCAGTGTGATTTTTATTTCAAAATAACAGATTTTTGTTAAAGGTAACAGTGAACTCCAGGGGACCACTGTTTGCATTATATATTTTATAATATTTTAATATTTATTCAGCATTTTGTTTTATTATGCCATTTTTATCATATATTAGATAATTATGAATACATTATTGTGTTGATAAATTATTTTAAATGACAGAAAAACCTGTTTTTTTTTTTTTTTACTTCAAAATAAAGCACTTTCCTGCTGAACATGGCTGTGGGGACAAGCAATATTGTGGTGCTTGGAATTATTTATAATTAAAACCAAATATTGTCTCAGTGATGGAGCAAAAAAGTCTAATTGTTCAAATAAGACATTGTTTTAATGTGAAAAAAAAAAGAAAAAAAAAAAAAAAAAAAAAAAAAAAAAAATATATATATATATATATATATATATATATATATATATATATATATATATGTAGCCTATTGTATA
Organism: Garra rufa; assembly: GCF_049309525.1. Lineage (NCBI taxonomy): Eukaryota > Metazoa > Chordata > Actinopteri > Cypriniformes > Cyprinidae > Garra > Garra rufa. The sequence goes on from NC_133361.1 coordinate 91,501,755, forward strand.
TAATTCAACCCCAATGTGTTTTTCATTTGTAATATTTACAAGGTTAGGGTCAGAAAAGGTAATGCATACATCTATGTTAGCCTACATATATGATGGAACATATTGCTTCTTTAAAATATATATAAAAAAACAATTTCTGTCAGTAGAACTAATTTAAATAATAGTATTATTATTATTGTTATTATTATTAAAATCATATAACAAGTTTACTTTTTAACTTATTTATTTATTTTTGAATTGCGAACTCCCATGCCCCCCTTGTGCAAACATGCAACACGGTAACGCCCTTGCGCCATTTTGTACTTGGCGGTCTTTTTTTATTTTTTTTGGAGGATCAATTTATCACGAGGTCTGAGGTGCACAGCTGGCAGCTAACTGTGGTAAGTACATTTGGAAATTTGATTATATATGATGTAAAACTGTTTACTACAGCCTATATAATATTACATGTACGTATTTGAAAGAAGATGCGTAAAGGTAATTAAAGGTGTTAATATTCCTGAAATAAAAAATGCACATTAGTAAGCCATAAAAGCCATGTAGCGCTGGAAAACTGCAATTTCTCGGATAAAATGCTCGCACAGTAGTTATGCAGATATGCACATAACGCATGCACAGTGGTGGACTGGCTATCCAGAGTACCGGGAGTTTTTCCCCTTTGTGTAACTTAATGTAAAATTGATTGTAACGTTAGTTACGTTATATGTATATTCTACCATCGGCCCAGCACGCGGCCCACTTCAAACAAAAATTCGAATTAATATAGCACGCTCTGGCTCAGTGCAGCGGTTCAAAGGCGCTGGTCATTAGCAAAATGTTTGAAATGACCAATCAAAGTGTAGAACGCAGGATTTAGGGACGCTGAGCTGCGCACGACTTGAATGCCGTTTGCGAAAAACGATGAAGGAAACTAATTGCAAATGAAATGTAAACTACTAGGGACCCTTTCAAAATTCTCAGACTTCTCAGACTGTCATTTACGTTATTCGTCACAATGTAGGTTATAGCAGTTTTCTATTTAAAATGTACCTAATTTATTTCTTATTTCCAGTCTTCAGTGTCCCTTCAGAAATCATTCTTATGCTGTTTAATTATTATGAGTTAGCCTATTATTTGTGATATATTGGTTGTATTGTTGGTGTAATGGTTTTCAGTTAAAGAACAGCAATTAATTAATAAGTGTAAATATCAATCATATCAGACTTTTTACATTCTATATTTGTTTTAATGCAACATTGTTGAAAAAAGTATTAATTTATGTCTTTTCATCTTACACAAGACTGAATGGCATCCCATTTTTCACAAAAAATATGAAGCAGCACAGCAGTTTTTAACACTGATAATAATCAGAAATGTTTCTTGAGCAGCAAATCAGCATAGAATGATATTTGAAGGATCACGTGACACTGAATTGGAATAATTACGCTGAAAATTCAAATTTGCAATCAATTATATTTGACTAAATATTTGCATAAAAGACAGCTATTTTAAATTGTAACATCATATATTTCACAGTACTGTTTACTGTATTTTTCATCATCAAAATAATTTGTATACTCTTATCCACAATTGGAGATAATTTCCTTAAATGATTTCCCCCACTCATAGCTGCTGCTTTTGTGAAAAGAGGGGAACATACTTTTCTAGCTTTAATGATTTATCTATATTTAATTTTAAATTTAGTGTTTGATAACTTCAGTTTCAATTTCTGCATATTTCTGATGAAGGGTACAGGTAAATATAACACTTATTATAATGGGTTTATGTGAAAATTGTTTTAAGTTCAATAAAATTATAAGTTTATTTTCTAATAAATGTTAAAAATGATAGCTCTCAGTAATACTGTAATGTTGCATGGCTATAGTATATTTAAAAACTTTAAGTAGGATGACTTGTGATTCATTTTGGAAAAATGTGCAATTGATTTATTATTATTTTTTGACAGTACTAATTATTAGTAGGCTATTTAAAATTGTGTGATTTCAGATGTTGTGGAGCTATGAAATACGAGGTTATAACATTCGTTTTGTTTCTGCTTCATGCTTTTATCTCCTTGCCATGGTCTGAAGAAGCTGTATTGTTGCAAGGTATGTTTTTTTGTTCATTTATAAATGAGCTGCTAAAGAACACTGATGGTTGTACATGTACATAAATTATTATATAACATTAATTTGATTAAAGGTATTAGATTGAAGGTAGTTAATCTGATTCTCCTGTAACCTTGTCACTCACAGTGGGTTTTCTTGTGTTCTCTTGTTTGCGTATTATTTATGTTTTATAGACGACTTCAAAGTGTGTGAAAAACTGTGACTTCACAACCACAGAAGCTGAAGAAGGTTCACTGCAACCAAAAAGAAGAAAAATATCAAAAACATTTAAGGACTGTTTGACAGGTATGCTTTTTACTTTGCAGTTGTCAATATTTTACTAAGTTGTACTATCATTTATGAATCAACAATATCTCATAAAGCTATGATGGATTTGCATAAATTCCAGGATTCCTGCCTGATTTCTTCAAAGTCTTGCATTTCTCAAATAATGTAAAAAAAAAAAAGGCTACAGATAATATATATAAAATACATTTAAATAAAAATGCCATGCTATGTTGCTGGTTTAATTATTTTCTGCTTGAATGTCTGAGTATTGGAGACTGAGAATGATTCCCATGATCCTCAATCTCTAGTGCTTTGGCTCTGAGGAAAGGATGCAGTTAATGTAAATGAAAGGGTGTTTGACCCCCCTTTTAGATTTCAAACTTTGTAGGTTGTTTTCATTCACTTAGAGCTGTGTTACACACTGCATGAATGGTCATTCTAATGGTCATCTAGCACCAACAAGCTATGTATGATATCTGCATTACAGTAGATGATGATGAACCTAAGACAAACACAAACAACTGGCTAATAATGTGTCATGTATAATTAATTATGTATTACTCTTGTATCTACAGGTTGATGACAAATGAGGTCAATATGAAGGGGGGGGCAAACTTGCCTTCATCAAGCTCAAACTGTACACTGTTGTCACAGGTAAAGAAACCAAACTACCTAAATAATAAGAATATTAGTGTTGCATGACTGTGATAGATTTGTTTAGCTTACTTTTTGGTTGTTAAGTGAAAACCACATATTGTAGTCAGCAGGTTGGTCAGCTGAGTAGATCAATTTAAATGATACCCACAAAAACTGTCACATCACTGCACTTTTTTAAAATTGTTTTCTTTATTGTTTTCAGTGTGGGCCTGTCAAAACTATTTTTTCAGAGTTACTTATGTCACACAGAAATAACACAAATGTTCAAATATACACTGATTTCTTGATTGGCCGGTCATTCCTGTTGCTAGTCTACCTTTCTGTTTGAGATATTGTTAGTCAGAACTTGAACAATTGTTTTTGCATTCATACTGATGTCTTTCATCTATTGTGAATTTACCTTAAAACACTCTTATTTCTTACAGAGAGTGTCCAGGAAACATCAAAAGAGACAGAGGCAAATATTGCAGCAGTCATCGCCTTCTGTTTAAAATATGCCAAAGACAGAGTAGGTGGATGTGGCAGAAGAAAAAGCTGTGAATAAAATTCATGTTAATATGTTTTGAAAAATATTGGAATTACAGGTGGATCTTGACCTCTGTCCAATCTTACTGTAACACTCTCACTCTCTCTCTCTCTCTCTCTCTGTGTATATATACAGTGGGTACGGAAAGTATTCAGACCCCCTTAAATGTTTCACTATTTGTTTTATTGCAGCCATTTGCTGAAATCATTACAGTTCATTTTTTTCCTCATTAATGTACACACAGCACCCCATATTGACAGAAAAACACAGAATTGTTGTCATTTTTGCAGATTTATTAAAAAAGAAAAACTGAAATATCACATGGTCCTAAGTATTCAGACCCTTTGCTCAGTATTTAGTAGAAGCACCCTTTTGATCTAATACAGCCATGAGTCTTTTTGGGAAAGATGCAACAAGTTTTTCACACCTGGATTTGGGGATCCTCTGGCATTCCTCCTTGCAGATCCTCTCCAGTTCTGTCAGGTTGGATGGTAAATGTTGGTAGACAGGTCTCTCCAGAGATGCTCAATTGGGTTTAAGTCAGGGCTCTGTGACTGTTCTTGAATGGCCCAGCCAGAGTTGTTGTGAAGCCACTCCTTCGTTCTTTTAGCTGTGTGCTTAGGGTCATTGTCTTGTTGGAAGGTAAACCTTCGGCCCAGTCTGAGGTCCTGAGCACTCTGGAGAAGTAGTACTTGATCGCATTCATCTTTCCCTCAATTGCAACCAGTCGTCCTGTCCCTGCAGCTGAAAAACACCCCCACAGCATGATGCTGCCACCACCATGCTTCAGCGTTGGGACTGTATTATAAAGGGTCTGAATACTTAGGACCATGTGATATTTCAGTTTTTCTTTTTTAATCTGCAAAAATAGTTTTTCTGTCAATATGGGGTGCTGTGTTACCCTGGAAATCCAGAGGTCTCGCGAGAGCACAATTTGAATTGTCTCTGCAAGACACTCTGGTATCGAGCAATGATCCACATTACTGCATTACGTAAGCAGTTCTGGGAACCAATCAAATCGGTGTATCTGATGTAGGCGGGCCAGAGGCGAACTAAACTGATGACGACTGCGCTCCGACGTCCGGAATCATTTAGTAAACAGATGAACACCCGTTGCTTGAAACGGCTTTGGCCGCTACAATGAACGAGTTAGACTTGGCTTTTCATATAAAAGATGAACAGTAAACCGCGCTCGAACCGTTAGTTTGCTAGAAGGACGTTTTTGCTGTTTTGCCGACTGGATACGGCAAGAGTTTAATCTATCAGTTCGCTCCGCTGGTAGCTAAGCGTATGGGGTTTAGTGAAAACTTAGTGATTGGTCGTGGCGTGATCCAATTGCGTGCAGTGAGAGTTTCAAATGCATGCTTGGTGCCGCCCCTCGAGCTAGGCCCTTTTCATTGCTCGATGCCAGACTCTTAATCTTAATAGATTAGGGTCTGGATTTTTGCAGGCTAGTGCTGTGTACATTAATGAGGAAGAAAATGAACTTCAGCAAATGGCTGCAATACAACAAAGAGTGAAACATTTAAGGGGTCTGAATACTTTCCGTACCCACTGTATGTGTGTATATATATATATATATATATATATATATATATATATATATATAGATAGATAGATTCCAATTTGCTGCTTATTATTTAGATTTTTTTAAGGTTTGACGTCATGCCAACAAAATCCATATTAAAGGGATAGTTCACTCAAAAATGAAAATTTGATGTTTATCTGCTTACCCCCAGGGCATCCAAGATGTAGGTGACTTTGTTTCTTCAGCAGAACACAAACAGATTTTTAACTCAAACCGCTGCCATCTGTTAGTGATTTAATGGTATTGGATGATCACCAAACCTTTGAAAGAAAAAAAACAAAAAAACATGCACAGACAAATCCAAATTACTCGCTGCGGCTCGTGAAGATACACTGATGTCCTAAGACACGAAACGATCAGTTTTCGTGTGAAACTGAAAAGTATTTATATAATTTTTTTACCTTTGATATACAGCCATGTCCAACAACTGTCCCGAGCGCGTGCTTAGCATCTGGCTTGTTACACGTGTACGCGCTCTGGCGTAGTATACGCAAACTCTGTAAGCGATCTGTCGCGTGTGTAAGACCTTCATTGTTTACACAGAGCACAGAGATTGTGGGTATAACGGCTATTCAAAATGGTAATTACTTGCGCTTATCCTGACTGTTCAAACCGATTTAAAGCTAAAAGATTAAGTTTACTTGCACAAACTCATCCGGGTCTGTTGACATTTCACTGATTTTTCCTTATGGTGTTTGTGTATACTACGTCAGAGCGTGTACACAGGTAATGCGCCGGATGATGAGCTGAGTTGGACATTGTATATCAAAGGTAAAAAATTATATAAATTATATAAATACTGTTCAGTTTCTCACAAAAACAGATCATTTCATGTCTTAGGACATCAATGTATCCCCACGAGCCGCAGGGTGTCATTTGGATTTGTTTGTGTGTTTTTTTTTTTTTTTTTTTTACTTTCAAAGGATTGGTGCCCATCCACTGCCATTAAATGACTAACAGACTGCAGCAGTTTTCTTTAAAAATCTTCATTTGTGTTCTGCTGAAGAAACAAAGTCACCTACATCTTGGATATCCTGGAGGTAAGCAGATAAACATCAAATTTTCATTTTTGGGTGAACTATCCCTTTAACCACATTTTTCTTTAAAGTTGGAATTTGACAGCTTAACAATTGGATGTTAATGTTTTGAAAAATGTTGGAATTACAATTGGAAAAAGGTTGATTTTTAAAAATGTTATTTTGAAAATGTTCTATTTCAATAATGCTAATATAATAAAACAAATATTTTAATATATAATCCAGTCATCTCTTTTGTCATTTTTCTGAAATAACCACCCCACATTTGTGGATTCCACTTTCAGATTAAGTTAAATTCTTTTTACTAATGTCTTAAAAATTTTTGTCTTAAAGCCCGATTTTCATTTCCAACCAAAATGCAACGTCTGACTTACGTTGGACATTGACGTCGGTCTGACGTTGGGTTCTGACGTCAGCCCGATTTTCATTTCCAACCAAAATGCAACGTCTGACCAACGTTGGACATTGACGTCGACCTGACGTTGTGTTCTGACGTCAGCCCGATTTTCATTTCCAACCAAAATGCAACGTCTAACCAACGTTGGACACTGACGTCGGTCTGACGTTGCATTCTGATGTCAGCCCGATTTTCATTTCCAACCAAAATGCAACGTCTGACCAACGTTGGACATTGACGTCGGCCTGACGTTGGGTTCTGACGTCAGCCCGATTTTCATTTCCAACCAAAATGCAACGTCTGACCAACGTTGGACATTGACGTCGGCCTGACGTTGGGTTCTGACGTCAGCCCGATTTTCATTTCCAACCAAAATGCAACGTCTGACCAACGTTGGACATTGACGTCGGCCTGACGTTGGGTTCTGACGTCAGCCCGATTTTCATTTCCAACCAAAATGCAACGTCTGACCAACGTTGGACATTGACGTCGGTCTGACGTTGGGTTCTGACGTCAGCCCGATTTTCATTTCCAACCAAAATGCAACGTCTGACCAACGTTGGACATTGACGTCGGTCTGACGTTGGGTTCTGACGTCAGCCCGATTTTCATTTCCAACCAAACTGCAACGTGTGACCAACGTTGGACATTGACGTCGGTCTGACGTTGGGTTCTGACGTCAGCCCGATTTTCATTTCCAACCAAAATGCAACGTCTGACCAACGTTGGACATTGACGTCGGTCTGACGTTGGATTCTGACGTCAGCCCGATTTTCATTTCCAACCAAAATGCAACGTCTAACCAACGTTGGACATTGACGTCGGGCTGACGTTGGGTTCTGACGTCAACCCGATTTTCATTTCCAACCAAAATGCAACGTCCCTACGACGTTGGGGTACAACGTCAATCTGACGTCATGTTGACGTCCTGTGCCTGCTGGGCTACATCTCTGTTCTGCTCTCCAGAGCAAATACAGAGCAGTGAAACTCTCGATAAATGAGCGATCAACAACAGACATCTTGTAAAAAGATGGCTGCCAACGGGGTTCGAAACTTTTTGAAACTTTCGCCTCTGACGCACCTGACGTACGTAAATTTCGCTTCAAACTTTTGTTTTTATGCGCGTCCATTTCGCTCTTGATGGGTGAATGAACACAAAGTGGTCACGTGTATAAATAGAAGCGGCAGGCGAGAATTTAGACGCGTATTCGCGTTTGGTGTGAATTTAGCATAAGGCGCTGGATTAAGGCTCCAGTCTCTTCAGGGGTGTGGGTTTGAATCCCACTGCTGCCAAGACAGAGTTTTGGAAGGCTATTGTGCATACCCCCCAAAAAAAAAAATTCTTTGCCCGCATTCCAGAGGCTTTGCAAAGAAGGTCCGGCGGCCGACGTTCTCTCTATCTTTGGGGTGGGGGAAGAGGGCAGAAAACGTCCCACAAAAGTGCAAATCGCAGGGTAGCGTAGCCGAATGGTCTAAGGCGCTGGATTTAGACTCCAGTCTCTTCGGGGGCGTGGGTTCGAATCCCATCGCTGCCAGCAGCCATTTTAACCAAGGCAGGGAGGTCGTCTAACCCGCTTGGCAGCGGGATTATTTCTCGCAAACAGGATTAGACTGCAGCAGTTCTGCAGAGTAAGTATTAGGGAGGCCGTTCCACGTGTCGAAGAGACCCTTGGAACGCAACCCGACGAGGTAGCATGGCCGCGCGGTCTAATGCTACATTCACACCAAACGGGAATATGCGTCTGGTCCGAGTGATTTCAATGTTAAGTCAATGGTAAGACGCGTTAACACGCGCCTGGAGTTCTTGCGGCGCGAATGAGGCGCGGCACGGTAGACGCGAATTCGCCTCATCCGCGTGTCTAGTTCGCGCGTCTGGCGCGTTAGGTGCGTTAAGCGCGAATTGTGCTTTTTTGTGAATCACGCATCTGACAAGAATTTGCGTCTGCTACCCGAGGTGAAAAATCTGAACTTCTGTGTCACTTCACGCCGTGTTAACCAATCAGGAGCTGCTTGATGCTGACCTCCACTCTACAGGAAGGGGGCCACCAGGAGTAGGACTGCATACCCCTGTATAAAGGATGCCTTTACGGCGGCGAATTACAAGGCATCAGCTTGCAGCGAAGCGCGACAAAAAAAAAAAGGGCCCACGAGGGTGAATGTGCCAGGGTAGCGTGGCCGAGTGGTCTAAGGCTCTGGATTAAGGCTCTAGTCTCTTCGGGGGTGTGAGTTGAATCCCACTGCTGCCAAGACAGAGTTTCGGAAGGCTATTGTGCCTACACAAAAAAAAAAAACGTTCTTTGCCCGCACTCCAGAGGCTTTGCAAAGAAGGTCCGGCGGCCGACGTTTTGTCTATCTTTGGGGTGGGGAGAAAAGGGCCCACGAAGGTGAACATTCCAGGGTAGCGTGGCCGAGTGGTCTAAAGTCTCTTCGGGGGCGTGGGTTCGAATCCCATCGCTGCCAGCAGCCATTTTAACCAAGGCAGGGAGGTCGTCTAACCCGCTTGGCAGTCAAACAGGATTAGACTGCAGCAGTTCTGCAGAGTCAGTATTAGGGAGGCCGTTTGACCTGTCGTAAAGACCCGTGGAACACACCATGACAAGATAGCGTGGCCGAGCGGTCTAAGGCGCTGGATTAAGGCTCCAGTCTCTTCGGGGGCGTGGGTTCGAATCCCGACGCTGCCAGGGAAGTCTTTTGGAAAGCTCCTGAGGCTGCGAAGCGACTGGAGAAGTGACGCTGCATGCTCATCCAAACTTAGCCGCTTTCGCATTCTTGGCCATTTAGCAAAGTCAGTGCTGGAAGCTTGTCCCAGCCTCTGCTCCATTCCAACAGAGGCACACCAATAATTTACAATCATAGGAGAGGTGCAATAAAAAACAAACAAACAATTCAACGAATTTGAAAATTATATTAATGAAAAACAATGAGTAGTCTACAAGAATGGAGACAACCCATGTCACTCATGGAAAGTTTTGGGTGAAATAACAGCTGCCTGATCATTTTGATTTTAAATGCAACACAGCTGGCTATCGTTTTCACATAAGCCCCAAAGGCCTTGATTAGCGGATTCAGGTGTGCTTGATCAGAGATGGACCTCCACTCCACAGGGAGGGGGCCACCAGGAGTAGGACTGCATACCCTGTATTAAGGATGCCTTTACGGCGGGGAATTACAAGGCATCAGCTTGTGGCGAAGCACAACCCAAATACAGCGACGATGATCACTACATCTCTGTTCTGCTCTCCAGAGCAAATACAGAGCAGTGAAACTCTCGATAAATGAGCGATCAACAACAGACATCTTGTAAAAAGATGGCTGCCAACGGGGTTCGAAACTTTTTGAAACTTTCGCCTCTGACGCACCTGACGTACGTAAATTTCGCTTCAAACTTTTGTTTTTATGCGCGTCCATTTCGCTCTTGACGGGTGAATGAACACAAAGTGGTCACGTGTATAAATAGAAGCGGCAGGCGAGAATTTAGACACGTATTCGCGTTTGGTGTGAACTTAGCATAAGGCGCTGGATTAAGGCTCCAGTCTCTTCAGGGGTGTGGGTTTGAATCCCATTGCTGCCAAGACAGAGTTTTGGAAGGCTATTGTGCATACCCAAAAAAAATAAAAGTTCTTTGCCCGCATTCCAGAGGCTTTGCAAAGAAGGTCCGGCGGCCGACGTTCTCTCTATCTTTGGGGTGGGGGAAGAGGGCAGAAAACGTCCCACAAAAGTGCAAATTGCAGGGTAGCGTGGCCGAGTGGTCTAAGGCGCTGGATTTAGACTCCAGTCTCTTCGGGGGCGTGGGTTCGAATCCCATCGCTGCCAGCAGCCATTTTAACCAAGGCAGGGAGGTCGTCTAACCCGCTTGGCAGCGGGATTATTTCTCGCAAACAGGATTAGACTGCAGCAGTTCTGCAGAGTAAGTATAAGGGAGGCCGTTCCACGTGTCGAAGAGACCCTTGGAGCGCAACCCGACGAGGTAGCATGGCCACGCGGTCTAATGCTACATTCACACCAAACGGGAATATGCGTCTGGTCCGAGTGATTTCAATGTTAAGTCAATGGTAAGACGCGTTAACACGCGCCTGGAGTTCTTGCGGCGCGAATGAGGCGCGGCACGGTAGACGCGAATTCGCCTCATCCGCGTGTCTAGTTCGCGCGTTAGGTGCGTTAAGCGCGAATTGTGCTTTTTTGTGAATCACGCGTCTGACAAGAATTCGCGTCTGCTACCCGAGGTGAAAAATCTGAACTTCTGTGTCACTTCACGCCGTGTTAACCAATCAGGAGCTGCTTGATGCTGACCTCCACTCTACAGGAAGGGGGCCACCAGGAGTAGGACTGCATACCCCTGTATAAAGGATGCCTTTACGGCGGCGAATTACAAGGCATCAGCTTGCAGCGAAGCGCGACAAAAAAAAAAAGGGCCCACGAGGGTGAATGTGCCAGGGTAGCGTGGCCGAGTGGTCTAAGGCTCTGGATTAAGGCTCTAGTCTCTTCGGGGGTGTGAGTTGAATCCCACTGCTGCCAAGACAGAGTTTCGGAAGGCTATTGTGCCTACACAAAAAAAAAAAACGTTCTTTGCCCGCACTCCAGAGGCTTTGCAAAGAAGGTCCGGCGGCCGACGTTTTGTCTATCTTTGGGGTGGGGAGAAAAGGGCCCACGAAGGTGAACATTCCAGGGTAGCGTGGCCGAGTGGTCTAAGGCATTTGAGTTAGGCTCCAGTCTCTTCGGGGGCGTGGGTTCGAATCCCATCGCTGCCAGCAGCCATTTTAACCAAGGCAGGGAGGTCGTCTAACCCGCTTGGCAGTCAAACAGGATTAGACTGCAGCAGTTCTGCAGAGTCAGTATTAGGGAGGCCGTTTGACCTGTCGTAAAGACCCGTGGAACACACCATGACAAGATAGCGTGGCCGAGCGGTCTAAGGCGCTGGATTAAGGCTCCAGTCTCTTCGGGGGCGTGGGTTCGAATCCCACCGCTGCCAGGGAAGTCTTTTGGAAAGCTCCTGAGGCTGCGAAGCGACTGGAGAAGTGACGCTGCATCTCATCCAAACTTAGCTGCTTTCGCATTCTTTGCCATTTAGCAAAGTCAGTGCTGGAAGCTTGTCCCAGCCTCTGCTCCATTCCAACAGAGGCACACCAATAATTTACAATCATAGGAGAGGTGCAATAAAAAACAAACAAACAATTCAACGAATTTGAAAATTATATTAATGAAAAACAATGAGTAGTCTACAAGAATGGAGACAACCCATGTCACTCATGGAAAGTTTTGGGTGAAATAACAGCTGCCTGATCATTTTGATTTTAAATGCAACACTGCTGGCTATCGTTTTTATATAAGCCCCAAAGGCCTTGATTAGTGGATTCAGGTGTGCTTGATCAGAGATGGACCTCCACTCCACAGGAAGGGGGCCACCAGGAGTAGGACTGCATACCCTGTATTAAGGATGCCTTTACGGTGGCGAATTACAAGGCATCAGCTTGTGGCGAAGCGCAACCCAAATACAGCGACGATGATCCCTACACCTCTGTTCTGCTCTCCAGAGCAAATACAGAGCAGTGAAACTCTCGATAAATGAGCGATCAACAACTGACATCTTGTAAAAAGATGGCTGCCAACGGGGTTCGAAACTTTTTGAAACTTTCGCCTCTGACGCACCTGACGTACATCAATTTCGCTTCAAACTTTTGTTTTTATGCGCGTCCATTTCGCTCTTGATGGGTGAATGAACACAAAGTGGTCACGTGTATAAATAGAAGCGGCAGGCGAGAATTTAGACGCGTATTCGCGTTTGGTGTGAATTTAGCATAAGGCGCTGGATTAAGGCTCCAGTCTCTTCAGGGGTGTGGGTTTGAATCCCACTGCTGCCAAGACAGAGTTTTGGAAGGCTATTGTGCATACCCCCCAAAAAAAAAAATTCTTTGCCCGCATTCCAGAGGCTTTGCAAAGAAGGTCCGGCGGCCGACGTTCTCTCTATCTTTGGGGTGGGGGAAGAGGGCAGAAAACGTCCCACAAAAGTGCAAATCGCAGGGTAGCGTAGCCGAATGGTCTAAGGCGCTGGATTTAGACTCCAGTCTCTTCGGGGGCGTGGGTTCGAATCCCATCGCTGCCAGCAGCCATTTTAACCAAGGCAGGGAGGTCGTCTAACCCGCTTGGCAGCGGGATTATTTCTCGCAAACAGGATTAGACTGCAGCAGTTCTGCAGAGTAAGTATTAGGGAGGCCGTTCCACGTGTCGAAGAGACCCTTGGAACGCAACCCGACGAGGTAGCATGGCCGCGCGGTCTAATGCTACATTCACACCAAACGGGAATATGCGTCTGGTCCGAGTGATTTCAATGTTAAGTCAATGGTAAGACGCGTTAACACGCGCCTGGAGTTCTTGCGGCGCGAATGAGGCGCGGCACGGTAGACGCGAATTCGCCTCATCCGCGTGTCTAGTTCGCGCGTCTGGCGCGTTAGGTGCGTTAAGCGCGAATTGTGCTTTTTTGTGAATCACGCATCTGACAAGAATTTGCGTCTGCTACCCGAGGTGAAAAATCTGAACTTCTGTGTCACTTCACGCCGTGTTAACCAATCAGGAGCTGCTTGATGCTGACCTCCACTCTACAGGAAGGGGGCCACCAGGAGTAGGACTGCATACCCCTGTATAAAGGATGCCTTTACGGCGGCGAATTACAAGGCATCAGCTTGCAGCGAAGCGCGACAAAAAAAAAAAGGGCCCACGAGGGTGAATGTGCCAGGGTAGCGTGGCCGAGTGGTCTAAGGCTCTGGATTAAGGCTCTAGTCTCTTCGGGGGTGTGAGTTGAATCCCACTGCTGCCAAGACAGAGTTTCGGAAGGCTATTGTGCCTACACAAAAAAAAAAAACGTTCTTTGCCCGCACTCCAGAGGCTTTGCAAAGAAGGTCCGGCGGCCGACGTTTTGTCTATCTTTGGGGTGGGGAGAAAAGGGCCCACGAAGGTGAACATTCCAGGGTAGCGTGGCCGAGTGGTCTAAAGTCTCTTCGGGGGCGTGGGTTCGAATCCCATCGCTGCCAGCAGCCATTTTAACCAAGGCAGGGAGGTCGTCTAACCCGCTTGGCAGTCAAACAGGATTAGACTGCAGCCGTTCCGCACAGTCAGTATTAGGGAGGCCGTTTGACCTGTCGTAAAGACCCGTGGAACACACCATGACGGGGTAGCGTGGCCGAGCGGTCTAAGGCGCTGGATTAAGGCTCCAGTCTCTTCGGGGGCGTGGGTTCGAATCCCACGGCTGCCAGGGAAGTCTTTTGGAAAGCTCCTGAGGCTGCGAAGCGACTGGAGAAGTGACGCTGCATGCTCATCCAAACTTAGCCGCTTTCGCATTCTTTGCCATTTAGCAAAGTCAGTGCTGGAAGCTTGTCCCAGCCTCTGCTCCATTCCAACAGAGGCACACCAATAATTTACAATCATAGGAGAGGTGCAATAAAAAACAAACAAACAATTCAACGAATTTGAAAATTATATTAATGAAAAACAATGAGTAGTCTACAAGAATGGAGACAACCCATGTCACTCATGGAAAGTTTTGGGTGAAATAACAGCTGCCTGATCATTTTGATTTTAAATGCAACACTGCTGGCTATCGTTTTTATATAAGCCCCAAAGGCCTTGATTAGTGGATTCAGGTGTGCTTGATCAGAGATGGACCTCCACTCCACAGGAAGGGGGCCACCAGGAGTAGGACTGCATACCCTGTATTAAGGATGCCTTTACGGTGGCGAATTACAAGGCATCAGCTTGTGGCGAAGCGCAACCCAAATACAGCGACGATGATCCCTACACCTCTGTTCTGCTCTCCAGAGCAAATACAGAGCAGTGAAACTCTCGATAAATGAGCGATCAACAACTGACATCTTGTAAAAAGATGGCTGCCAACGGGGTTCGAAACTTTTTGAAACTTTCGCCTCTGACGCACCTGACGTACGTCAATTTCGCTTCAAACTTTTGTTTTTATGCGCGTCCATTTCGCTCTTGATGGGTGAATGAACACAAAGTGGTCACGTGTATAAATAGAAGCGGCAGGCGAGAATTTAGACGCGTATTCGCGTTTGGTGTGAATTTAGCATAAGGCGCTGGATTAAGGCTCCAGTCTCTTCAGGGGTGTGGGTTTGAATCCCACTGCTGCCAAGACAGAGTTTTGGAAGGCTATTGTGCATACCCCCCCAAAAAAAAAAGTTCTTTGCCCGCATTCCAGAGGCTTTGCAAAGAAGGTCCGGCGGCCGACGTTCTCTCTATCTTTGGGGTGGGGGAAGAGGGCAGAAAACGTCCCACAAAAGTGCAAATCACAGGGTAGCGTGGCCGAGTGGTCTAAGGCGCTGGATTTAGACTCCAGTCTCTTCGGGGGCGTGGGTTCGAATCCCATCGCTGCCAGCAGCCATTTTAACCAAGGCAGGGAGGTCGTCTAACCCGCTTGGCAGCGGGATTATTTCTCGCAAACAGGATTAGACTGCAGCAGTTCTGCAGAGTAAGTATTAGGGAGGCCGTTCCACCTGTCGAAGAGACCCTTGGAGCGCAACCCGACGAGGTAGCATGGCCGCGCGGTCTAATGCTACATTCACACCAAACGGGAATATGCGTCTGGTCCGAGTGATTTCAATGTTAAGTCAATGGTAAGACGCGTTAACACGCGCCTGGAGTTCTTGCGGCGCGAATGAGGCGCGGCACGGTAGACGCGAATTCGCCTCATCCGCGTGTCTAGTTCGTGCGTCTGGCGCGTTAGGTGCGTTAAGCGCGAATTGTGCTTTTTTGTGAATCACGCGTCTGACAAGAATTCGCGTCTGCTACCCGAGGTGAAAAATCTAATCTTCTGTGTCACTTTACGCCGTGTTAACCAATCAGGAGCTGCTTGATGCTGACCTCCACTCTACAGGAAGGGGGCCACCAGGAGTAGGACTGCATACCCCTGTATAAAGGATGCCTTTACGGCGGCGAATTACAAGGCATCAGCTTGCAGCGAAGCGCGACAAAAAAAAAAAGGGCCCACGAGGGTGAATGTGCCAGGGTAGCGTGGCCGAGTGGTCTAAGGCTCTGGATTAAGGCTCTAGTCTCTTCGGGGGTGTGAGTTGAATCCCACTGCTGCCAAGACAGAGTTTCGGAAGGCTATTGTGCCTACACAAAAAAAAAAAAAACGTTCTTTGCCCGCACTCCAGAGGCTTTGCAAAGAAGGTCCGGCGGCCGACGTTTTGTCTATCTTTGGGGTGGGGAGAAAAGGGCCCACGAAGGTGAACATTCCAGGGTAGCGTGGCCGAGTGGTCTAAGGCATTTGAGTTAGGCTCCAGTCTCTTCGGGGGCGTGGGTTCGAATCCCATCGCTGCCAGCAGCCATTTTAACCAAGGCAGGGAGGTCGTCTAACCCGCTTGGCAGTCAAACAGGATTAGACTGCAGCCGTTCCGCACAGTCAGTATTAGGGAGGCCGTTTGACCTGTCGTAAAGACCCGTGGAACACACCATGACGGGGTAGCGTGGCCGAGCGGTCTAAGGCGCTGGATTAAGGCTCCAGTCTCTTCGGGGGCGTGGGTTCGAATCCCACGGCTGCCAGGGAAGTCTTTTGGAAAGCTCCTGAGGCTGCGAAGCGACTGGAGAAGTGACGCTGCATGCTCATCCAAACTTAGCCGCTTTCGCATTCTTTGCCATTTAGCAAAGTCAGTGCTGGAAGCTTGTCCCAGCCTCTGCTCCATTCCAACAGAGGCACACCAATAATTTACAATCATAGGAGAGGTGCAATAAAAAACAAACAAACAATTCAACGAATTTGAAAATTATATTAATGAAAAACAATGAGTAGTCTACAAGAATGGAGACAACCCATGTCACTCATGGAAAGTTTTGGGTGAAATAACAGCTGCCTGATCATTTTGATTTTAAATGCAACACAGCTGGCTATCGTTTTCACATAAGCCCCAAAGGCCTTGATTAGCGGATTCAGGTGTGCTTGATCAGAGATGGACCTCCACTCCACAGGGAGGGGGCCACCAGGAGTAGGACTGCATACCCTGTATTAAGGATGCCTTTACGGCGGGGAATTACAAGGCATCAGCTTGTGGCGAAGCACAACCCAAATACAGCGACGATGATCACTACATCTCTGTTCTGCTCTCCAGAGCAAATACAGAGCAGTGAAACTCTCGATAAATGAGCGATCAACAACAGACATCTTGTAAAAAGATGGCTGCCAACGGGGTTCGAAACTTTTTGAAACTTTCGTCTCTGACGCACCTGACGCACGTAAATTTCGCTTCAAACTTTTGTTTTTATGCGCGTCCATTTCGCTCTTGACGGGTGAATGAACACAAAGTGGTCACGTGTATAAATAGAAGCGGCAGGCGAGAATTTAGACGCGTATTCGCGTTTGGTGTGAACTTAGCATAAGGCGCTGGATTAAGGCTCCAGTCTCTTCAGGGGTGTGGGTTTGAATCCCATTGCTGCCAAGACAGAGTTTTGGAAGGCTATTGTGCATACCCAAAAAAAAAAAAAGTTCTTTGCCCGCATTCCAGAGGCTTTGCAAAGAAGGTCCGGCGGCCGACGTTCTCTCTATCTTTGGGGTGGGGGAAGACGGCAGAAAACGGCCCACAAAAGTGCAAATCCCAGTGTAGCGTGGCCGAGTGGTCTAAGGTGCTGGTTTTAGGCTCCAGTCTCTTCGGGGGCTTTGGTTCGAATCCCATCGCTGCCAGCAGCCATTTTAACCAAGGCAGTGAGGTCGTCTAACCCGCTTGGCAGCGGGATTATTTCTCGCAAAAGGGATTAGACTGCAGCAGTTCTGCAGAGTAAGTATTAGGGAGGCCGTTCCACCTGTCGAAGAGACCCTTGGAGCGCAACCCGACAAGGTAGCATGGCCGCGCGGTCTAATGCTACATTCACACCAAACGGGAATATGCGTCTGGTCCGAGTGATTTCAATGTTAAGTCAATGGTAAGACGCGTTAACACGCGCCTGGAGTTCTTGCGGTGCGAATGAGGCGCAGCGCGGTAGACGCGAATTCGCCTCATCTGCGTGTCTAGTTCGCGCGAATGGCGCGAATTGAGCGTCTGGCGCGTTAGGTGCGTTAAGTGCGAATTGTGCTTTTTTGTGAATCACGCGTCTGACAAGAATTCGCGTCTGCTACCCGAGGTGAAAAATCTGAACTTCTGTGTCACTTCACGCCGCGTTAACCAATCAGGAGCTGCTTGATGCTGACCTCCACTCTACAGGAAGGGGGCCACCAGGAGTAGGACTGCATACCCCTGTATAAAGGATGCCTTTACGGCGGCGAATTACAAGGCATCAGCTTGCAGCGAAGCGCGACAAGAAAAAAAAAGGGCCCACGAGGGTGGATGTGCCAGGGTAGCGTGGCCGAGTGGTCTAAGGCTCTGGATTAAGGCTCTAGTCTCTTCAGGGGTGTGACTTGAATCCCACTACTGCCAAGACAGAGTTTCGGAAGGCTATTGTGCCTACACAAAAAAAAAAACGTTCTTTGCCCGCACTCCAGAGGCTTTGCAAAGAAGGTCCGGCAGCCGACGTTTTGTCTATCTTTGGGGTGGGGAGAAAAGGGCCCACGAAGGTGAACATTCCAGGGTAGCGTGGCCGAGTGGTCTAAGGCATTTGAGTTAGGCTCCAGTCTCCTCGGGGGCGTTGGTTCAAATCCCATTGCTGCCAGCAGCCATTTTAACCAAGGCAGGGAGGCCCTCTAACCCGCTTGGGAGCGGGTTTGTTTTACGCAAACAGGATTAGACTGCATCCGTTCCGCAGAGTCAGTATTAGGGAGGCCGTTTGACCTGTTGTAAAGACCCGTGGAACACATCATGACAGGGTAGCGTGGCCGAGCGGTCTAAGGCGCTGGATTAAGGCTCCAGTCTCTTCGGGGGCGTGGGTTCGAATCCCACCGCTGCCAGGGAAGTCTTTTGGAAAGCTCCTGAGGCTGCGAAGCGACTGGAGAAGTGACGCTGCATGCTCATCCAAACTTAGCCGCTTTCGCATTCTTTGCCATTTAGCAAAGTCAATGCTGGAAGCTTGTCCCAGCCTCTGCTCCATTCCAACAGAGGCACACAAATAATTTACAATCATAGGAGAGGTGCAATAAAAAACAAACAAACAATTCAACGAATTTGAAAATTATATTAATGAAAAACAATGAGTAGTCTACAAGAATGGAGACAACCCATGTCACTCATGGAAAGTTTTGGGTGAAATAACAGCTGCCTGATCATTTTGATTTTAAATGCAACACTGCTGGCTATCGTTTTCACATAAGCCCCAAAGGCCTTGATTAGTGGATTCAGGTGTGCTTGATCAGAGATGGACCTCCACTCCACAGGAAGGGGGCCACCAGGAGTAGGACTGCATACCCTGTATTAAGGATGCCTTTACGGCGGCGAATTACAAGGCATCAGCTTGTGGCGAAGCGCAACCCAAATACAGCGACGATGATCCCTACACCTCTGTTCTGCTCTCCAGAGCAAATACAGAGCAGTGAAACTCTCGATAAATGAGCGATCAACAACAGACATCTTGTAAAAAGATGGCTGTCAACGGGGTTCGAAACTTTTTGAAACTTTCGCCTCTGACGCACCTGACGTACGTAAATTTCGCTTCAAACTTTTGTTTTTATGCGCGTCCATTTCGCTCTTGATGGGTGAATGAACACAAAGTGGTCACGTGTATAAATAGAAGCGGCAGGTGAGAATTTAGACGCGTATTCGCGTTTGGTGTGTATTTAGCATAAGGCGCTGGATTAAGGCTCCAGTCTCTTCAGGGGTGTGGGTTTGAATCCCACTGCTGCCAAGACAGAGTTTTGGAAGGCTATTGTGCATACCCCCCAAAAAAAAAAATTCTTTGCCCGCATTCCAGAGGCTTTGCAAAGAAGGTCCGGCGGCCGACGTTCTCTCTATCTTTGGGGTGGGGGAAGAGGGCAGAAAACGTCCCACAAAAGTGCAAATCGCAGGGTAGCGTAGCCGAATGGTCTAAGGCGCTGGATTTAGACTCCAGTCTCTTCGGGGGCGTGGGTTCGAATCCCATCGCTGCCAGCAGCCATTTTAACCAAGGCAGGGAGGTCGTCTAACCCGCTTGGCAGCGGGATTATTTCTCGCAAACAGGATTAGACTGCAGCAGTTCTGCAGAGTAAGTATTAGGGAGGCCGTTCCACCTGTCGAAGAGACCCTTGGAGCGCAACCCGACGAGGTAGCATGGCCGCGCGGTCTAATGCTACATTCACACCAAACGGGAATATGCGTCTGGTCCGAGTGATTTCAATGTTAAGTCAATGGTAAGACGCGTTAACACGCGCCTGGAGTTCTTGCGGCGCGAATGAGGCGCGGCACGGTAGACGCGAATTCGCCTCATCCGCGTGTCTAGTTCGCGCGTCTGGCGCGTTAGGTGCGTTAAGCGCGAATTGTGCTTTTTTGTGAATCACGCGTCTGACAAGAATTCGCGTCTGCTACCCGAGGTGAAAAATCTGAACTTCTGTGTCACTTCACGCCGTGTTAACCAATCAGGAGCTGCTTGATGCTGACCTCCACTCTACAGGAAGGGGGCCACCAGGAGTAGGACTGCATACCCCTGTATAAAGGATGCCTTTACGGCGGCGAATTACAAGGCATCAGCTTGCAGCGAAGCGCGACAAAAAAAAAAAGGGCCCACGAGGGTGAATGTGCCAGGGTAGCGTGGCTGAGTGGTCTAAGGCTCTGGATTAAGGCTCTAGTCTCTTCGGGGGTGTGAGTTGAATCCCACTGCTGCCAAGACAGAGTTTCGGAAGGCTATTGTGCCTACACAAAAAAAAAAAAAACGTTCTTTGCCCGCACTCCAGAGGCTTTGCAAAGAAGGTCCGGCGGCCGACGTTTTGTCTATCTTTGGGGTGGGGAGAAAAGGGCCCACGAAGGTGAACATTCCAGGGTAGCGTGGCCGAGTGGTCTAAGGCATTTGAGTTAGGCTCCAGTCTCTTCGGGGGCGTGGGTTCGAATCCCATCGCTGCCAGCAGCCATTTTAACCAAGGCAGGGAGGTCGTCTAACCCGCTTGGCAGTCAAACAGGATTAGACTGCAGCCGTTCCGCACAGTCAGTATTAGGGAGGCCGTTTGACCTGTCGTAAAGACCCGTGGAACACACCATGACGGGGTAGCGTGGCCGAGCGGTCTAAGGCGCTGGATTAAGGCTCCAGTCTCTTCGGGGGCGTGGGTTCGAATCCCACGGCTGCCAGGGAAGTCTTTTGGAAAGCTCCTGAGGCTGCGAAGCGACTGGAGAAGTGACGCTGCATGCTCATCCAAACTTAGCCGCTTTCGCATTCTTTGCCATTTAGCAAAGTCAGTGCTGGAAGCTTGTCCCAGCCTCTGCTCCATTCCAACAGAGGCACACCAATAATTTACAATCATAGGAGAGGTGCAATAAAAAACAAACAAACAATTCAACGAATTTGAAAATTATATTAATGAAAAACAATGAGTAGTCTACAAGAATGGAGACAACCCATGTCACTCATGGAAAGTTTTGGGTGAAATAACAGCTGCCTGATCATTTTGATTTTAAATGCAACACTGCTGGCTATCGTTTTTATATAAGCCCCAAAGGCCTTGATTAGTGGATTCAGGTGTGCTTGATCAGAGATGGACCTCCACTCCACAGGAAGGGGGCCACCAGGAGTAGGACTGCATACCCTGTATTAAGGATGCCTTTACGGTGGCGAATTACAAGGCATCAGCTTGTGGCGAAGCGCAACCCAAATACAGCGACGATGATCCCTACACCTCTGTTCTGCTCTCCAGAGCAAATACAGAGCAGTGAAACTCTCGATAAATGAGCGATCAACAACTGACATCTTGTAAAAAGATGGCTGCCAACGGGGTTCGAAACTTTTTGAAACTTTCGCCTCTGACGCACCTGACGTACGTCAATTTCGCTTCAAACTTTTGTTTTTATGCGCGTCCATTTCGCTCTTGATGGGTGAATGAACACAAAGTGGTCACGTGTATAAATAGAAGCGGCAGGCGAGAATTTAGACGCGTATTCGCGTTTGGTGTGAATTTAGCATAAGGCGCTGGATTAAGGCTCCAGTCTCTTCAGGGGTGTGGGTTTGAATCCCACTGCTGCCAAGACAGAGTTTTGGAAGGCTATTGTGCATACCCCCCCAAAAAAAAAAGTTCTTTGCCCGCATTCCAGAGGCTTTGCAAAGAAGGTCCGGCGGCCGACGTTCTCTCTATCTTTGGGGTGGGGGAAGAGGGCAGAAAACGTCCCACAAAAGTGCAAATCACAGGGTAGCGTGGCCGAGTGGTCTAAGGCGCTGGATTTAGACTCCAGTCTCTTCGGGGGCGTGGGTTCGAATCCCATCGCTGCCAGCAGCCATTTTAACCAAGGCAGGGAGGTCGTCTAACCCGCTTGGCAGCGGGATTATTTCTCGCAAACAGGATTAGACTGCAGCAGTTCTGCAGAGTAAGTATTAGGGAGGCCGTTCCACCTGTCGAAGAGACCCTTGGAGCGCAACCCGACGAGGTAGCATGGCCGCGCGGTCTAATGCTACATTCACACCAAACGGGAATATGCGTCTGGTCCGAGTGATTTCAATGTTAAGTCAATGGTAAGACGCGTTAACACGCGCCTGGAGTTCTTGCGGCGCGAATGAGGCGCGGCACGGTAGACGCGAATTCGCCTCATCCGCGTGTCTAGTTCGTGCGTCTGGCGCGTTAGGTGCGTTAAGCGCGAATTGTGCTTTTTTGTGAATCACGCGTCTGACAAGAATTCGCGTCTGCTACCCGAGGTGAAAAATCTAATCTTCTGTGTCACTTTACGCCGTGTTAACCAATCAGGAGCTGCTTGATGCTGACCTCCACTCTACAGGAAGGGGGCCACCAGGAGTAGGACTGCATACCCCTGTATAAAGGATGCCTTTACGGCGGCGAATTACAAGGCATCAGCTTGCAGCGAAGCGCGACAAAAAAAAAAAGGGCCCACGAGGGTGAATGTGCCAGGGTAGCGTGGCCGAGTGGTCTAAGGCTCTGGATTAAGAATCTAGTCTCTTCGGGGGTGTGAGTTGAATCCCACTGCTGCCAAGACAGAGTTTCGGAAGGCTATTGTGCCTACACAAAAAAAAAAAAAACGTTCTTTGCCCGCACTCCAGAGGCTTTGCAAAGAAGGTCCGGCGGCCGACGTTTTGTCTATCTTTGGGGTGGGGAGAAAAGGGCCCACGAAGGTGAACATTCCAGGGTAGCGTGGCCGAGTGGTCTAAGGCATTTGAGTTAGGCTCCAGTCTCTTCGGGGGCGTGGGTTCGAATCCCATCGCTGCCAGCAGCCATTTTAACCAAGGCAGGGAGGTCGTCTAACCCGCTTGGCAGTCAAACAGGATTAGACTGCAGCCGTTCCGCACAGTCAGTATTAGGGAGGCCGTTTGACCTGTCGTAAAGACCCGTGGAACACACCATGACGGGGTAGCGTGGCCGAGCGGTCTAAGGCGCTGGATTAAGGCTCCAGTCTCTTCGGGGGCGTGGGTTCGAATCCCACGGCTGCCAGGGAAGTCTTTTGGAAAGCTCCTGAGGCTGCGAAGCGACTGGAGAAGTGACGCTGCATGCTCATCCAAACTTAGCCGCTTTCGCATTCTTTGCCATTTAGCAAAGTCAGTGCTGGAAGCTTGTCCCAGCCTCTGCTCCATTCCAACAGAGGCACACCAATAATTTACAATCATAGGAGAGGTGCAATAAAAAACAAACAAACAATTCAACGAATTTGAAAATTATATTAATGAAAAACAATGAGTAGTCTACAAGAATGGAGACAACCCATGTCACTCATGGAAAGTTTTGGGTGAAATAACAGCTGCCTGATCATTTTGATTTTAAATGCAACACAGCTGGCTATCGTTTTCACATAAGCCCCAAAGGCCTTGATTAGCGGATTCAGGTGTGCTTGATCAGAGATGGACCTCCACTCCACAGGGAGGGGGCCACCAGGAGTAGGACTGCATACCCTGTATTAAGGATGCCTTTACGGCGGGGAATTACAAGGCATCAGCTTGTGGCGAAGCACAACCCAAATACAGCGACGATGATCACTACATCTCTGTTCTGCTCTCCAGAGCAAATACAGAGCAGTGAAACTCTCGATAAATGAGCGATCAACAACAGACATCTTGTAAAAAGATGGCTGCCAACGGGGTTCGAAACTTTTTGAAACTTTCGTCTCTGACGCACCTGACGCACGTAAATTTCGCTTCAAACTTTTGTTTTTATGCGCGTCCATTTCGCTCTTGACGGGTGAATGAACACAAAGTGGTCACGTGTATAAATAGAAGCGGCAGGCGAGAATTTAGACGCGTATTCGCGTTTGGTGTGAACTTAGCATAAGGCGCTGGATTAAGGCTCCAGTCTCTTCAGGGGTGTGGGTTTGAATCCCATTGCTGCCAAGACAGAGTTTTGGAAGGCTATTGTGCATACCCAAAAAAAAAAAAAGTTCTTTGCCCGCATTCCAGAGGCTTTGCAAAGAAGGTCCGGCGGCCGACGTTCTCTCTATCTTTGGGGTGGGGGAAGACGGCAGAAAACGGCCCACAAAAGTGCAAATCCCAGTGTAGCGTGGCCGAGTGGTCTAAGGTGCTGGTTTTAGGCTCCAGTCTCTTCGGGGGCTTTGGTTCGAATCCCATCGCTGCCAGCAGCCATTTTAACCAAGGCAGTGAGGTCGTCTAACCCGCTTGGCAGCGGGATTATTTCTCGCAAAAGGGATTAGACTGCAGCAGTTCTGCAGAGTAAGTATTAGGGAGGCCGTTCCACCTGTCGAAGAGACCCTTGGAGCGCAACCCGACAAGGTAGCATGGCCGCGCGGTCTAATGCTACATTCACACCAAACGGGAATATGCGTCTGGTCCGAGTGATTTCAATGTTAAGTCAATGGTAAGACGCGTTAACACGCGCCTGGAGTTCTTGCGGTGCGAATGAGGCGCAGCGCGGTAGACGCGAATTCGCCTCATCTGCGTGTCTAGTTCGCGCGAATGGCGCGAATTGAGCGTCTGGCGCGTTAGGTGCGTTAAGTGCGAATTGTGCTTTTTTGTGAATCACGCGTCTGACAAGAATTCGCGTCTGCTACCCGAGGTGAAAAATCTGAACTTCTGTGTCACTTCACGCCGCGTTAACCAATCAGGAGCTGCTTGATGCTGACCTCCACTCTACAGGAAGGGGGCCACCAGGAGTAGGACTGCATACCCCTGTATAAAGGATGCCTTTACGGCGGCGAATTACAAGGCATCAGCTTGCAGCGAAGCGCGACAAGAAAAAAAAAGGGCCCACGAGGGTGGATGTGCCAGGGTAGCGTGGCCGAGTGGTCTAAGGCTCTGGATTAAGGCTCTAGTCTCTTCAGGGGTGTGACTTGAATCCCACTACTGCCAAGACAGAGTTTCGGAAGGCTATTGTGCCTACACAAAAAAAAAAACGTTCTTTGCCCGCACTCCAGAGGCTTTGCAAAGAAGGTCCGGCAGCCGACGTTTTGTCTATCTTTGGGGTGGGGAGAAAAGGGCCCACGAAGGTGAACATTCCAGGGTAGCGTGGCCGAGTGGTCTAAGGCATTTGAGTTAGGCTCCAGTCTCCTCGGGGGCGTTGGTTCAAATCCCATTGCTGCCAGCAGCCATTTTAACCAAGGCAGGGAGGCCCTCTAACCCGCTTGGGAGCGGGTTTGTTTTACGCAAACAGGATTAGACTGCATCCGTTCCGCAGAGTCAGTATTAGGGAGGCCGTTTGACCTGTTGTAAAGACCCGTGGAACACATCATGACAGGGTAGCGTGGCCGAGCGGTCTAAGGCGCTGGATTAAGGCTCCAGTCTCTTCGGGGGCGTGGGTTCGAATCCCACCGCTGCCAGGGAAGTCTTTTGGAAAGCTCCTGAGGCTGCGAAGCGACTGGAGAAGTGACGCTGCATGCTCATCCAAACTTAGCCGCTTTCGCATTCTTTGCCATTTAGCAAAGTCAATGCTGGAAGCTTGTCCCAGCCTCTGCTCCATTCCAACAGAGGCACACAAATAATTTACAATCATAGGAGAGGTGCAATAAAAAACAAACAAACAATTCAACGAATTTGAAAATTATATTAATGAAAAACAATGAGTAGTCTACAAGAATGGAGACAACCCATGTCACTCATGGAAAGTTTTGGGTGAAATAACAGCTGCCTGATCATTTTGATTTTAAATGCAACACTGCTGGCTATCGTTTTCACATAAGCCCCAAAGGCCTTGATTAGTGGATTCAGGTGTGCTTGATCAGAGATGGACCTCCACTCCACAGGAAGGGGGCCACCAGGAGTAGGACTGCATACCCTGTATTAAGGATGCCTTTACGGCGGCGAATTACAAGGCATCAGCTTGTGGCGAAGCGCAACCCAAATACAGCGACGATGATCCCTACACCTCTGTTCTGCTCTCCAGAGCAAATACAGAGCAGTGAAACTCTCGATAAATGAGCGATCAACAACAGACATCTTGTAAAAAGATGGCTGTCAACGGGGTTCGAAACTTTTTGAAACTTTCGCCTCTGACGCACCTGACGTACGTAAATTTCGCTTCAAACTTTTGTTTTTATGCGCGTCCATTTCGCTCTTGATGGGTGAATGAACACAAAGTGGTCACGTGTATAAATAGAAGCGGCAGGTGAGAATTTAGACGCGTATTCGCGTTTGGTGTGTATTTAGCATAAGGCGCTGGATTAAGGCTCCAGTCTCTTCAGGGGTGTGGGTTTGAATCCCACTGCTGCCAAGACAGAGTTTTGGAAGGCTATTGTGCATACCCCCCAAAAAAAAAAATTCTTTGCCCGCATTCCAGAGGCTTTGCAAAGAAGGTCCGGCGGCCGACGTTCTCTCTATCTTTGGGGTGGGGGAAGAGGGCAGAAAACGTCCCACAAAAGTGCAAATCGCAGGGTAGCGTAGCCGAATGGTCTAAGGCGCTGGATTTAGACTCCAGTCTCTTCGGGGGCGTGGGTTCGAATCCCATCGCTGCCAGCAGCCATTTTAACCAAGGCAGGGAGGTCGTCTAACCCGCTTGGCAGCGGGATTATTTCTCGCAAACAGGATTAGACTGCAGCAGTTCTGCAGAGTAAGTATTAGGGAGGCCGTTCCACGTGTCGAAGAGACCCTTGGAACGCAACCCGACGAGGTAGCATGGCCGCGCGGTCTAATGCTACATTCACACCAAACGGGAATATGCGTCTGGTCCGAGTGATTTCAATGTTAAGTCAATGGTAAGACGCGTTAACACGCGCCTGGAGTTCTTGCGGCGCGAATGAGGCGCGGCACGGTAGACGCGAATTCGCCTCATCCGCGTGTCTAGTTCGCGCGTCTGGCGCGTTAGGTGCGTTAAGCGCGAATTGTGCTTTTTTGTGAATCACGCATCTGACAAGAATTTGCGTCTGCTACCCGAGGTGAAAAATCTGAACTTCTGTGTCACTTCACGCCGTGTTAACCAATCAGGAGCTGCTTGATGCTGACCTCCACTCTACAGGAAGGGGGCCACCAGGAGTAGGACTGCATACCCCTGTATAAAGGATGCCTTTACGGCGGCGAATTACAAGGCATCAGCTTGCAGCGAAGCGCGACAAAAAAAAAAAGGGCCCACGAGGGTGAATGTGCCAGGGTAGCGTGGCCGAGTGGTCTAAGGCTCTGGATTAAGGCTCTAGTCTCTTCGGGGGTGTGAGTTGAATCCCACTGCTGCCAAGACAGAGTTTCGGAAGGCTATTGTGCCTACACAAAAAAAAAAAACGTTCTTTGCCCGCACTCCAGAGGCTTTGCAAAGAAGGTCCGGCGGCCGACGTTTTGTCTATCTTTGGGGTGGGGAGAAAAGGGCCCACGAAGGTGAACATTCCAGGGTAGCGTGGCCGAGTGGTCTAAAGTCTCTTCGGGGGCGTGGGTTCGAATCCCATCGCTGCCAGCAGCCATTTTAACCAAGGCAGGGAGGTCGTCTAACCCGCTTGGCAGTCAAACAGGATTAGACTGCAGCAGTTCTGCAGAGTCAGTATTAGGGAGGCCGTTTGACCTGTCGTAAAGACCCGTGGAACACACCATGACAAGATAGCGTGGCCGAGCGGTCTAAGGCGCTGGATTAAGGCTCCAGTCTCTTCGGGGGCGTGGGTTCGAATCCCGACGCTGCCAGGGAAGTCTTTTGGAAAGCTCCTGAGGCTGCGAAGCGACTGGAGAAGTGACGCTGCATGCTCATCCAAACTTAGCCGCTTTCGCATTCTTGGCCATTTAGCAAAGTCAGTGCTGGAAGCTTGTCCCAGCCTCTGCTCCATTCCAACAGAGGCACACCAATAATTTACAATCATAGGAGAGGTGCAATAAAAAACAAACAAACAATTCAACGAATTTGAAAATTATATTAATGAAAAACAATGAGTAGTCTACAAGAATGGAGACAACCCATGTCACTCATGGAAAGTTTTGGGTGAAATAACAGCTGCCTGATCATTTTGATTTTAAATGCAACACAGCTGGCTATCGTTTTCACATAAGCCCCAAAGGCCTTGATTAGCGGATTCAGGTGTGCTTGATCAGAGATGGACCTCCACTCCACAGGGAGGGGGCCACCAGGAGTAGGACTGCATACCCTGTATTAAGGATGCCTTTACGGCGGGGAATTACAAGGCATCAGCTTGTGGCGAAGCACAACCCAAATACAGCGACGATGATCACTACATCTCTGTTCTGCTCTCCAGAGCAAATACAGAGCAGTGAAACTCTCGATAAATGAGCGATCAACAACAGATATCTTGTAAAAAGATGGCTGCCAACGGGGTTCGAAACTTTTTGAAACTTTCGCCTCTGACGCACCTGACGTACGTAAATTTCGCTTCAAACTTTTGTTTTTATGCGCGTCCATTTCGCTCTTGACGGGTGAATGAACACAAAGTGGTCACGTGTATAAATAGAAGCGGCAGGCGAGAATTTAGACGCGTATTCGCGTTTGGTGTGAACTTAGCATAAGGCGCTGGATTAAGGCTCCAGTCTCTTCAGGGGTGTGGGTTTGAATCCCATTGCTGCCAAGACAGAGTTTTGGAAGGCTATTGTGCATACCCAAAAAAAATAAAAGTTCTTTGTCCGCATTCCAGAGGCTTTGCAAAGAAGGTCCGGCGGCCGACGTTCTCTCTATCTTTGGGGTGGGGGAAGAGGGCAGAAAACGTCCCACAAAAGTGCAAATTGCAGGGTAGCGTGGCCGAGTGGTCTAAGGCGCTGGATTTAGACTCCAGTCTCTTCGGGGGCGTGGGTTCGAATCCCATCGCTGCCAGCAGCCATTTTAACCAAGGCAGGGAGGTCGTCTAACCCGCTTGGCAGCGGGATTATTTCTCGCAAACAGGATTAGACTGCAGCAGTTCTGCAGAGTAAGTATAAGGGAGGCCGTTCCACGTGTCGAAGAGACCCTTGGAGCGCAACCCGACGAGGTAGCATGGCCACGCGGTCTAATGCTACATTCACACCAAACGGGAATATGCGTCTGGTCCGAGTGATTTCAATGTTAAGTCAATGGTAAGACGCGTTAACACGCGCCTGGAGTTCTTGCGGCGCGAATGAGGCGCGGCACGGTAGACGCGAATTCGCCTCATCCGCGTGTCTAGTTCGCGCGTTAGGTGCGTTAAGCGCGAATTGTGCTTTTTTGTGAATCACGCGTCTGACAAGAATTCGCGTCTGCTACCCGAGGTGAAAAATCTGAACTTCTGTGTCACTTCACGCCGTGTTAACCAATCAGGAGCTGCTTGATGCTGACCTCCACTCTACAGGAAGGGGGCCACCAGGAGTAGGACTGCATACCCCTGTATAAAGGATGCCTTTACGGCGGCGAATTACAAGGCATCAGCTTGCAGCGAAGCGCGACAAAAAAAAAAAGGGCCCACGAGGGTGAATGTGCCAGGGTAGCGTGGCCGAGTGGTCTAAGGCTCTGGATTAAGGCTCTAGTCTCTTCGGGGGTGTGAGTTGAATCCCACTGCTGCCAAGACAGAGTTTCGGAAGGCTATTGTGCCTACACAAAAAAAAAAAACGTTCTTTGCCCGCACTCCAGAGGCTTTGCAAAGAAGGTCCGGCGGCCGACGTTTTGTCTATCTTTGGGGTGGGGAGAAAAGGGCCCACGAAGGTGAACATTCCAGGGTAGCGTGGCCGAGTGGTCTAAAGTCTCTTCGGGGGCGTGGGTTCGAATCCCATCGCTGCCAGCAGCCATTTTAACCAAGGCAGGGAGGTCGTCTAACCCGCTTGGCAGTCAAACAGGATTAGACTGCAGCCGTTCCGCACAGTCAGTATTAGGGAGGCCGTTTGACCTGTCGTAAAGACCCGTGGAACACACCATGACGGGGTAGCGTGGCCGAGCGGTCTAAGGCGCTGGATTAAGGCTCCAGTCTCTTCGGGGGCGTGGGTTCGAATCCCACGGCTGCCAGGGAAGTCTTTTGGAAAGCTCCTGAGGCTGCGAAGCGACTGGAGAAGTGACGCTGCATGCTCATCCAAACTTAGCCGCTTTCGCATTCTTTGCCATTTAGCAAAGTCAGTGCTGGAAGCTTGTCCCAGCCTCTGCTCCATTCCAACAGAGGCACACCAATAATTTACAATCATAGGAGAGGTGCAATAAAAAACAAACAAACAATTCAACGAATTTGAAAATTATATTAATGAAAAACAATGAGTAGTCTACAAGAATGGAGACAACCCATGTCACTCATGGAAAGTTTTGGGTGAAATAACAGCTGCCTGATCATTTTGATTTTAAATGCAACACTGCTGGCTATCGTTTTTATATAAGCCCCAAAGGCCTTGATTAGTGGATTCAGGTGTGCTTGATCAGAGATGGACCTCCACTCCACAGGAAGGGGGCCACCAGGAGTAGGACTGCATACCCTGTATTAAGGATGCCTTTACGGTGGCGAATTACAAGGCATCAGCTTGTGGCGAAGCGCAACCCAAATACAGCGACGATGATCCCTACACCTCTGTTCTGCTCTCCAGAGCAAATACAGAGCAGTGAAACTCTCGATAAATGAGCGATCAACAACTGACATCTTGTAAAAAGATGGCTGCCAACGGGGTTCGAAACTTTTTGAAACTTTCGCCTCTGACGCACCTGACGTACGTCAATTTCGCTTCAAACTTTTGTTTTTATGCGCGTCCATTTCGCTCTTGATGGGTGAATGAACACAAAGTGGTCACGTGTATAAATAGAAGCGGCAGGCGAGAATTTAGACGCGTATTCGCGTTTGGTGTGAATTTAGCATAAGGCGCTGGATTAAGGCTCCAGTCTCTTCAGGGGTGTGGGTTTGAATCCCACTGCTGCCAAGACAGAGTTTTGGAAGGCTATTGTGCATACCCCCCCAAAAAAAAAAGTTCTTTGCCCGCATTCCAGAGGCTTTGCAAAGAAGGTCCGGCGGCCGACGTTCTCTCTATCTTTGGGGTGGGGGAAGAGGGCAGAAAACGTCCCACAAAAGTGCAAATCACAGGGTAGCGTGGCCGAGTGGTCTAAGGCGCTGGATTTAGACTCCAGTCTCTTCGGGGGCGTGGGTTCGAATCCCATCGCTGCCAGCAGCCATTTTAACCAAGGCAGGGAGGTCGTCTAACCCGCTTGGCAGCGGGATTATTTCTCGCAAACAGGATTAGACTGCAGCAGTTCTGCAGAGTAAGTATTAGGGAGGCCGTTCCACCTGTCGAAGAGACCCTTGGAGCGCAACCCGACGAGGTAGCATGGCCGCGCGGTCTAATGCTACATTCACACCAAACGGGAATATGCGTCTGGTCCGAGTGATTTCAATGTTAAGTCAATGGTAAGACGCGTTAACACGCGCCTGGAGTTCTTGCGGCGCGAATGAGGCGCGGCACGGTAGACGCGAATTCGCCTCATCCGCGTGTCTAGTTCGCGCGTCTGGCGCGTTAGGTGCGTTAAGCGCGAATTGTGCTTTTTTGTGAATCACGCGTCTGACAAGAATTCGCGTCTGCTACCCGAGGTGAAAAATCTGAACTTCTGTGTCACTTCACGCCGTGTTAACCAATCAGGAGCTGCTTGATGCTGACCTCCACTCTACAGGAAGGGGGCCACCAGGAGTAGGACTGCATACCCCTGTATAAAGGATGCCTTTACGGCGGCGAATTACAAGGCATCAGCTTGCAGCGAAGCGCGACAAAAAAAAAAAGGGCCCACGAGGGTGAATGTGCCAGGGTAGCGTGGCCGAGTGGTCTAAGGCTCTGGATTAAGGCTCTAGTCTCTTCGGGGGTGTGAGTTGAATCCCACTGCTGCCAAGACAGAGTTTCGGAAGGCTATTGTGCCTACACAAAAAAAAAAAACGTTCTTTGCCCGCACTCCAGAGGCTTTGCAAAGAAGGTCCGGCGGCCGACGTTTTGTCTATCTTTGGGGTGGGGAGAAAAGGGCCCACGAAGGTGAACATTCCAGGGTAGCGTGGCCGAGTGGTCTAAGGCATTTGAGTTAGGCTCCAGTCTCTTCGGGGGCGTGGGTTCGAATCCCATCGCTTCCAGCAGCCATTTTAACCAAGGCAGGGAGGTCGTCTAACCCGCTTGGCAGTCAAACAGGATTAGACTGCAGCAGTTCTGCAGAGTCAGTATTAGGGAGGCCGTTTGACCTGTCGTAAAGACCCGTGGAACACACCATGACAAGATAGCGTGGCCGAGCGGTCTAAGGCGCTGGATTAAGGCTCCAGTCTCTTCGGGGGCGTGGGTTCGAATCCCACCGCTGCCAGGGAAGTCTTTTGGAAAGCTCCTGAGGCTGCGAAGCGACTGGAGAAGTGACGCTGCATCTCATCCAAACTTAGCTGCTTTCGCATTCTTTGCCATTTAGCAAAGTCAGTGCTGGAAGCTTGTCCCAGCCTCTGCTCCATTCCAACAGAGGCACACCAATAATTTACAATCATAGGAGAGGTGCAATAAAAAACAAACAAACAATTCAACGAATTTGAAAATTATATTAATGAAAAACAATGAGTAGTCTACAAGAATGGAGACAACCCATGTCACTCATGGAAAGTTTTGGGTGAAATAACAGCTGCCTGATCATTTTGATTTTAAATGCAACACTGCTGGCTATCGTTTTCACATAAGCCCCAAAGGCCTTGATTAGTGGATTCAGGTGTGCTTGATCAGAGATGGACCTCCACTCCACAGGAAGGGGGCCACCAGGAGTAGGACTGCATACCCTGTATTAAGGATGCCTTTACGGTGGCGAATTACAAGGCATCAGCTTGTGGCGAAGCGCAACCCAAATACAGCGACGATGATCCCTACACCTCTGTTCTGCTCTCCAGAGCAAATACAGAGCAGTGAAACTCTCGATAAATGAGCGATCAACAACTGACATCTTGTAAAAAGATGGCTGCCAACGGGGTTCGAAACTTTTTGAAACTTTCGCCTCTGACGCACCTGACGTACGTCAATTTCGCTTCAAACTTTTGTTTTTATGCGCGTCCATTTCGCTCTTGATGGGTGAATGAACACAAAGTGGTCACGTGTATAAATAGAAGCGGCAGGCGAGAATTTAGACGCGTATTCGCGTTTGGTGTGAATTTAGCATAAGGCGCTGGATTAAGGCTCCAGTCTCTTCAGGGGTGTGGGTTTGAATCCCACTGCTGCCAAGACAGAGTTTTGGAAGGCTATTGTGCATACCCCCCCAAAAAAAAAAGTTCTTTGCCCGCATTCCAGAGGCTTTGCAAAGAAGGTCCGGCGGCCGACGTTCTCTCT
Source organism: Garra rufa (assembly GCF_049309525.1). NCBI lineage: Eukaryota > Metazoa > Chordata > Actinopteri > Cypriniformes > Cyprinidae > Garra > Garra rufa. The sequence continues at coordinate 91,534,978 of NC_133361.1, forward strand.
ATCTTTGGGGTGGGGGAAGAGGGCAGAAAACGTCCCACAAAAGTGCAAATCACAGGGTAGCGTGGCCGAGTGGTCTAAGGAGCTGGATTTAGACTCCAGTCTCTTCGGGGGCGTGGGTTCGAATCCCATCGCTGCCAGCAGCCATTTTAACCAAGGCAGGGAGGTCGTCTAACCCGCTTGGCAGCGGGATTATTTCTCGCAAACAGGATTAGACTGCAGCAGTTCTGCAGAGTAAGTATTAGGGAGGCCGTTCCACCTGTCGAAGAGACCCTTGGAGCGCAACCCGACGAGGTAGCATGGCCGCGCGGTCTAATGCTACATTCACACCAAACGGGAATATGCGTCTGGTCCGAGTGATTTCAATGTTAAGTCAATGGTAAGACGCGTTAACACGCGCCTGGAGTTCTTGCGGCGCGAATGAGGCGCGGCACGGTAGACGCGAATTCGCCTCATCCGCGTGTCTAGTTCGCGCGTCTGGCGCGTTAGGTGCGTTAAGCGCGAATTGTGCTTTTTTGTGAATCACGCGTCTGACAAGAATTCGCGTCTGCTACCCGAGGTGAAAAATCTGAACTTCTGTGTCACTTCACGCCGTGTTAACCAATCAGGAGCTGCTTGATGCTGACCTCCACTCTACAGGAAGGGGGCCACCAGGAGTAGGACTGCATACCCCTGTATAAAGGATGCCTTTACGGCGGCGAATTACAAGGCATCAGCTTGCAGCGAAGCGCGACAAAAAAAAAAAGGGCCCACGAGGGTGAATGTGCCAGGGTAGCGTGGCTGAGTGGTCTAAGGCTCTGGATTAAGGCTCTAGTCTCTTCGGGGGTGTGAGTTGAATCCCACTGCTGCCAAGACAGAGTTTCGGAAGGCTATTGTGCCTACACAAAAAAAAAAAAAACGTTCTTTGCCCGCACTCCAGAGGCTTTGCAAAGAAGGTCCGGCGGCCGACGTTTTGTCTATCTTTGGGGTGGGGAGAAAAGGGCCCACGAAGGTGAACATTCCAGGGTAGCGTGGCCGAGTGGTCTAAGGCATTTGAGTTAGGCTCCAGTCTCTTCGGGGGCGTGGGTTCGAATCCCATCGCTGCCAGCAGCCATTTTAACCAAGGCAGGGAGGTCGTCTAACCCGCTTGGCAGTCAAACAGGATTAGACTGCAGCCGTTCCGCACAGTCAGTATTAGGGAGGCCGTTTGACCTGTCGTAAAGACCCGTGGAACACACCATGACGGGGTAGCGTGGCCGAGCGGTCTAAGGCGCTGGATTAAGGCTCCAGTCTCTTCGGGGGCGTGGGTTCGAATCCCACGGCTGCCAGGGAAGTCTTTTGGAAAGCTCCTGAGGCTGCGAAGCGACTGGAGAAGTGACGCTGCATGCTCATCCAAACTTAGCCGCTTTCGCATTCTTTGCCATTTAGCAAAGTCAGTGCTGGAAGCTTGTCCCAGCCTCTGCTCCATTCCAACAGAGGCACACCAATAATTTACAATCATAGGAGAGGTGCAATAAAAAACAAACAAACAATTCAACGAATTTGAAAATTATATTAATGAAAAACAATGAGTAGTCTACAAGAATGGAGACAACCCATGTCACTCATGGAAAGTTTTGGGTGAAATAACAGCTGCCTGATCATTTTGATTTTAAATGCAACACTGCTGGCTATCGTTTTTATATAAGCCCCAAAGGCCTTGATTAGTGGATTCAGGTGTGCTTGATCAGAGATGGACCTCCACTCCACAGGAAGGGGGCCACCAGGAGTAGGACTGCATACCCTGTATTAAGGATGCCTTTACGGTGGCGAATTACAAGGCATCAGCTTGTGGCGAAGCGCAACCCAAATACAGCGACGATGATCCCTACACCTCTGTTCTGCTCTCCAGAGCAAATACAGAGCAGTGAAACTCTCGATAAATGAGCGATCAACAACTGACATCTTGTAAAAAGATGGCTGCCAACGGGGTTCGAAACTTTTTGAAACTTTCGCCTCTGACGCACCTGACGTACGTCAATTTCGCTTCAAACTTTTGTTTTTATGCGCGTCCATTTCGCTCTTGATGGGTGAATGAACACAAAGTGGTCACGTGTATAAATAGAAGCGGCAGGCGAGAATTTAGACGCGTATTCGCGTTTGGTGTGAATTTAGCATAAGGCGCTGGATTAAGGCTCCAGTCTCTTCAGGGGTGTGGGTTTGAATCCCACTGCTGCCAAGACAGAGTTTTGGAAGGCTATTGTGCATACCCCCCCAAAAAAAAAAGTTCTTTGCCCGCATTCCAGAGGCTTTGCAAAGAAGGTCCGGCGGCCGACGTTCTCTCTATCTTTGGGGTGGGGGAAGAGGGCAGAAAACGTCCCACAAAAGTGCAAATCACAGGGTAGCGTGGCCGAGTGGTCTAAGGCGCTGGATTTAGACTCCAGTCTCTTCGGGGGCGTGGGTTCGAATCCCATCGCTGCCAGCAGCCATTTTAACCAAGGCAGGGAGGTCGTCTAACCCGCTTGGCAGCGGGATTATTTCTCGCAAACAGGATTAGACTGCAGCAGTTCTGCAGAGTAAGTATTAGGGAGGCCGTTCCACCTGTCGAAGAGACCCTTGGAGCGCAACCCGACGAGGTAGCATGGCCGCGCGGTCTAATGCTACATTCACACCAAACGGGAATATGCGTCTGGTCCGAGTGATTTCAATGTTAAGTCAATGGTAAGACGCGTTAACACGCGCCTGGAGTTCTTGCGGCGCGAATGAGGCGCGGCACGGTAGACGCGAATTCGCCTCATCCGCGTGTCTAGTTCGTGCGTCTGGCGCGTTAGGTGCGTTAAGCGCGAATTGTGCTTTTTTGTGAATCACGCGTCTGACAAGAATTCGCGTCTGCTACCCGAGGTGAAAAATCTAATCTTCTGTGTCACTTTACGCCGTGTTAACCAATCAGGAGCTGCTTGATGCTGACCTCCACTCTACAGGAAGGGGGCCACCAGGAGTAGGACTGCATACCCCTGTATAAAGGATGCCTTTACGGCGGCGAATTACAAGGCATCAGCTTGCAGCGAAGCGCGACAAAAAAAAAAAGGGCCCACGAGGGTGAATGTGCCAGGGTAGCGTGGCCGAGTGGTCTAAGGCTCTGGATTAAGGCTCTAGTCTCTTCGGGGGTGTGAGTTGAATCCCACTGCTGCCAAGACAGAGTTTCGGAAGGCTATTGTGCCTACACAAAAAAAAAAAAAACGTTCTTTGCCCGCACTCCAGAGGCTTTGCAAAGAAGGTCCGGCGGCCGACGTTTTGTCTATCTTTGGGGTGGGGAGAAAAGGGCCCACGAAGGTGAACATTCCAGGGTAGCGTGGCCGAGTGGTCTAAGGCATTTGAGTTAGGCTCCAGTCTCTTCGGGGGCGTGGGTTCGAATCCCATCGCTGCCAGCAGCCATTTTAACCAAGGCAGGGAGGTCGTCTAACCCGCTTGGCAGTCAAACAGGATTAGACTGCAGCCGTTCCGCACAGTCAGTATTAGGGAGGCCGTTTGACCTGTCGTAAAGACCCGTGGAACACACCATGACGGGGTAGCGTGGCCGAGCGGTCTAAGGCGCTGGATTAAGGCTCCAGTCTCTTCGGGGGCGTGGGTTCGAATCCCACGGCTGCCAGGGAAGTCTTTTGGAAAGCTCCTGAGGCTGCGAAGCGACTGGAGAAGTGACGCTGCATGCTCATCCAAACTTAGCCGCTTTCGCATTCTTTGCCATTTAGCAAAGTCAGTGCTGGAAGCTTGTCCCAGCCTCTGCTCCATTCCAACAGAGGCACACCAATAATTTACAATCATAGGAGAGGTGCAATAAAAAACAAACAAACAATTCAACGAATTTGAAAATTATATTAATGAAAAACAATGAGTAGTCTACAAGAATGGAGACAACCCATGTCACTCATGGAAAGTTTTGGGTGAAATAACAGCTGCCTGATCATTTTGATTTTAAATGCAACACAGCTGGCTATCGTTTTCACATAAGCCCCAAAGGCCTTGATTAGCGGATTCAGGTGTGCTTGATCAGAGATGGACCTCCACTCCACAGGGAGGGGGCCACCAGGAGTAGGACTGCATACCCTGTATTAAGGATGCCTTTACGGCGGGGAATTACAAGGCATCAGCTTGTGGCGAAGCACAACCCAAATACAGCGACGATGATCACTACATCTCTGTTCTGCTCTCCAGAGCAAATACAGAGCAGTGAAACTCTCGATAAATGAGCGATCAACAACAGACATCTTGTAAAAAGATGGCTGCCAACGGGGTTCGAAACTTTTTGAAACTTTCGTCTCTGACGCACCTGACGCACGTAAATTTCGCTTCAAACTTTTGTTTTTATGCGCGTCCATTTCGCTCTTGACGGGTGAATGAACACAAAGTGGTCACGTGTATAAATAGAAGCGGCAGGCGAGAATTTAGACGCGTATTCGCGTTTGGTGTGAACTTAGCATAAGGCGCTGGATTAAGGCTCCAGTCTCTTCAGGGGTGTGGGTTTGAATCCCATTGCTGCCAAGACAGAGTTTTGGAAGGCTATTGTGCATACCCAAAAAAAAAAAAAGTTCTTTGCCCGCATTCCAGAGGCTTTGCAAAGAAGGTCCGGCGGCCGACGTTCTCTCTATCTTTGGGGTGGGGGAAGACGGCAGAAAACGGCCCACAAAAGTGCAAATCCCAGTGTAGCGTGGCCGAGTGGTCTAAGGTGCTGGTTTTAGGCTCCAGTCTCTTCGGGGGCTTTGGTTCGAATCCCATCGCTGCCAGCAGCCATTTTAACCAAGGCAGTGAGGTCGTCTAACCCGCTTGGCAGCGGGATTATTTCTCGCAAAAGGGATTAGACTGCAGCAGTTCTGCAGAGTAAGTATTAGGGAGGCCGTTCCACCTGTCGAAGAGACCCTTGGAGCGCAACCCGACAAGGTAGCATGGCCGCGCGGTCTAATGCTACATTCACACCAAACGGGAATATGCGTCTGGTCCGAGTGATTTCAATGTTAAGTCAATGGTAAGACGCGTTAACACGCGCCTGGAGTTCTTGCGGTGCGAATGAGGCGCAGCGCGGTAGACGCGAATTCGCCTCATCTGCGTGTCTAGTTCGCGCGAATGGCGCGAATTGAGCGTCTGGCGCGTTAGGTGCGTTAAGTGCGAATTGTGCTTTTTTGTGAATCACGCGTCTGACAAGAATTCGCGTCTGCTACCCGAGGTGAAAAATCTGAACTTCTGTGTCACTTCACGCCGCGTTAACCAATCAGGAGCTGCTTGATGCTGACCTCCACTCTACAGGAAGGGGGCCACCAGGAGTAGGACTGCATACCCCTGTATAAAGGATGCCTTTACGGCGGCGAATTACAAGGCATCAGCTTGCAGCGAAGCGCGACAAGAAAAAAAAAGGGCCCACGAGGGTGGATGTGCCAGGGTAGCGTGGCCGAGTGGTCTAAGGCTCTGGATTAAGGCTCTAGTCTCTTCAGGGGTGTGACTTGAATCCCACTACTGCCAAGACAGAGTTTCGGAAGGCTATTGTGCCTACACAAAAAAAAAAACGTTCTTTGCCCGCACTCCAGAGGCTTTGCAAAGAAGGTCCGGCAGCCGACGTTTTGTCTATCTTTGGGGTGGGGAGAAAAGGGCCCACGAAGGTGAACATTCCAGGGTAGCGTGGCCGAGTGGTCTAAGGCATTTGAGTTAGGCTCCAGTCTCCTCGGGGGCGTTGGTTCAAATCCCATTGCTGCCAGCAGCCATTTTAACCAAGGCAGGGAGGCCCTCTAACCCGCTTGGGAGCGGGTTTGTTTTACGCAAACAGGATTAGACTGCATCCGTTCCGCAGAGTCAGTATTAGGGAGGCCGTTTGACCTGTTGTAAAGACCCGTGGAACACATCATGACAGGGTAGCGTGGCCGAGCGGTCTAAGGCGCTGGATTAAGGCTCCAGTCTCTTCGGGGGCGTGGGTTCGAATCCCACCGCTGCCAGGGAAGTCTTTTGGAAAGCTCCTGAGGCTGCGAAGCGACTGGAGAAGTGACGCTGCATGCTCATCCAAACTTAGCCGCTTTCGCATTCTTTGCCATTTAGCAAAGTCAATGCTGGAAGCTTGTCCCAGCCTCTGCTCCATTCCAACAGAGGCACACAAATAATTTACAATCATAGGAGAGGTGCAATAAAAAACAAACAAACAATTCAACGAATTTGAAAATTATATTAATGAAAAACAATGAGTAGTCTACAAGAATGGAGACAACCCATGTCACTCATGGAAAGTTTTGGGTGAAATAACAGCTGCCTGATCATTTTGATTTTAAATGCAACACTGCTGGCTATCGTTTTCACATAAGCCCCAAAGGCCTTGATTAGTGGATTCAGGTGTGCTTGATCAGAGATGGACCTCCACTCCACAGGAAGGGGGCCACCAGGAGTAGGACTGCATACCCTGTATTAAGGATGCCTTTACGGCGGCGAATTACAAGGCATCAGCTTGTGGCGAAGCGCAACCCAAATACAGCGACGATGATCCCTACACCTCTGTTCTGCTCTCCAGAGCAAATACAGAGCAGTGAAACTCTCGATAAATGAGCGATCAACAACTGACATCTTGTAAAAAGATGGCTGCCAACGGGGTTCGAAACTTTTTGAAACTTTCGCCTCTGACGCACCTGACGTACGTCAATTTCGCTTCAAACTTTTGTTTTTATGCGCGTCCATTTCGCTCTTGATGGGTGAATGAACACAAAGTGGTCACGTGTATAAATAGAAGCGGCAGGCGAGAATTTAGACGCGTATTCGCGTTTGGTGTGAATTTAGCATAAGGCGCTGGATTAAGGCTCCAGTCTCTTCAGGGGTGTGGGTTTGAATCCCACTGCTGCCAAGACAGAGTTTTGGAAGGCTATTGTGCATACCCCCCCAAAAAAAAAAGTTCTTTGCCCGCATTCCAGAGGCTTTGCAAAGAAGGTCCGGCGGCCGACGTTCTCTCTATCTTTGGGGTGGGGGAAGAGGGCAGAAAACGTCCCACAAAAGTGCAAATCACAGGGTAGCGTGGCCGAGTGGTCTAAGGCGCTGGATTTAGACTCCAGTCTCTTCGGGGGCGTGGGTTCGAATCCCATCGCTGCCAGCAGCCATTTTAACCAAGGCAGGGAGGTCGTCTAACCCGCTTGGCAGCGGGATTATTTCTCGCAAACAGGATTAGACTGCAGCAGTTCTGCAGAGTAAGTATTAGGGAGGCCGTTCCACCTGTCGAAGAGACCCTTGGAGCGCAACCCGACGAGGTAGCATGGCCGCGCGGTCTAATGCTACATTCACACCAAACGGGAATATGCGTCTGGTCCGAGTGATTTCAATGTTAAGTCAATGGTAAGACGCGTTAACACGCGCCTGGAGTTCTTGCGGCGCGAATGAGGCGCGGCACGGTAGACGCGAATTCGCCTCATCCGCGTGTCTAGTTCGCGCGTCTGGCGCGTTAGGTGCGTTAAGCGCGAATTGTGCTTTTTTGTGAATCACGCGTCTGACAAGAATTCGCGTCTGCTACCCGAGGTGAAAAATCTGAACTTCTGTGTCACTTCACGCCGTGTTAACCAATCAGGAGCTGCTTGATGCTGACCTCCACTCTACAGGAAGGGGGCCACCAGGAGTAGGACTGCATACCCCTGTATAAAGGATGCCTTTACGGCGGCGAATTACAAGGCATCAGCTTGCAGCGAAGCGCGACAAAAAAAAAAAGGGCCCACGAGGGTGAATGTGCCAGGGTAGCGTGGCCGAGTGGTCTAAGGCTCTGGATTAAGGCTCTAGTCTCTTCGGGGGTGTGAGTTGAATCCCACTGCTGCCAAGACAGAGTTTCGGAAGGCTATTGTGCCTACACAAAAAAAAAAAACGTTCTTTGCCCGCACTCCAGAGGCTTTGCAAAGAAGGTCCGGCGGCCGACGTTTTGTCTATCTTTGGGGTGGGGAGAAAAGGGCCCACGAAGGTGAACATTCCAGGGTAGCGTGGCCGAGTGGTCTAAGGCATTTGAGTTAGGCTCCAGTCTCTTCGGGGGCGTGGGTTCGAATCCCATCGCTGCCAGCAGCCATTTTAACCAAGGCAGGGAGGTCGTCTAACCCGCTTGGCAGTCAAACAGGATTAGACTGCAGCAGTTCTGCAGAGTCAGTATTAGGGAGGCCGTTTGACCTGTCGTAAAGACCCGTGGAACACACCATGACAAGATAGCGTGGCCGAGCGGTCTAAGGCGCTGGATTAAGGCTCCAGTCTCTTCGGGGGCGTGGGTTCGAATCCCACCGCTGCCAGGGAAGTCTTTTGGAAAGCTCCTGAGGCTGCGAAGCGACTGGAGAAGTGACGCTGCATCTCATCCAAACTTAGCTGCTTTCGCATTCTTTGCCATTTAGCAAAGTCAGTGCTGGAAGCTTGTCCCAGCCTCTGCTCCATTCCAACAGAGGCACACCAATAATTTACAATCATAGGAGAGGTGCAATAAAAAACAAACAAACAATTCAACGAATTTGAAAATTATATTAATGAAAAACAATGAGTAGTCTACAAGAATGGAGACAACCCATGTCACTCATGGAAAGTTTTGGGTGAAATAACAGCTGCCTGATCATTTTGATTTTAAATGCAACACTGCTGGCTATCGTTTTCACATAAGCCCCAAAGGCCTTGATTAGTGGATTCAGGTGTGCTTGATCAGAGATGGACCTCCACTCCACAGGAAGGGGGCCACCAGGAGTAGGACTGCATACCCTGTATTAAGGATGCCTTTACGGTGGCGAATTACAAGGCATCAGCTTGTGGCGAAGCGCAACCCAAATACAGCGACGATGATCCCTACACCTCTGTTCTGCTCTCCAGAGCAAATACAGAGCAGTGAAACTCTCGATAAATGAGCGATCAACAACTGACATCTTGTAAAAAGATGGCTGCCAACGGGGTTCGAAACTTTTTGAAACTTTCGCCTCTGACGCACCTGACGTACGTCAATTTCGCTTCAAACTTTTGTTTTTATGCGCGTCCATTTCGCTCTTGATGGGTGAATGAACACAAAGTGGTCACGTGTATAAATAGAAGCGGCAGGCGAGAATTTAGACGCGTATTCGCGTTTGGTGTGAATTTAGCATAAGGCGCTGGATTAAGGCTCCAGTCTCTTCAGGGGTGTGGGTTTGAATCCCACTGCTGCCAAGACAGAGTTTTGGAAGGCTATTGTGCATACCCCCCCAAAAAAAAAAGTTCTTTGCCCGCATTCCAGAGGCTTTGCAAAGAAGGTCCGGCGGCCGACGTTCTCTCTATCTTTGGGGTGGGGGAAGAGGGCAGAAAACGTCCCACAAAAGTGCAAATCACAGGGTAGCGTGGCCGAGTGGTCTAAGGAGCTGGATTTAGACTCCAGTCTCTTCGGGGGCGTGGGTTCGAATCCCATCGCTGCCAGCAGCCATTTTAACCAAGGCAGGGAGGTCGTCTAACCCGCTTGGCAGCGGGATTATTTCTCGCAAACAGGATTAGACTGCAGCAGTTCTGCAGAGTAAGTATTAGGGAGGCCGTTCCACCTGTCGAAGAGACCCTTGGAGCGCAACCCGACGAGGTAGCATGGCCGCGCGGTCTAATGCTACATTCACACCAAACGGGAATATGCGTCTGGTCCGAGTGATTTCAATGTTAAGTCAATGGTAAGACGCGTTAACACGCGCCTGGAGTTCTTGCGGCGCGAATGAGGCGCGGCACGGTAGACGCGAATTCGCCTCATCCGCGTGTCTAGTTCGCGCGTCTGGCGCGTTAGGTGCGTTAAGCGCGAATTGTGCTTTTTTGTGAATCACGCGTCTGACAAGAATTCGCGTCTGCTACCCGAGGTGAAAAATCTGAACTTCTGTGTCACTTCACGCCGTGTTAACCAATCAGGAGCTGCTTGATGCTGACCTCCACTCTACAGGAAGGGGGCCACCAGGAGTAGGACTGCATACCCCTGTATAAAGGATGCCTTTACGGCGGCGAATTACAAGGCATCAGCTTGCAGCGAAGCGCGACAAAAAAAAAAAGGGCCCACGAGGGTGAATGTGCCAGGGTAGCGTGGCTGAGTGGTCTAAGGCTCTGGATTAAGGCTCTAGTCTCTTCGGGGGTGTGAGTTGAATCCCACTGCTGCCAAGACAGAGTTTCGGAAGGCTATTGTGCCTACACAAAAAAAAAAAAAACGTTCTTTGCCCGCACTCCAGAGGCTTTGCAAAGAAGGTCCGGCGGCCGACGTTTTGTCTATCTTTGGGGTGGGGAGAAAAGGGCCCACGAAGGTGAACATTCCAGGGTAGCGTGGCCGAGTGGTCTAAGGCATTTGAGTTAGGCTCCAGTCTCTTCGGGGGCGTGGGTTCGAATCCCATCGCTGCCAGCAGCCATTTTAACCAAGGCAGGGAGGTCGTCTAACCCGCTTGGCAGTCAAACAGGATTAGACTGCAGCCGTTCCGCACAGTCAGTATTAGGGAGGCCGTTTGACCTGTCGTAAAGACCCGTGGAACACACCATGACGGGGTAGCGTGGCCGAGCGGTCTAAGGCGCTGGATTAAGGCTCCAGTCTCTTCGGGGGCGTGGGTTCGAATCCCACGGCTGCCAGGGAAGTCTTTTGGAAAGCTCCTGAGGCTGCGAAGCGACTGGAGAAGTGACGCTGCATGCTCATCCAAACTTAGCCGCTTTCGCATTCTTTGCCATTTAGCAAAGTCAGTGCTGGAAGCTTGTCCCAGCCTCTGCTCCATTCCAACAGAGGCACACCAATAATTTACAATCATAGGAGAGGTGCAATAAAAAACAAACAAACAATTCAACGAATTTGAAAATTATATTAATGAAAAACAATGAGTAGTCTACAAGAATGGAGACAACCCATGTCACTCATGGAAAGTTTTGGGTGAAATAACAGCTGCCTGATCATTTTGATTTTAAATGCAACACTGCTGGCTATCGTTTTTATATAAGCCCCAAAGGCCTTGATTAGTGGATTCAGGTGTGCTTGATCAGAGATGGACCTCCACTCCACAGGAAGGGGGCCACCAGGAGTAGGACTGCATACCCTGTATTAAGGATGCCTTTACGGTGGCGAATTACAAGGCATCAGCTTGTGGCGAAGCGCAACCCAAATACAGCGACGATGATCCCTACACCTCTGTTCTGCTCTCCAGAGCAAATACAGAGCAGTGAAACTCTCGATAAATGAGCGATCAACAACTGACATCTTGTAAAAAGATGGCTGCCAACGGGGTTCGAAACTTTTTGAAACTTTCGCCTCTGACGCACCTGACGTACGTCAATTTCGCTTCAAACTTTTGTTTTTATGCGCGTCCATTTCGCTCTTGATGGGTGAATGAACACAAAGTGGTCACGTGTATAAATAGAAGCGGCAGGCGAGAATTTAGACGCGTATTCGCGTTTGGTGTGAATTTAGCATAAGGCGCTGGATTAAGGCTCCAGTCTCTTCAGGGGTGTGGGTTTGAATCCCACTGCTGCCAAGACAGAGTTTTGGAAGGCTATTGTGCATACCCCCCCAAAAAAAAAAGTTCTTTGCCCGCATTCCAGAGGCTTTGCAAAGAAGGTCCGGCGGCCGACGTTCTCTCTATCTTTGGGGTGGGGGAAGAGGGCAGAAAACGTCCCACAAAAGTGCAAATCACAGGGTAGCGTGGCCGAGTGGTCTAAGGCGCTGGATTTAGACTCCAGTCTCTTCGGGGGCGTGGGTTCGAATCCCATCGCTGCCAGCAGCCATTTTAACCAAGGCAGGGAGGTCGTCTAACCCGCTTGGCAGCGGGATTATTTCTCGCAAACAGGATTAGACTGCAGCAGTTCTGCAGAGTAAGTATTAGGGAGGCCGTTCCACCTGTCGAAGAGACCCTTGGAGCGCAACCCGACGAGGTAGCATGGCCGCGCGGTCTAATGCTACATTCACACCAAACGGGAATATGCGTCTGGTCCGAGTGATTTCAATGTTAAGTCAATGGTAAGACGCGTTAACACGCGCCTGGAGTTCTTGCGGCGCGAATGAGGCGCGGCACGGTAGACGCGAATTCGCCTCATCCGCGTGTCTAGTTCGTGCGTCTGGCGCGTTAGGTGCGTTAAGCGCGAATTGTGCTTTTTTGTGAATCACGCGTCTGACAAGAATTCGCGTCTGCTACCCGAGGTGAAAAATCTAATCTTCTGTGTCACTTTACGCCGTGTTAACCAATCAGGAGCTGCTTGATGCTGACCTCCACTCTACAGGAAGGGGGCCACCAGGAGTAGGACTGCATACCCCTGTATAAAGGATGCCTTTACGGCGGCGAATTACAAGGCATCAGCTTGCAGCGAAGCGCGACAAAAAAAAAAAGGGCCCACGAGGGTGAATGTGCCAGGGTAGCGTGGCCGAGTGGTCTAAGGCTCTGGATTAAGGCTCTAGTCTCTTCGGGGGTGTGAGTTGAATCCCACTGCTGCCAAGACAGAGTTTCGGAAGGCTATTGTGCCTACACAAAAAAAAAAAAAACGTTCTTTGCCCGCACTCCAGAGGCTTTGCAAAGAAGGTCCGGCGGCCGACGTTTTGTCTATCTTTGGGGTGGGGAGAAAAGGGCCCACGAAGGTGAACATTCCAGGGTAGCGTGGCCGAGTGGTCTAAAGTCTCTTCGGGGGCGTGGGTTCGAATCCCATCGCTGCCAGCAGCCATTTTAACCAAGGCAGGGAGGTCGTCTAACCCGCTTGGCAGTCAAACAGGATTAGACTGCAGCAGTTCTGCAGAGTCAGTATTAGGGAGGCCGTTTGACCTGTCGTAAAGACCCGTGGAACACACCATGACAAGATAGCGTGGCCGAGCGGTCTAAGGCGCTGGATTAAGGCTCCAGTCTCTTCGGGGGCGTGGGTTCGAATCCCGACGCTGCCAGGGAAGTCTTTTGGAAAGCTCCTGAGGCTGCGAAGCGACTGGAGAAGTGACGCTGCATGCTCATCCAAACTTAGCCGCTTTCGCATTCTTGGCCATTTAGCAAAGTCAGTGCTGGAAGCTTGTCCCAGCCTCTGCTCCATTCCAACAGAGGCACACCAATAATTTACAATCATAGGAGAGGTGCAATAAAAAACAAACAAACAATTCAACGAATTTGAAAATTATATTAATGAAAAACAATGAGTAGTCTACAAGAATGGAGACAACCCATGTCACTCATGGAAAGTTTTGGGTGAAATAACAGCTGCCTGATCATTTTGATTTTAAATGCAACACAGCTGGCTATCGTTTTCACATAAGCCCCAAAGGCCTTGATTAGCGGATTCAGGTGTGCTTGATCAGAGATGGACCTCCACTCCACAGGGAGGGGGCCACCAGGAGTAGGACTGCATACCCTGTATTAAGGATGCCTTTACGGCGGGGAATTACAAGGCATCAGCTTGTGGCGAAGCACAACCCAAATACAGCGACGATGATCACTACATCTCTGTTCTGCTCTCCAGAGCAAATACAGAGCAGTGAAACTCTCGATAAATGAGCGATCAACAACAGACATCTTGTAAAAAGATGGCTGCCAACGGGGTTCGAAACTTTTTGAAACTTTCGTCTCTGACGCACCTGACGCACGTAAATTTCGCTTCAAACTTTTGTTTTTATGCGCGTCCATTTCGCTCTTGACGGGTGAATGAACACAAAGTGGTCACGTGTATAAATAGAAGCGGCAGGCGAGAATTTAGACGCGTATTCGCGTTTGGTGTGAACTTAGCATAAGGCGCTGGATTAAGGCTCCAGTCTCTTCAGGGGTGTGGGTTTGAATCCCATTGCTGCCAAGACAGAGTTTTGGAAGGCTATTGTGCATACCCAAAAAAAAAAAAGTTCTTTGCCCGCATTCCAGAGGCTTTGCAAAGAAGGTCCGGCGGCCGACGTTCTCTCTATCTTTGGGGTGGGGGAAGAGGGCAGAAAACGTCCCACAAAAGTGCAAATCACAGGGTAGCGTGGCCGAGTGGTCTAAGGAGCTGGATTTAGACTCCAGTCTCTTCGGGGGCGTGGGTTCGAATCCCATCGCTGCCAGCAGCCATTTTAACCAAGGCAGGGAGGTCGTCTAACCCGCTTGGCAGCGGGATTATTTCTCGCAAACAGGATTAGACTGCAGCAGTTCTGCAGAGTAAGTATTAGGGAGGCCGTTCCACCTGTCGAAGAGACCCTTGGAGCGCAACCCGACGAGGTAGCATGGCCGCGCGGTCTAATGCTACATTCACACCAAACGGGAATATGCGTCTGGTCCGAGTGATTTCAATGTTAAGTCAATGGTAAGACGCGTTAACACGCGCCTGGAGTTCTTGCGGCGCGAATGAGGCGCGGCACGGTAGACGCGAATTCGCCTCATCCGCGTGTCTAGTTCGCGCGTCTGGCGCGTTAGGTGCGTTAAGCGCGAATTGTGCTTTTTTGTGAATCACGCGTCTGACAAGAATTCGCGTCTGCTACCCGAGGTGAAAAATCTGAACTTCTGTGTCACTTCACGCCGTGTTAACCAATCAGGAGCTGCTTGATGCTGACCTCCACTCTACAGGAAGGGGGCCACCAGGAGTAGGACTGCATACCCCTGTATAAAGGATGCCTTTACGGCGGCGAATTACAAGGCATCAGCTTGCAGCGAAGCGCGACAAAAAAAAAAAGGGCCCACGAGGGTGAATGTGCCAGGGTAGCGTGGCTGAGTGGTCTAAGGCTCTGGATTAAGGCTCTAGTCTCTTCGGGGGTGTGAGTTGAATCCCACTGCTGCCAAGACAGAGTTTCGGAAGGCTATTGTGCCTACACAAAAAAAAAAAAAACGTTCTTTGCCCGCACTCCAGAGGCTTTGCAAAGAAGGTCCGGCGGCCGACGTTTTGTCTATCTTTGGGGTGGGGAGAAAAGGGCCCACGAAGGTGAACATTCCAGGGTAGCGTGGCCGAGTGGTCTAAGGCATTTGAGTTAGGCTCCAGTCTCTTCGGGGGCGTGGGTTCGAATCCCATCGCTGCCAGCAGCCATTTTAACCAAGGCAGGGAGGTCGTCTAACCCGCTTGGCAGTCAAACAGGATTAGACTGCAGCCGTTCCGCACAGTCAGTATTAGGGAGGCCGTTTGACCTGTCGTAAAGACCCGTGGAACACACCATGACGGGGTAGCGTGGCCGAGCGGTCTAAGGCGCTGGATTAAGGCTCCAGTCTCTTCGGGGGCGTGGGTTCGAATCCCACGGCTGCCAGGGAAGTCTTTTGGAAAGCTCCTGAGGCTGCGAAGCGACTGGAGAAGTGACGCTGCATGCTCATCCAAACTTAGCCGCTTTCGCATTCTTTGCCATTTAGCAAAGTCAGTGCTGGAAGCTTGTCCCAGCCTCTGCTCCATTCCAACAGAGGCACACCAATAATTTACAATCATAGGAGAGGTGCAATAAAAAACAAACAAACAATTCAACGAATTTGAAAATTATATTAATGAAAAACAATGAGTAGTCTACAAGAATGGAGACAACCCATGTCACTCATGGAAAGTTTTGGGTGAAATAACAGCTGCCTGATCATTTTGATTTTAAATGCAACACTGCTGGCTATCGTTTTTATATAAGCCCCAAAGGCCTTGATTAGTGGATTCAGGTGTGCTTGATCAGAGATGGACCTCCACTCCACAGGAAGGGGGCCACCAGGAGTAGGACTGCATACCCTGTATTAAGGATGCCTTTACGGTGGCGAATTACAAGGCATCAGCTTGTGGCGAAGCGCAACCCAAATACAGCGACGATGATCCCTACACCTCTGTTCTGCTCTCCAGAGCAAATACAGAGCAGTGAAACTCTCGATAAATGAGCGATCAACAACTGACATCTTGTAAAAAGATGGCTGCCAACGGGGTTCGAAACTTTTTGAAACTTTCGCCTCTGACGCACCTGACGTACGTCAATTTCGCTTCAAACTTTTGTTTTTATGCGCGTCCATTTCGCTCTTGATGGGTGAATGAACACAAAGTGGTCACGTGTATAAATAGAAGCGGCAGGCGAGAATTTAGACGCGTATTCGCGTTTGGTGTGAATTTAGCATAAGGCGCTGGATTAAGGCTCCAGTCTCTTCAGGGGTGTGGGTTTGAATCCCACTGCTGCCAAGACAGAGTTTTGGAAGGCTATTGTGCATACCCCCCCAAAAAAAAAAGTTCTTTGCCCGCATTCCAGAGGCTTTGCAAAGAAGGTCCGGCGGCCGACGTTCTCTCTATCTTTGGGGTGGGGGAAGAGGGCAGAAAACGTCCCACAAAAGTGCAAATCACAGGGTAGCGTGGCCGAGTGGTCTAAGGCGCTGGATTTAGACTCCAGTCTCTTCGGGGGCGTGGGTTCGAATCCCATCGCTGCCAGCAGCCATTTTAACCAAGGCAGGGAGGTCGTCTAACCCGCTTGGCAGCGGGATTATTTCTCGCAAACAGGATTAGACTGCAGCAGTTCTGCAGAGTAAGTATTAGGGAGGCCGTTCCACCTGTCGAAGAGACCCTTGGAGCGCAACCCGACGAGGTAGCATGGCCGCGCGGTCTAATGCTACATTCACACCAAACGGGAATATGCGTCTGGTCCGAGTGATTTCAATGTTAAGTCAATGGTAAGACGCGTTAACACGCGCCTGGAGTTCTTGCGGCGCGAATGAGGCGCGGCACGGTAGACGCGAATTCGCCTCATCCGCGTGTCTAGTTCGTGCGTCTGGCGCGTTAGGTGCGTTAAGCGCGAATTGTGCTTTTTTGTGAATCACGCGTCTGACAAGAATTCGCGTCTGCTACCCGAGGTGAAAAATCTAATCTTCTGTGTCACTTTACGCCGTGTTAACCAATCAGGAGCTGCTTGATGCTGACCTCCACTCTACAGGAAGGGGGCCACCAGGAGTAGGACTGCATACCCCTGTATAAAGGATGCCTTTACGGCGGCGAATTACAAGGCATCAGCTTGCAGCGAAGCGCGACAAAAAAAAAAAGGGCCCACGAGGGTGAATGTGCCAGGGTAGCGTGGCCGAGTGGTCTAAGGCTCTGGATTAAGGCTCTAGTCTCTTCGGGGGTGTGAGTTGAATCCCACTGCTGCCAAGACAGAGTTTCGGAAGGCTATTGTGCCTACACAAAAAAAAAAAAAACGTTCTTTGCCCGCACTCCAGAGGCTTTGCAAAGAAGGTCCGGCGGCCGACGTTTTGTCTATCTTTGGGGTGGGGAGAAAAGGGCCCACGAAGGTGAACATTCCAGGGTAGCGTGGCCGAGTGGTCTAAAGTCTCTTCGGGGGCGTGGGTTCGAATCCCATCGCTGCCAGCAGCCATTTTAACCAAGGCAGGGAGGTCGTCTAACCCGCTTGGCAGTCAAACAGGATTAGACTGCAGCAGTTCTGCAGAGTCAGTATTAGGGAGGCCGTTTGACCTGTCGTAAAGACCCGTGGAACACACCATGACAAGATAGCGTGGCCGAGCGGTCTAAGGCGCTGGATTAAGGCTCCAGTCTCTTCGGGGGCGTGGGTTCGAATCCCGACGCTGCCAGGGAAGTCTTTTGGAAAGCTCCTGAGGCTGCGAAGCGACTGGAGAAGTGACGCTGCATGCTCATCCAAACTTAGCCGCTTTCGCATTCTTGGCCATTTAGCAAAGTCAGTGCTGGAAGCTTGTCCCAGCCTCTGCTCCATTCCAACAGAGGCACACCAATAATTTACAATCATAGGAGAGGTGCAATAAAAAACAAACAAACAATTCAACGAATTTGAAAATTATATTAATGAAAAACAATGAGTAGTCTACAAGAATGGAGACAACCCATGTCACTCATGGAAAGTTTTGGGTGAAATAACAGCTGCCTGATCATTTTGATTTTAAATGCAACACAGCTGGCTATCGTTTTCACATAAGCCCCAAAGGCCTTGATTAGCGGATTCAGGTGTGCTTGATCAGAGATGGACCTCCACTCCACAGGGAGGGGGCCACCAGGAGTAGGACTGCATACCCTGTATTAAGGATGCCTTTACGGCGGGGAATTACAAGGCATCAGCTTGTGGCGAAGCACAACCCAAATACAGCGACGATGATCACTACATCTCTGTTCTGCTCTCCAGAGCAAATACAGAGCAGTGAAACTCTCGATAAATGAGCGATCAACAACAGACATCTTGTAAAAAGATGGCTGCCAACGGGGTTCGAAACTTTTTGAAACTTTCGTCTCTGACGCACCTGACGCACGTAAATTTCGCTTCAAACTTTTGTTTTTATGCGCGTCCATTTCGCTCTTGACGGGTGAATGAACACAAAGTGGTCACGTGTATAAATAGAAGCGGCAGGCGAGAATTTAGACGCGTATTCGCGTTTGGTGTGAACTTAGCATAAGGCGCTGGATTAAGGCTCCAGTCTCTTCAGGGGTGTGGGTTTGAATCCCATTGCTGCCAAGACAGAGTTTTGGAAGGCTATTGTGCATACCCAAAAAAAAAAAAAGTTCTTTGCCCGCATTCCAGAGGCTTTGCAAAGAAGGTCCGGCGGCCGACGTTCTCTCTATCTTTGGGGTGGGGGAAGAGGGCAGAAAACGTCCCACAAAAGTGCAAATCACAGGGTAGCGTGGCCGAGTGGTCTAAGGAGCTGGATTTAGACTCCAGTCTCTTCGGGGGCGTGGGTTCGAATCCCATCGCTGCCAGCAGCCATTTTAACCAAGGCAGGGAGGTCGTCTAACCCGCTTGGCAGCGGGATTATTTCTCGCAAACAGGATTAGACTGCAGCAGTTCTGCAGAGTAAGTATTAGGGAGGCCGTTCCACCTGTCGAAGAGACCCTTGGAGCGCAACCCGACGAGGTAGCATGGCCGCGCGGTCTAATGCTACATTCACACCAAACGGGAATATGCGTCTGGTCCGAGTGATTTCAATGTTAAGTCAATGGTAAGACGCGTTAACACGCGCCTGGAGTTCTTGCGGCGCGAATGAGGCGCGGCACGGTAGACGCGAATTCGCCTCATCCGCGTGTCTAGTTCGTGCGTCTGGCGCGTTAGGTGCGTTAAGCGCGAATTGTGCTTTTTTGTGAATCACGCGTCTGACAAGAATTCGCGTCTGCTACCCGAGGTGAAAAATCTGAACTTCTGTGTCACTTCACGCCGTGTTAACCAATCAGGAGCTGCTTGATGCTGACCTCCACTCTACAGGAAGGGGGCCACCAGGAGTAGGACTGCATACCCCTGTATAAAGGATGCCTTTACGGCGGCGAATTACAAGGCATCAGCTTGCAGCGAAGCGCGACAAAAAAAAAAAAGGGCCCACGAGGGTGAATGTGCCAGGGTAGCGTGGCCGAGTGGTCTAAGGCTCTGGATTAAGGCTCTAGTCTCTTCGGGGGTGTGAGTTGAATCCCACTGCTGCCAAGACAGAGTTTCGGAAGGCTATTGTGCCTACACAAAAAAAAAAAAAACGTTCTTTGCCCGCACTCCAGAGGCTTTGCAAAGAAGGTCCGGCGGCCGACGTTTTGTCTATCTTTGGGGTGGGGAGAAAAGGGCCCACGAAGGTGAACATTCCAGGGTAGCGTGGCCGAGTGGTCTAAGGCATTTGAGTTAGGCTCCAGTCTCTTCGGGGGCGTGGGTTCGAATCCCATCGCTGCCAGCAGCCATTTTAACCAAGGCAGGGAGGTCGTCTAACCCGCTTGGCAGTCAAACAGGATTAGACTGCAGCCGTTCCGCACAGTCAGTATTAGGGAGGCCGTTTGACCTGTCGTAAAGACCCGTGGAACACACCATGACGGGGTAGCGTGGCCGAGCGGTCTAAGGCGCTGGATTAAGGCTCCAGTCTCTTCGGGGGCGTGGGTTCGAATCCCACGGCTGCCAGGGAAGTCTTTTGGAAAGCTCCTGAGGCTGCGAAGCGACTGGAGAAGTGACGCTGCATGCTCATCCAAACTTAGCCGCTTTCGCATTCTTTGCCATTTAGCAAAGTCAGTGCTGGAAGCTTGTCCCAGCCTCTGCTCCATTCCAACAGAGGCACACCAATAATTTACAATCATAGGAGAGGTGCAATAAAAAACAAACAAACAATTCAACGAATTTGAAAATTATATTAATGAAAAACAATGAGTAGTCTACAAGAATGGAGACAACCCATGTCACTCATGGAAAGTTTTGGGTGAAATAACAGCTGCCTGATCATTTTGATTTTAAATGCAACACTGCTGGCTATCGTTTTTATATAAGCCCCAAAGGCCTTGATTAGTGGATTCAGGTGTGCTTGATCAGAGATGGACCTCCACTCCACAGGAAGGGGGCCACCAGGAGTAGGACTGCATACCCTGTATTAAGGATGCCTTTACGGTGGCGAATTACAAGGCATCAGCTTGTGGCGAAGCGCAACCCAAATACAGCGACGATGATCCCTACACCTCTGTTCTGCTCTCCAGAGCAAATACAGAGCAGTGAAACTCTCGATAAATGAGCGATCAACAACTGACATCTTGTAAAAAGATGGCTGCCAACGGGGTTCGAAACTTTTTGAAACTTTCGCCTCTGACGCACCTGACGTACGTCAATTTCGCTTCAAACTTTTGTTTTTATGCGCGTCCATTTCGCTCTTGATGGGTGAATGAACACAAAGTGGTCACGTGTATAAATAGAAGCGGCAGGCGAGAATTTAGACGCGTATTCGCGTTTGGTGTGAATTTAGCATAAGGCGCTGGATTAAGGCTCCAGTCTCTTCAGGGGTGTGGGTTTGAATCCCACTGCTGCCAAGACAGAGTTTTGGAAGGCTATTGTGCATACCCCCCCAAAAAAAAAAGTTCTTTGCCCGCATTCCAGAGGCTTTGCAAAGAAGGTCCGGCGGCCGACGTTCTCTCTATCTTTGGGGTGGGGGAAGAGGGCAGAAAACGTCCCACAAAAGTGCAAATCACAGGGTAGCGTGGCCGAGTGGTCTAAGGCGCTGGATTTAGACTCCAGTCTCTTCGGGGGCGTGGGTTCGAATCCCATCGCTGCCAGCAGCCATTTTAACCAAGGCAGGGAGGTCGTCTAACCCGCTTGGCAGCGGGATTATTTCTCGCAAACAGGATTAGACTGCAGCAGTTCTGCAGAGTAAGTATTAGGGAGGCCGTTCCACCTGTCGAAGAGACCCTTGGAGCGCAACCCGACGAGGTAGCATGGCCGCGCGGTCTAATGCTACATTCACACCAAACGGGAATATGCGTCTGGTCCGAGTGATTTCAATGTTAAGTCAATGGTAAGACGCGTTAACACGCGCCTGGAGTTCTTGCGGCGCGAATGAGGCGCGGCACGGTAGACGCGAATTCGCCTCATCCGCGTGTCTAGTTCGTGCGTCTGGCGCGTTAGGTGCGTTAAGCGCGAATTGTGCTTTTTTGTGAATCACGCGTCTGACAAGAATTCGCGTCTGCTACCCGAGGTGAAAAATCTAATCTTCTGTGTCACTTTACGCCGTGTTAACCAATCAGGAGCTGCTTGATGCTGACCTCCACTCTACAGGAAGGGGGCCACCAGGAGTAGGACTGCATACCCCTGTATAAAGGATGCCTTTACGGCGGCGAATTACAAGGCATCAGCTTGCAGCGAAGCGCGACAAAAAAAAAAAGGGCCCACGAGGGTGAATGTGCCAGGGTAGCGTGGCCGAGTGGTCTAAGGCTCTGGATTAAGGCTCTAGTCTCTTCGGGGGTGTGAGTTGAATCCCACTGCTGCCAAGACAGAGTTTCGGAAGGCTATTGTGCCTACACAAAAAAAAAAAAAACGTTCTTTGCCCGCACTCCAGAGGCTTTGCAAAGAAGGTCCGGCGGCCGACGTTTTGTCTATCTTTGGGGTGGGGAGAAAAGGGCCCACGAAGGTGAACATTCCAGGGTAGCGTGGCCGAGTGGTCTAAAGTCTCTTCGGGGGCGTGGGTTCGAATCCCATCGCTGCCAGCAGCCATTTTAACCAAGGCAGGGAGGTCGTCTAACCCGCTTGGCAGTCAAACAGGATTAGACTGCAGCAGTTCTGCAGAGTCAGTATTAGGGAGGCCGTTTGACCTGTCGTAAAGACCCGTGGAACACACCATGACAAGATAGCGTGGCCGAGCGGTCTAAGGCGCTGGATTAAGGCTCCAGTCTCTTCGGGGGCGTGGGTTCGAATCCCGACGCTGCCAGGGAAGTCTTTTGGAAAGCTCCTGAGGCTGCGAAGCGACTGGAGAAGTGACGCTGCATGCTCATCCAAACTTAGCCGCTTTCGCATTCTTGGCCATTTAGCAAAGTCAGTGCTGGAAGCTTGTCCCAGCCTCTGCTCCATTCCAACAGAGGCACACCAATAATTTACAATCATAGGAGAGGTGCAATAAAAAACAAACAAACAATTCAACGAATTTGAAAATTATATTAATGAAAAACAATGAGTAGTCTACAAGAATGGAGACAACCCATGTCACTCATGGAAAGTTTTGGGTGAAATAACAGCTGCCTGATCATTTTGATTTTAAATGCAACACAGCTGGCTATCGTTTTCACATAAGCCCCAAAGGCCTTGATTAGCGGATTCAGGTGTGCTTGATCAGAGATGGACCTCCACTCCACAGGGAGGGGGCCACCAGGAGTAGGACTGCATACCCTGTATTAAGGATGCCTTTACGGCGGGGAATTACAAGGCATCAGCTTGTGGCGAAGCACAACCCAAATACA
This sequence comes from Garra rufa, assembly GCF_049309525.1. Classification (NCBI taxonomy): domain Eukaryota; kingdom Metazoa; phylum Chordata; class Actinopteri; order Cypriniformes; family Cyprinidae; genus Garra; species Garra rufa. The sequence continues at coordinate 91,557,475 of NC_133361.1, forward strand.
GCGACGATGATCACTACATCTCTGTTCTGCTCTCCAGAGCAAATACAGAGCAGTGAAACTCTCGATAAATGAGCGATCAACAACAGACATCTTGTAAAAAGATGGCTGCCAACGGGGTTCGAAACTTTTTGAAACTTTCGTCTCTGACGCACCTGACGCACGTAAATTTCGCTTCAAACTTTTGTTTTTATGCGCGTCCATTTCGCTCTTGACGGGTGAATGAACACAAAGTGGTCACGTGTATAAATAGAAGCGGCAGGCGAGAATTTAGACGCGTATTCGCGTTTGGTGTGAACTTAGCATAAGGCGCTGGATTAAGGCTCCAGTCTCTTCAGGGGTGTGGGTTTGAATCCCATTGCTGCCAAGACAGAGTTTTGGAAGGCTATTGTGCATACCCAAAAAAAAAAAAAGTTCTTTGCCCGCATTCCAGAGGCTTTGCAAAGAAGGTCCGGCGGCCGACGTTCTCTCTATCTTTGGGGTGGGGGAAGACGGCAGAAAACGGCCCACAAAAGTGCAAATCCCAGTGTAGCGTGGCCGAGTGGTCTAAGGTGCTGGTTTTAGGCTCCAGTCTCTTCGGGGGCTTTGGTTCGAATCCCATCGCTGCCAGCAGCCATTTTAACCAAGGCAGTGAGGTCGTCTAACCCGCTTGGCAGCGGGATTATTTCTCGCAAAAGGGATTAGACTGCAGCAGTTCTGCAGAGTAAGTATTAGGGAGGCCGTTCCACCTGTCGAAGAGACCCTTGGAGCGCAACCCGACAAGGTAGCATGGCCGCGCGGTCTAATGCTACATTCACACCAAACGGGAATATGCGTCTGGTCCGAGTGATTTCAATGTTAAGTCAATGGTAAGACGCGTTAACACGCGCCTGGAGTTCTTGCGGTGCGAATGAGGCGCAGCGCGGTAGACGCGAATTCGCCTCATCTGCGTGTCTAGTTCGCGCGAATGGCGCGAATTGAGCGTCTGGCGCGTTAGGTGCCTTAAGTGCGAATTGTGCTTTTTTGTGAATCACGCGTCTGACAAGAATTCGCGTCTGCTACCCGAGGTGAAAAATCTGAACTTCTGTGTCACTTCACGCCGCGTTAACCAATCAGGAGCTGCTTGATGCTGACCTCCACTCTACAGGAAGGGGGCCACCAGGAGTAGGACTGCATACCCCTGTATAAAGGATGCCTTTACGGCGGCGAATTACAAGGCATCAGCTTGCAGCGAAGCGCGACAAGAAAAAAAAAGGGCCCACGAGGGTGGATGTGCCAGGGTAGCGTGGCCGAGTGGTCTAAGGCTCTGGATTAAGGCTCTAGTCTCTTCAGGGGTGTGACTTGAATCCCACTACTGCCAAGACAGAGTTTCGGAAGGCTATTGTGCCTACACAAAAAAAAAAACGTTCTTTGCCCGCACTCCAGAGGCTTTGCAAAGAAGGTCCGGCAGCCGACGTTTTGTCTATCTTTGGGGTGGGGAGAAAAGGGCCCACGAAGGTGAACATTCCAGGGTAGCGTGGCCGAGTGGTCTAAGGCATTTGAGTTAGGCTCCAGTCTCCTCGGGGGCGTTGGTTCAAATCCCATTGCTGCCAGCAGCCATTTTAACCAAGGCAGGGAGGCCCTCTAACCCGCTTGGGAGCGGGTTTGTTTTACGCAAACAGGATTAGACTGCATCCGTTCCGCAGAGTCAGTATTAGGGAGGCCGTTTGACCTGTTGTAAAGACCCGTGGAACACATCATGACAGGGTAGCGTGGCCGAGCGGTCTAAGGCGCTGGATTAAGGCTCCAGTCTCTTCGGGGGCGTGGGTTCGAATCCCACCGCTGCCAGGGAAGTCTTTTGGAAAGCTCCTGAGGCTGCGAAGCGACTGGAGAAGTGACGCTGCATGCTCATCCAAACTTAGCCGCTTTCGCATTCTTTGCCATTTAGCAAAGTCAATGCTGGAAGCTTGTCCCAGCCTCTGCTCCATTCCAACAGAGGCACACAAATAATTTACAATCATAGGAGAGGTGCAATAAAAAACAAACAAACAATTCAACGAATTTGAAAATTATATTAATGAAAAACAATGAGTAGTCTACAAGAATGGAGACAACCCATGTCACTCATGGAAAGTTTTGGGTGAAATAACAGCTGCCTGATCATTTTGATTTTAAATGCAACACTGCTGGCTATCGTTTTCACATAAGCCCCAAAGGCCTTGATTAGTGGATTCAGGTGTGCTTGATCAGAGATGGACCTCCACTCCACAGGAAGGGGGCCACCAGGAGTAGGACTGCATACCCTGTATTAAGGATGCCTTTACGGCGGCGAATTACAAGGCATCAGCTTGTGGCGAAGCGCAACCCAAATACAGCGACGATGATCCCTACACCTCTGTTCTGCTCTCCAGAGCAAATACAGAGCAGTGAAACTCTCGATAAATGAGCGATCAACAACAGACATCTTGTAAAAAGATGGCTGTCAACGGGGTTCGAAACTTTTTGAAACTTTCGCCTCTGACGCACCTGACGTACGTAAATTTCGCTTCAAACTTTTGTTTTTATGCGCGTCCATTTCGCTCTTGATGGGTGAATGAACACAAAGTGGTCACGTGTATAAATAGAAGCGGCAGGCGAGAATTTAGACGCGTATTCGCGTTTGGTGTGAATTTAGCATAAGGCGCTGGATTAAGGCTCCAGTCTCTTCAGGGGTGTGGGTTTGAATCCCACTGCTGCCAAGACAGAGTTTTGGAAGGCTATTGTGCATACCCCCCAAAAAAAAAATTCTTTGCCCGCATTCCAGAGGCTTTGCAAAGAAGGTCCGGCGGCCGACGTTCTCTCTATCTTTGGGGTGGGGGAAGAGGGCAGAAAACGTCCCACAAAAGTGCAAATCGCAGGGTAGCGTAGCCGAATGGTCTAAGGCGCTGGATTTAGACTCCAGTCTCTTCGGGGGCGTGGGTTCGAATCCCATCGCTGCCAGCAGCCATTTTAACCAAGGCAGGGAGGTCGTCTAACCCGCTTGGCAGCGGGATTATTTCTCGCAAACAGGATTAGACTGCAGCAGTTCTGCAGAGTAAGTATTAGGGAGGCCGTTCCACGTGTCGAAGAGACCCTTGGAACGCAACCCGACGAGGTAGCATGGCCGCGCGGTCTAATGCTACATTCACACCAAACGGGAATATGCGTCTGGTCCGAGTGATTTCAATGTTAAGTCAATGGTAAGACGCGTTAACACGCGCCTGGAGTTCTTGCGGCGCGAATGAGGCGCGGCACGGTAGACGCGAATTCGCCTCATCCGCGTGTCTAGTTCGCGCGTCTGGCGCGTTAGGTGCGTTAAGCGCGAATTGTGCTTTTTTGTGAATCACGCATCTGACAAGAATTTGCGTCTGCTACCCGAGGTGAAAAATCTGAACTTCTGTGTCACTTCACGCCGTGTTAACCAATCAGGAGCTGCTTGATGCTGACCTCCACTCTACAGGAAGGGGGCCACCAGGAGTAGGACTGCATACCCCTGTATAAAGGATGCCTTTACGGCGGCGAATTACAAGGCATCAGCTTGCAGCGAAGCGCGACAAAAAAAAAAAGGGCCCACGAGGGTGAATGTGCCAGGGTAGCGTGGCCGAGTGGTCTAAGGCTCTGGATTAAGGCTCTAGTCTCTTCGGGGGTGTGAGTTGAATCCCACTGCTGCCAAGACAGAGTTTCGGAAGGCTATTGTGCCTACACAAAAAAAAAAAACGTTCTTTGCCCGCACTCCAGAGGCTTTGCAAAGAAGGTCCGGCGGCCGACGTTTTGTCTATCTTTGGGGTGGGGAGAAAAGGGCCCACGAAGGTGAACATTCCAGGGTAGCGTGGCCGAGTGGTCTAAAGTCTCTTCGGGGGCGTGGGTTCGAATCCCATCGCTGCCAGCAGCCATTTTAACCAAGGCAGGGAGGTCGTCTAACCCGCTTGGCAGTCAAACAGGATTAGACTGCAGCAGTTCTGCAGAGTCAGTATTAGGGAGGCCGTTTGACCTGTCGTAAAGACCCGTGGAACACACCATGACAAGATAGCGTGGCCGAGCGGTCTAAGGCGCTGGATTAAGGCTCCAGTCTCTTCGGGGGCGTGGGTTCGAATCCCGACGCTGCCAGGGAAGTCTTTTGGAAAGCTCCTGAGGCTGCGAAGCGACTGGAGAAGTGACGCTGCATGCTCATCCAAACTTAGCCGCTTTCGCATTCTTGGCCATTTAGCAAAGTCAGTGCTGGAAGCTTGTCCCAGCCTCTGCTCCATTCCAACAGAGGCACACCAATAATTTACAATCATAGGAGAGGTGCAATAAAAAACAAACAAACAATTCAACGAATTTGAAAATTATATTAATGAAAAACAATGAGTAGTCTACAAGAATGGAGACAACCCATGTCACTCATGGAAAGTTTTGGGTGAAATAACAGCTGCCTGATCATTTTGATTTTAAATGCAACACAGCTGGCTATCGTTTTCACATAAGCCCCAAAGGCCTTGATTAGCGGATTCAGGTGTGCTTGATCAGAGATGGACCTCCACTCCACAGGGAGGGGGCCACCAGGAGTAGGACTGCATACCCTGTATTAAGGATGCCTTTACGGCGGGGAATTACAAGGCATCAGCTTGTGGCGAAGCACAACCCAAATACAGCGACGATGATCACTACATCTCTGTTCTGCTCTCCAGAGCAAATACAGAGCAGTGAAACTCTCGATAAATGAGCGATCAACAACAGACATCTTGTAAAAAGATGGCTGCCAACGGGGTTCGAAACTTTTTGAAACTTTCGTCTCTGACGCACCTGACGCACGTAAATTTCGCTTCAAACTTTTGTTTTTATGCGCGTCCATTTCGCTCTTGACGGGTGAATGAACACAAAGTGGTCACGTGTATAAATAGAAGCGGCAGGCGAGAATTTAGACGCGTATTCGCGTTTGGTGTGAACTTAGCATAAGGCGCTGGATTAAGGCTCCAGTCTCTTCAGGGGTGTGGGTTTGAATCCCATTGCTGCCAAGACAGAGTTTTGGAAGGCTATTGTGCATACCCAAAAAAAAAAAAGTTCTTTGCCCGCATTCCAGAGGCTTTGCAAAGAAGGTCCGGCGGCCGACGTTCTCTCTATCTTTGGGGTGGGGGAAGACGGCAGAAAACGGCCCACAAAAGTGCAAATCCCAGTGTAGCGTGGCCGAGTGGTCTAAGGTGCTGGTTTTAGGCTCCAGTCTCTTCGGGGGCTTTGGTTCGAATCCCATCGCTGCCAGCAGCCATTTTAACCAAGGCAGTGAGGTCGTCTAACCCGCTTGGCAGCGGGATTATTTCTCGCAAAAGGGATTAGACTGCAGCAGTTCTGCAGAGTAAGTATTAGGGAGGCCGTTCCACCTGTCGAAGAGACCCTTGGAGCGCAACCCGACAAGGTAGCATGGCCGCGCGGTCTAATGCTACATTCACACCAAACGGGAATATGCGTCTGGTCCGAGTGATTTCAATGTTAAGTCAATGGTAAGACGCGTTAACACGCGCCTGGAGTTCTTGCGGCGCGAATGAGGCGCAGCGCGGTAGACGCGAATTCGCCTCATCTGCGTGTCTAGTTCGCGCGAATGGCGCGAATTGAGCGTCTGGCGCGTTAGGTGCGTTAAGTGCGAATTGTGCTTTTTTGTGAATCACGCGTCTGACAAGAATTTGCGTCTGCTACCCGAGGTGAAAAATCTGAACTTCTGTGTCACTTCACGTCGCGTTAACCAATCAGGAGCTGCTTGATGCTGACCTCCACTCTACAGGAAGGGGGCCACCAGGAGTAGGACTGCATACCCCTGTATAAAGGATGCCTTTACGGCGGCGAATTACAAGGCATCAGCTTGCAGCGAAGCGCGACAAGAAAAAAAAAGGGCCCACGAGGGTGGATGTGCCAGGGTAGCGTGGCCGAGTGGTCTAAGGCTCTGGATTAAGGCTCTAGTCTCTTCGGGGGTGTGACTTGAATCCCACTACTGCCAAGACAGAGTTTCGGAAGGCTATTGTGCCTACACAAAAAAAAAAAAACGTTCTTTGCCCGCACTCCAGAGGCTTTGCAAAGAAGGTCCGGCAGCCGACGTTTTGTCTATCTTTGGGGTGGGGAGAAAAGGGCCCACGAAGGTGAACATTCCAGGGTAGCGTGGCCGAGTGGTCTAAGGCATTTGAGTTAGGCTCCAGTCTCCTCGGGGGCGTTGGTTCAAATCCCATTGCTGCCAGCAGCCATTTTAACCAAGGCAGGGAGGCCCTCTAACCCGCTTGGGAGCGGGTTTGTTTTACGCAAACAGGATTAGACTGCATCCGTTCCGCAGAGTCAGTATTAGGGAGGCCGTTTGACCTGTTGTAAAGACCCGTGGAACACATCATGACAGGGTAGCGTGGCCGAGCGGTCTAAGGCGCTGGATTAAGGCTCCAGTCTCTTCGGGGGCGTGGGTTCGAATCCCACCGCTGCCAGGGAAGTCTTTTGGAAAGCTCCTGAGGCTGCGAAGCGACTGGAGAAGTGACGCTGCATGCTCATCCAAACTTAGCCGCTTTCGCATTCTTTGCCATTTAGCAAAGTCAATGCTGGAAGCTTGTCCCAGCCTCTGCTCCATTCCAACAGAGGCACACAAATAATTTACAATCATAGGAGAGGTGCAATAAAAAACAAACAAACAATTCAACGAATTTGAAAATTATATTAATGAAAAACAATGAGTAGTCTACAAGAATGGAGACAACCCATGTCACTCATGGAAAGTTTTGGGTGAAATAACAGCTGCCTGATCATTTTGATTTTAAATGCAACACTGCTGGCTATCGTTTTCACATAAGCCCCAAAGGCCTTGATTAGTGGATTCAGGTGTGCTTGATCAGAGATGGACCTCCACTCCACAGGAAGGGGGCCACCAGGAGTAGGACTGCATACCCTGTATTAAGGATGCCTTTACGGCGGCGAATTACAAGGCATCAGCTTGTGGCGAAGCGCAACCCAAATACAGCGACGATGATCCCTACACCTCTGTTCTGCTCTCCAGAGCAAATACAGAGCAGTGAAACTCTCGATAAATGAGCGATCAACAACAGACATCTTGTAAAAAGATGGCTGTCAACGGGGTTCGAAACTTTTTGAAACTTTCGCCTCTGACGCACCTGACGTACGTAAATTTCGCTTCAAACTTTTGTTTTTATGCGCGTCCATTTCGCTCTTGATGGGTGAATGAACACAAAGTGGTCACGTGTATAAATAGAAGCGGCAGGCGAGAATTTAGACGCGTATTCGCGTTTGGTGTGAATTTAGCATAAGGCGCTGGATTAAGGCTCCAGTCTCTTCAGGGGTGTGGGTTTGAATCCCACTGCTGCCAAGACAGAGTTTTGGAAGGCTATTGTGCATACCCCCCAAAAAAAAAAATTCTTTGCCCGCATTCCAGAGGCTTTGCAAAGAAGGTCCGGCGGCCGACGTTCTCTCTATCTTTGGGGTGGGGGAAGAGGGCAGAAAACGTCCCACAAAAGTGCAAATCGCAGGGTAGCGTAGCCGAATGGTCTAAGGCGCTGGATTTAGACTCCAGTCTCTTCGGGGGCGTGGGTTCGAATCCCATCGCTGCCAGCAGCCATTTTAACCAAGGCAGGGAGGTCGTCTAACCCGCTTGGCAGCGGGATTATTTCTCGCAAACAGGATTAGACTGCAGCAGTTCTGCAGAGTAAGTATTAGGGAGGCCGTTCCACGTGTCGAAGAGACCCTTGGAACGCAACCCGACGAGGTAGCATGGCCGCGCGGTCTAATGCTACATTCACACCAAACGGGAATATGCGTCTGGTCCGAGTGATTTCAATGTTAAGTCAATGGTAAGACGCGTTAACACGCGCCTGGAGTTCTTGCGGCGCGAATGAGGCGCGGCACGGTAGACGCGAATTCGCCTCATCCGCGTGTCTAGTTCGCGCGTCTGGCGCGTTAGGTGCGTTAAGCGCGAATTGTGCTTTTTTGTGAATCACGCATCTGACAAGAATTTGCGTCTGCTACCCGAGGTGAAAAATCTGAACTTCTGTGTCACTTCACGCCGTGTTAACCAATCAGGAGCTGCTTGATGCTGACCTCCACTCTACAGGAAGGGGGCCACCAGGAGTAGGACTGCATACCCCTGTATAAAGGATGCCTTTACGGCGGCGAATTACAAGGCATCAGCTTGCAGCGAAGCGCGACAAAAAAAAAAAGGGCCCACGAGGGTGAATGTGCCAGGGTAGCGTGGCCGAGTGGTCTAAGGCTCTGGATTAAGGCTCTAGTCTCTTCGGGGGTGTGAGTTGAATCCCACTGCTGCCAAGACAGAGTTTCGGAAGGCTATTGTGCCTACACAAAAAAAAAAAACGTTCTTTGCCCGCACTCCAGAGGCTTTGCAAAGAAGGTCCGGCGGCCGACGTTTTGTCTATCTTTGGGGTGGGGAGAAAAGGGCCCACGAAGGTGAACATTCCAGGGTAGCGTGGCCGAGTGGTCTAAAGTCTCTTCGGGGGCGTGGGTTCGAATCCCATCGCTGCCAGCAGCCATTTTAACCAAGGCAGGGAGGTCGTCTAACCCGCTTGGCAGTCAAACAGGATTAGACTGCAGCAGTTCTGCAGAGTCAGTATTAGGGAGGCCGTTTGACCTGTCGTAAAGACCCGTGGAACACACCATGACAAGATAGCGTGGCCGAGCGGTCTAAGGCGCTGGATTAAGGCTCCAGTCTCTTCGGGGGCGTGGGTTCGAATCCCGACGCTGCCAGGGAAGTCTTTTGGAAAGCTCCTGAGGCTGCGAAGCGACTGGAGAAGTGACGCTGCATGCTCATCCAAACTTAGCCGCTTTCGCATTCTTGGCCATTTAGCAAAGTCAGTGCTGGAAGCTTGTCCCAGCCTCTGCTCCATTCCAACAGAGGCACACCAATAATTTACAATCATAGGAGAGGTGCAATAAAAAACAAACAAACAATTCAACGAATTTGAAAATTATATTAATGAAAAACAATGAGTAGTCTACAAGAATGGAGACAACCCATGTCACTCATGGAAAGTTTTGGGTGAAATAACAGCTGCCTGATCATTTTGATTTTAAATGCAACACAGCTGGCTATCGTTTTCACATAAGCCCCAAAGGCCTTGATTAGCGGATTCAGGTGTGCTTGATCAGAGATGGACCTCCACTCCACAGGGAGGGGGCCACCAGGAGTAGGACTGCATACCCTGTATTAAGGATGCCTTTACGGCGGGGAATTACAAGGCATCAGCTTGTGGCGAAGCACAACCCAAATACAGCGACGATGATCACTACATCTCTGTTCTGCTCTCCAGAGCAAATACAGAGCAGTGAAACTCTCGATAAATGAGCGATCAACAACAGACATCTTGTAAAAAGATGGCTGCCAACGGGGTTCGAAACTTTTTGAAACTTTCGCCTCTGACGCACCTGACGTACGTAAATTTCGCTTCAAACTTTTGTTTTTATGCGCGTCCATTTCGCTCTTGACGGGTGAATGAACACAAAGTGGTCACGTGTATAAATAGAAGCGGCAGGCGAGAATTTAGACGCGTATTCGCGTTTGGTGTGAACTTAGCATAAGGCGCTGGATTAAGGCTCCAGTCTCTTCAGGGGTGTGGGTTTGAATCCCATTGCTGCCAAGACAGAGTTTTGGAAGGCTATTGTGCATACCCAAAAAAAATAAAAGTTCTTTGCCCGCATTCCAGAGGCTTTGCAAAGAAGGTCCGGCGGCCGACGTTCTCTCTATCTTTGGGGTGGGGGAAGACGGCAGAAAACGGCCCACAAAAGTGCAAATCCCAGTGTAGCGTGGCCGAGTGGTCTAAGGTGCTGGATTAAGGCTCCAGTCTCTTCGGGGGCTTTGGTTCGAATCCCATCGCTGCCAGCAGCCATTTTAACCAAGGCAGTGAGGTCGTCTAACCCGCTTGGCAGCGGGATTATTTCTCGCAAAAGGGATTAGACTGCAGCAGTTCTGCAGAGTAAGTATTAGGGAGGCCGTTCCACCTGTCGAAGAGACCCTTGGAGCGCAACCCGACAAGGTAGCATGGCCGCGCGGTCTAATGCTACATTCACACCAAACGGGAATATGCGTCTGGTCCGAGTGATTTCAATGTTAAGTCAATGGTAAGACGCGTTAACACGCGCCTGGAGTTCTTGCGGCGCGAATGAGGCGCAGCGCGGTAGACGCGAATTCGCCTCATCTGCGTGTCTAGTTCGCGCGAATGGCGCGAATTGAGCGTCTGGCGCGTTAGGTGCGTTAAGCGCGAATTGTGCTTTTTTGTGAATCACGCGTCTGACAAGAATTCGCGTCTGCTACCCGAGGTGAAAAATCTGAACTTCTGTGTCACTTCACGCCGCGTTAACCAATCAGGAGCTGCTTGATGCTGACCTCCACTCTACAGGAAGGGGGCCACCAGGAGTAGGACTGCATACCCCTGTATAAAGGATGCCTTTACGGCGGCGAATTACAAGGCATCAGCTTGCAGCGAAGCGCGACAAGAAAAAAAAAAGGGCCCACGAGGGTGGATGTGCCAGGGTAGCGTGGCCGAGTGGTCTAAGGCTCTGGATTAAGGCTCTAGTCTCTTCGGGGGTGTGACTTGAATCCCACTACTGCCAAGACAGAGTTTCGGAAGGCTATTGTGCCTACACAAAAAAAAAAAAACGTTCTTTGCCCGCACTCCAGAGGCTTTGCAAAGAAGGTCCGGCAGCCGACGTTTTGTCTATCTTTGGGGTGGGGAGAAAAGGGCCCACGAAGGTGAACATTCCAGGGTAGCGTGGCCGAGTGGTCTAAGGCATTTGAGTTAGGCTCCAGTCTCCTCGGGGGCGTTGGTTCAAATCCCATTGCTGCCAGCAGCCATTTTAACCAAGGCAGGGAGGCCCTCTAACCCGCTTGGGAGCGGGTTTGTTTTACGCAAACAGGATTAGACTGCATCCGTTCCGCAGAGTCAGTATTAGGGAGGCCGTTTGACCTGTTGTAAAGACCCGTGGAACACATCATGACAGGGTAGCGTGGCCGAGCGGTCTAAGGCGCTGGATTAAGGCTCCAGTCTCTTCGGGGGTGTGGGTTCGAATCCCACCGCTGCCAGGGAAGTCTTTTGGAAAGCTCCTGAGGCTGCGAAGCGACTGGAGAAGTGATGCTGCATGCTCATCCAAACTTAGCCGCTTTCGCATTCTTTGCCATTTAGCAAAGTCAGTGCTGGAAGCTTGTCCCAGCCTCTGCTCCATTCCAACAGAGGCACACCAATAATTTACAATCATAGGAGAGGTGCAATAAAAAACAAACAAACAATTCAACGAATTTGAAAATTATATTAATGAAATACAATGAGTAGTCTACAAGAATGGAGACAACCCATGTCACTCATGGAAAGTTTTGGGTGAAATAACAGCTGCCTGATCATTTTGATTTTAAATGCAACACAGCTGGCTATCGTTTTCACATAAGCCCCAAAGGCCTTGATTAGCGGATTCAGGTGTGCTTGATCAGAGATGGACCTCCACTCCACAGGAAGAGGGCCACCAGGAGTAGGACTGCATACCCTGTATTAAGGATGCCTTTACGGCGGCGAATTACAAGGCATCAGCTTGTGGCGAAGCGCAACCCAAATACAGCGACGATGATCCCTACACCTCTGTTCTGCTCTCCAGAGCAAATACAGAGCAGTGAAACTCTCGATAAATGAGCGATCAACAACAGACATCTTGTAAAAAGATGGCTGCCAACGGGGTTCGAAACTTTTTGAAACTTTCACCTCTGACGCACCTGACGTACGTAAATTTCGCTTCAAACTTTTGTTTTTATGCGCATCCATTTCGCTCTTGACGGGTGAATGAACACAAAGTGGTCACGCATATAAATAGACGTGGCAGGCGAGAATTTAGACGCGTATTCGCGTTTGGTGTGAACTTAGCATTAGGCGCTGGATTAAGGCTCCAGTCTCTTCAGGGGTGTGGGTTTGAATCGCACTGATGCCAAGACAGAGTTTTGGAAGGCTATTGTGCATACCCAAAAAAAAAAAAGTTCTTTGCCCGCATTCCAGAGGCTTTGCAAAGAAGGTCCGGCGGCCGACGTTCTCTCTATCTTTGGGGTGGGGGAAGAGGGCAGAAAACGGCCCACAAAAGTGCAAATCCCAGGGTAGCGTGGCCGAGGGGTCTAAGGCGTTGGATTTAGGCTCCAGTCTCTTCGGGGGCGTGGGTTTCGAATCCCATTGCTGCCAGCAGCCATTTTAACCAAGGCAGGGAGGTCGTCTAACCTGCTTGGCAGCGGGATTATTTCTCGCAAACAGAATTAGACTGCAGCAGTTCTGCAGAGTAAGTATTAGGGAGGCCGTTCCACCTGTCGAAGAGACCCTTGGAGCGCAACCCGACGAGGTAGCATGGCCGCGCGGTCTAAGACTTGTTAAGTCATAATTTCGACTTTTTATCTCGTAATTATGACTCAAGTATGTCATAATTTCGACTTTTTAAGGCATGGATTTTTTTCTGACCTGGCGGAAACGGGCTTCCATATTTATTCATTACTTCATTAAAAAAAAAAATTATGTTTGTTTAACTAAAAATATCATTAATTATTAGTCAGCATTTATCATTGTTATTGTTGGAGTGGGCTAGCAATGCATTCTAAAGTTATTTTAATTTCCAAGTAGTAATACTTACCTTTTCCGAGTGTAAAATCAACAGTCTTCTCCAAAGGTAAGATCTTTGAGCAACTGATCGACGTCTCCTTTGTGCAGATGTTGCAAACATAGATGAAAGCGTACTAGGTAGGGTTGTTGTGTTACTGATGCCATGAGGTGTCGCTGTCGCTCAAATTTTTGTATTATTATTTTTTTTCAATATTGATTTTTATTGGTTTTATTACAACAACAACATACCAACGAGAAACAAAACAAAACAAAAACAAACAAAACATACACACCCACACAAAAAAGGGCCAGAGTACATTGCAAATGACATAAGTGCCTAACATAATTACGAAGGAGAAAGATCAAACACACAAAAAAGGGGAGATAAAAATCAGCGTAGAAATTACAGTGTTATAAATGCGTCAAAGTCCATTACATACTACTGTTATTAAGTTGTTGGAGGAAGGGACCCCACATCTTAGAAAACTTATTAAGAGACTTTGCTTCATTAAACCTCATTTTCTCAAGATGAATGACAGCAGCCATTTCAGCAAGCCATCTCTGAAAACATAAGGGAAGAGTGGATTTCCACTCCCTCAATATAATTCTCTTAGCCACCACCATACCCAGCATTAATGCCAATTGCACATAATAAGGAAAAGATGAAACTGTGCCAGAGTAGCCAAAGATGGCCAATTCTACTTCAGGCAAAACAGCCAGTTTATATGCCGCAGAGTACCACGAAAATATATCCTGCCAATACCTATGGAGTTTTGGACAGAGCCAAAAAGAATGAGATAAAGTTCCCTCTGCGCCCTGACATCGATCACAAACTGGAGACACTTTTGGGTAGATCTTGTGGAGTTTGACTTTAGAATAGTGCAGTCTATGTACAATTTTGAACTGAATTAACTGAAGTCTTGCATTAACAGAACAGCTGTGTATTCGCTGTAAGATTTCAGACCAGAGGTTGTCAGATATGTTGATTTCAGCATCCTTTTCCCAAGCTACCTTAAGATAATCAGAAGAAATGTTTAATTGTTAAGAGAAGAGAGAAACAAATTGCGAAACCATATGCCTAGATTCAGGTGCTTGTCGCACTAGGTTAAAGAAGCGGTGTTCTTCCTGATGAGTCCTATAATCACAAAATGCTTGCTGAGCATAATGCCGAATCTGCAAGTATCGATAGAAATGAGAATGAGAAAGACTATATCTACCAAGAAGGTGATCAAAAGAGGCAAAGCGACCATCTGTGTATAGATCATTAAATGTGGAGAGACCCTTGTTATTCCACAATTGAAAAATTCTATCGCTCAGACCAGGTGTAAAATTATGATTCTTACAAATGGGAGAATGTACGGAAGGCCGTGTGATACCAAGAAATTTCTTAATTTGTTTCAATATTCTCAAAGAGCTATGTACTACAAAATTATTAGTAATAATCTTTAAAGGAGTGTTTAAATTAGAAAGTAATAAAGCAGGAAGAGAGCTCTTGATTACAGAATGAGATTCCATGTGAATCCAGGTAGGAAAATCATCAGTCTCATTACAACATAGCGAATCTTTACTCCAATACATCAAGGCTCTTACATTTGCAGCCCAATAATAATGTTGAAAGACTGGCATCGCCAGTCCCCCAATCTCTTTAGATTTTTCGAAGTGTGCCTTCGAGATACGATGAGTCTTAAAACTCCAAATGAACGGGAAAATAATAGAGTCTAGATTTTTAAAAAACGATTTAGTAAGATAAATGGGTAGGTTCTGAAACAAATATAAAAACCTTGGAAGGACCATCATCTTTATAGCATTCACACGGCCTATCAATGATAAAGGTAAAAGCCTACATTTTTCAATCTTGGATTTAAGGCTCTTTATTGCATCCTTACAAATCTTTTCTTGCGCATGCAAATTTAATGTACGCTTGCAATCTTATGTACACTTGCACAACGCTTACTCTTCACATGCAAATCTTTATGGCATTATTTTATCTCCATGGGGGGGTTTTCCCACAGATAAAAAAAATGATGTACCAACAACATTTTTAGGTACTGATTTTGGACTCGCAATTCGCACAATTTGAAACCAACTATGGCTTTGTGGAGCGAAGCTATTGAAGATGAGCTGGTCAATTTGTTTGATCCAAGACAGGCCAGCGCTGTACGACACACAGAAAAACATTATGCAAACCATGTGGAGAAAGTGGTATCCAAAGTTTACAACACACAAACTATTAAGCCTGTTAACTTGAATGAATTGTAAGATTAAGGCTGCAGTCATTTAATATGACTTATGAACAAAAATAAAATTGTAAACAAATGTATGATTTAATGATATATTTGCTGTGTACACAACATGCGTTATCTTTGAATGATAGAAATAGATAATACTATTTGTATTTGTAAGGATGCCCTGTTGAAACTCCTTGTTGGGTCAGTTTTATTTTTACTAGTCTTGTTCTTCTGGGAGAAATGAGGACCAGGTGATAATGTTCAAGAATGTAGAGACATTAGTGCTATTAGCAATCAAGTACAGGACACAATAAGCTTGGCAGGCGGTAATGTCTGAATTTTTAAATGTGTGAATATTGGGTCTTTAGAGATAAGTGGCCATTTTACGCAGCAATATACTTTCATTGTTATGCAATGAATAGTTATTTGCAAGAATAACGGTGATTACTGTTTGAAATTTCAAATGAAAATAAGTACATTCAAAAATGCTGCCATATATATTATATATATATATATATATATATACACACACACACACACACACACACACACACATATATATATATATATATATATATATATATATATATATATTAAAATGTATATGTATATTCATACATTGACAGCCTGTTTTTATTTTATTTAATGCCTGAGATAGACATCTGAATGGCATTTGTATTGTACCGCTAGATGTGAAATTTTTGGACCTGTGAAAGATGGACAAGATGTGGATTGCAAAGTTGAAACTTAAAGACCGGGACACACCAACCCGACGCCAACCAACTAGCGCAGTATATATACACACAGACACACACACATACATAGAGAGAGAGCAGATAATTAATAATAATTGTATATATGTGTGTGCGTACAACATGTGTTATACTTATATTGATATTGATTGTACTGATATATAGTACAATTTCCCACTTTTACTTTTAGGAAAAAAAAAAAAAAACGCCTGGTGTACTTTTATGTCCTTTTTTATTGTGTAAAGTGTCAAAATATTATGTGGTGTGACTGTCTAACCATAGCCATAATTGCTTTTTCTGGAAATTTCTTTTAATTAAATAAATTTTCTAAAAAAAAAAGAAAAGAAAAGATTGCATACACTATTACATTACATTCTTATTGTTAAAACAATTCCAATTTTACATCACTGACCATATATGTGTAAATACATACTATTGAAGATAAAAATACTTTTGTTATTCATTTTTTAGATTACGAATAACACTAAAAAACTATTATAAAGTTTAAATGTTTTATTTAGCAATTGCACTCTGTAGTGAAAATTCTGAAAATATTTACAAGGCCCAGTGTTGTACACAATTATGCAATGTAAATCAAATATACACTAGAACTAGATTTTGTTGTATTGAAAAGGCACTGCACCAATTTCAGTGATAAAATTCTGGCACAATTTTTCTCTGTACTGCCATCTGCAGGTACGCAACGGTGTATCTCCTCATGCATGCGCGAAAAGCATGTTCTAGTTTGTAGTCGGCTTTCGTCAGTTCGGTGTGTTCGAGCTCAGTTTAATCGCCCAGACGCCCGCAGACGCAGCCGACTAGAGGCGACAAGACGGTCGGCTTTCATCGGCGCTAGTTGGTTGGCGTCGGGTTGGTGTGTCCCGGCCTTTTAGTTTCAACTTTGCAAACCACATCTTGTCCATCTCTTTTACAGGTCCAAAAATTTCTCATCTAGCGGTACAATACAAATGCCATTCACATGTCTATCTCAGGCATTACATAAAATAAAAACAGGCTGTCAATCAACTCTGATTATCCTATGAAAATGCTAAATTTACCTTGCCTGAAATTAAATCATTAACCACACATTCCAAAGAAATAGTTTTAAGCATTATGACAACAACAAATTAATACAATCGAGTGTCTAAATATACGTAACAATTAGAATATCACGGTTCTAGAACTTTAGTTCTGTCTCTGGGACATTTCCACTATACATATGAACCATAGTTGCCTTTGCTAAAATATCTGCCTGCTATTTTAAACAAAAACATTGATGTCATTTTATATCACACAAACATTTCTTTTTTAACAATAACCATGATTTCACAATTATTGCAACTAAGTAAAATCACAAGAGCTTTAAATAGTTACATATTATGTCCATTAAAGTTTTAATGCTGAAGAAACAATGCTTGTAAAAGAAATAAAATAAAATGTGACCTAGGGGAATTAGCAACACTAAAATGCCAGATTAGGAGAAAATGGCTAAATCAAACAAAGGAATGGTAATAAAAGAATCTTGAGGATTAAGTCTCACACTCCTTGGATGTGTGAAGGGTTTGTTTAGGGACCTTGTAAGAAATGCAAACGGCCCATTTTCACATTTACATCTGAAACTCAACATTAGTCCCACCCATTAGTCTTATTTCAATGCCTGTTTCATTTCAGTTACAGAAAAATCTGCATTTCTATACCAAAAAATTAGGCCAATTGTCGGCCTTTCCAAAGGACCAATCATTGCCCAGATACAGTGTATATATATCCGTGGTCCTAACATACTCTTCTCCTTTCCTATTTGGAAGACCACAACTTTGGAAGACTATAAGCTTCAGCTATATTGTTTCCTACATTGCCTACATTCAGAATTTAAAACTGTTTTGTCTAGTTCATTTGTTAATCTACACTGTGTTCACCTACAAGGGACTACATAGGAAAAACTGTGCTTTCTAAACAATTTCTTATCTCATCTTTTTCTCTACAAAATAAAAGGTAAGTTGCACATTCTTTATATTATGATATTTAATGATTGACATATGCAGATCTTTTATAAAACATTCTTCCATTTTTTTTAGAAAATGAGACCCGGAAGCGTTTGTCCTGAAAAGGAAGCTTTGCACTTCATTGCTTCTGGGAAGGATAAAGACTCGTTTGAAAAAAGATTCATCAGTCAAGAAAAAGGTAAGTTGCGATTCTACCCTCAATACTATGTGGCTTTGCAAAACTAAATTAAAACTCAGTTTAGTAGCTAATGAATGTTGGATGGTGAAGAGGTTTTAGCTATCTGTTAACCCACTGCCAGTGTTACATGTTAAGATAAGACGCTGATGTTTCTACTTAATATCTGTTGTGTAGGTGTGTTTGTGTTCTCTTTATGTTTTGTAGTAGTTTTCAGTTGGAAAAAAGTGGACTGTATATGCAGATATTTTGAAATAGTGATTTTAATGAACAAGTTGACTCTGGTCCCCTGTTGGATTGTGAATTGCAATGTGTTTTTAGTTTGCTTTGTCATTTCTTACTTTAACTTAAGGTTACTAAGGTTTAAACTTAAACTTTTATGTTGACTTAATGTATAAAATATTGTAAGTTAGTTTTATTATATTTTGTGAATTGAATAACATTATAACATTGATACTTTAATTCAAGTAAAGATATGTAATACAACAGTCAACATAAAGCTTTAAGTTTATACCGTCAACATCTTTCATAGAGATTTTTAGATGGCTAAAGCTGATGTTTAAGTGTCACTGTGATTATTTTTTTCTTTTTATAACAGGGAACTGGTGTCTCTTTGTGTAGTAAAATCATTAAACCAAAAATTGCTCTGACACTTCATAGTGTTTTCAATGGTTTTAGCTATCTGTTAACCCCATGCCAGGATTTATGTTAAGATAAGATACAGGTGTCTCTACTTCAATATCTGTAGTGTAGGTGTGTTTGTGTTCTCTTTATTTTTTCACGTAGTTCTCAGTTGTAAAGAAAGTGGACAGTGCTTTTATGTTAATTAGTGGTGCTTGCCATAGGCAAAGCATCACTATTACTATTCGACATACTTATTCTTCTTCTTCTTCTTACTTCTTCCGTACGTTTTTCGGCGCGTAACTAGTCCCGCAGTTTTTGTCGTAGACCCTCGAAACGGGCGTCAAATCGTGCGTCCTATATAGACTCGGTGTGCTATGACTTTTATAAGGGATCGGGGGTACGATGATGTCACACGGGGCAAAAAACCACCCCAAAATTTACAACGACAATGCATTACGGCCAACTTTAACGGGACGTAGCGCAGACCCAGAATTTCGTAGAAACATGTGATTCATCACAACTGGAGAGGCTGTCAACCTGTGCGAGAACACATCTCGCAATGGGGTGTAAGTTGTACCCCTGGGGCGCAAATGCCCCTCTTTCGTTCAAATTTTGGCGCGCCCCTCGTCCCGCAATTTTTGACGTAGACCCTCGAAATGGGCGTCAAATTGTGCGGCCAATACGGGAATGTAGATCCCCGACTTTTATAAGCGATCAGGGGTACGATGATGTCACAGCCAATTTTTATTCGGCCCCAAAATCCCATAGACAACGCATTGGGACGAATTTTGACGGGACGTAGCGCCAAGCAAGAATTTCGTAGAAACACGTGATTCGCCACATCTGGAGAGGCTATCAAGCTGTGCGAGAAGACTCCTCGCAATGGGGTAAAAGTTGTACCCCTGGGGTGCAAGAGCTCTCCAAATTTCCCCCATTGACTTATAATGGTGAAGGGACGTCCCATGAAAACCCATGTTAATTTACATAGAGATTTTGCATTGGGCATAACTCAGCATCACATTGGCCTAGAGACATGGAGACGGGCTCATTTTACTCAGATGGCCAATCAGACTCTCCGGATCATCATGAAGGTGTCAAGCCACGCCCTAGCAACCATTTAGGGCACCCTAGCAACTGATCCCATAGACTTCCATTATAAGGGCCCAGATGCATATCTCTGGATCAGAGTGTCATAGAGACATGGGGGCGGACTCCTTTGAGTCGGGGCAGCAAACGCCCAATCACCAATCAACATTGACACTCCCTAGCAACCAAACAGAGTACCCTAGCAACCCAAAGCCACACAGGCATATCTTCAGACCTGAATGTCACAGAGACATGGGGGTTGGTTTATATCACTCATACTGGCAACTACACTTTACAGTGTCGTCATTGGCCACTCCCTAGCAACCAAACAGAGTACCCTAGCAACCCAAAGCCACACAGGCATATCTTCACACCTGAATGTCACAGAGACATGGGGGTTGGTTTAAATCACTCATACTGGCAACTACACTTTACATTGTCGTTATTGGCCACTCCCTAGCAACCAAACAGAGTACCCTAGCAACCCAAATCCACACAGGCATATCTTCAGACCTGAATGTCACAGAGACATGGGGGTTGGTTTATATCACTCATACTGGCAACTACACTTTACAGTGTCGTCATTGGCCACTCCCTAGCAACCAAACAGAGTACCCTAGCAACCCAAAGCCACACAGGCATATCTTCACACCTGAATGTCACAGAGACATGGGGGTTGGTTTAAATCACTCATACTGGCAACTACACTTTACATTGTCGTTATTGGCCACTCCCTAGCAACCAAACAGAGTACCCTAGCAACCTAAAGCCACACAGGCATATCTTCTGACCTGAATGTCACAAAGACATGGGGGTTGGTTTATATCACTCATACAGGCAACTACACTTTACAGTGTCGTCATTGGCCACTCCCTAGCAACCAAACAGAGTACCCTAGCAACCAATTATCAAGACCTATATTTTTGTATCAGAATGTCGCATAGACATGGGAGTTGCTACTTTTGACTCATGCTAGCAAACTCTCAACAAGCTACACATGCTAGCACTCAATAGCTTCATGCTAATAGCAATTAGCTAAGGGCTAATCAGGAAAAGACCTCTATAACACTCCATAGTAATGATCTTTGACAAGTAGCAACTGCATACCAATGCCATAGCAACTAGCCCGGTTACCTTAGCAACGGCCCTAGCAACCACCCAAGTACCCTAGCAACCGCATAGCAACGGCCCTTGTAACCACCCGAGTACCATAGCAACCGCATAGCAACACCTTAGCAACCACCCTGGGTACCCTAGCAACGGCCCTAGCAACCACCCCGGGTACCCTAGAAACCGCATAGCAACACCCTAGCAACCACCCCGGGTACCATAGCAACGGCCCTAGCAACCACCCCTGGTACCATAGCAACCGCATAGCAACACCCTAGCAACCACCCCGGGTACCCTAGCAACGGCCCTAGCAACCGCCCCGGATACCCTAGCAACCGCATAACAACACCCTAGCAACCACCCCGGGTACCCTAGCAACCACATAGCAACACCTTAGCAACCACCCTGGGTACCCTAGCAACGGCCCTAGCAACCACCCTGGGTACCCTAGCAACTGCATAGCAACACCCTAGCAACCGCATAGCAACGCCTTAGCAACGGCCCCAGCAACCACCCTGTGTACCCTAGCAACCGCATAGCAACACCTTAGCAACCAGCTCAGGTGCCATAGCAACGGCTCTAGCAACCATCATGGGTGCCATAGCAACTGCATATCAATACCCTAGCAACCGAGGGCCGAGTTTTGCCACTGCAAGCACCACTCACATTTTCTTCAGGAAATGTACATATCTAGTCTTATGAATACTCTCTTTACTAGGTTATGGGGTATTTGCCACCAAGAACATTGAGCCAGGAGAATTCCTGTTGGAGTTTGCTGGAAAACATATCACTGGATCTAAAGGAGAGGCTCTTTTCAAAGAGTACTCAGCTGAAGATGCAGTATTTTTGTATTTCTACTCCTTACAGGGACAGTCTTACTGGTAAGACATTAATGAACTAATTAATGAGATAATTAAAGATAATTACACATTTTAATAATTCAACATTGTTTCTAAAAACATTTGACCACACAGTGTTGATGGCAGCAAGGATACAGACAGACTTGGAAGATTTATAAATGATGATCACATAAAGCCAAATAGCAAAATTAAAATAGTAAGTCTATAAATATTTTCTTATACTTTTCCTTGTTTTCTTTCATACAATCCCATCTCGAATGTAACATGATTACAAAATATGTAACTTGTAAGTGTTTATTTGATTTTTTTTTTTTTTTTTTACCAATAGGTAATGGATGAAGAGGAAAGACCACATCTGTGTGCATTTGCCATAACAAAATTAAATGCAGGACAAGAAATTATGTATGACTACGGAGATCCTGACTGCCCACGGAGACATGTATGTACCACGTCTTCTAATATTATAATTATCTTATCCTCTGCAATACTGCTGTGCAAATTGTATTTATTTTTTTGAACAGAAAATAGTGAGGAACTAACACAATACAATTGTTACAGTATTTGTTCATTTTTTTATGTTAATTTATAATCCATAAGTATGATAACAAATTATTATTTACTTACTAAGACAAATACATGCTGTTGAAGTAGTTAATTGTTAGTCTGTTAACTAATTACTGTAACCATGATAAATGCATTGACACTCAAAATATCAATGCTTTTAATAGACTGTTTCCCAGAAAACCTCCTCATGCGGAGAGAAAAGTGAAAATAAGGTAAATATATATAGAGATGTCTGTTTCATTAATTGATTTGTCTAAGGAATACACTGTATGGTCATTTTACAGTTAAATATGATATTAAATTATTTTCCCATTATGCTTTTATGCATTTTACAGGAATCACGATGGATGGGATCATTTGAAAACCTGGACTCAAAGCCTGGCGTGATTCAAATTGATGACCTTTTCATCAACACAGACATGAAGATTGCAAATGGATGCAATGCTGCAGAGATATTCACAGGACTCTTTTGCAAAAAAAAAGTTGCAGTGAAACGAGTGGCAAAACATGTTGCCAAAACTGAAATAGAAATGGCTAATTTCCTTTGTTCAAATATTTTACAAGCAAAACATCTTTTACAACCTATTAAAGTGTTGGAAGACTCTTACTTTGCCTATTTTGTCTCCCCTCTTTGTGAATACAGTTTGATGGAACTCATTGAAAACAAGGATTTTCCTGAAAGAAAATGCTTGACAGACAGCCGAAGACTAGAGATATGCCAGCAATTGCTAAAAGGACTTCAGGAACTGCATTCATGTGGGATTTTGCACAGAGATCTGAAGCCGGAAAACATTTTATTTGGTAAGAGCAGTCTGTGTCACAGCGGTGATTATCCTATAATATAGATTTATAAGCAGATATTTGCATTTAAAATACGTGAGCATATGAGGATGTGGGTTTTTATGAAAATTTGTACCTTTCTACAGATATCTCCAATAAACTATACATCGCAGACTTTGGAGCAAGCAGGAAACTGGATCTGGCCCAAGCCACATTGCACTCTCAAATGGCTGGATCATTTTCTTGGTCAAGTTATGAAGATGTTGGAGGCATGCAATGCAAGTACAAGAAAGAATCTGATATCCAGGTAAGTCAGGTTTAAAAAAAAAAGTTTAAACCTATTAACCTGGATGAGGATGATATCCCATCAAGGTGTTCTTTATTTAAACTAGTTCAAAGTTTAAACCAGTGTGCAATTGTGCAGTGAAAAGGCAAAATTAAAGTTATAACAAAACAATAGACCTAATTGATAAATAGCATTTAAGAGTCTTATTTAAAGGAGCTGTGTTTAATTTTTAGGAGGATCCATTGACAGAAATGCTAAATTATATACAAAACTATGTCTTCAGTGGTGTTTAAAGACGTAGGTAATAATTTGTTATATTTCCGTAGAATAAGCTGTTTATGTCTCCACACCACAGACACACAGATGGAATTCACAATGTTCCACCACCATGTTTTGTGTAGATAACTGAGAGACTGGTTGTAATTCTTAGTCACCGCTGGAAATACCAGACGGCTCCTTTAAGTAAAATAGTTTTATTAAATTAAATGTTATATTATTATTTGCAATTGGCAACCTCATGAACTATATTTGTTTGATTTGGGAAATTGGGATCCTTTGGTTTGGGTGAGAATTCAGCCTGGGACCACTGTGATTTCTCAAAAGAAAATATATAATTTAGCCAAAAAATTCACACACTATGTTCAACGTCCTTCATGTCGACATTTAAAGCAAGTGTTATATAACCACAAAAGGAATTCACTGAATTATGTTTTCTTCATTCTGTACATTTTTATTAGGTGGTCATTACTGGGCAGTGTTTGAAATGTGCTTTCTGTATTGTAGGTAGCAGGATGCTTGGTGCATTACATCCTGACAGATGGGCAACACCCATTTCAGACATGTTTACCCTACTCCAAGGATCCAGTTGGGCTATCCCAAAATGTCAGAATGGGTAACTTTACTCTTCAATGTGAAGAAATATGGTCAAGACAAACACAAGTTATACGCAGAATGCTGTCTAAATCGATTCAAGAACGTCCCTCCATTGAGGAATGCCTGGAGTCTATTACATGTATGTGCAAAAACTTTCCTTTTCTCTTCACATCGTTGATAAAAGGTATTGTATGTTGTATAAGAATGTAAGTATTTAAAGTATTCGATGTCATATACAGGTTTTACACACCAGTCTGGAACCAAAGACAACGGCAGCAAAAACAATGAGATTGAAGTAAGTACTTGGATATTTATTTAGGCAGTTTAATTATAGTTTTATGGGCATTTGAAGTCTTAAAAAGACTGGTATGAGATAAACAGCAGGCTTCTAGAGTGGTGTAAAAAATCTGATATTTGTTACATGGATTAACAGACTTTTATTGTTTTACAGGTCAGATCCCATACATCTAATCCCCAACAATCAGAGGAAATAGACATCCTGGGGAGAACTGACAAAGAGAAGCCAGAGGGTGTTTGTGACAACATGGATTCATCTTTTAATTTTGAAGAGGAATTATCGCAGTGTAAAATGGTAATAAGAGGTGTAATTATATGTATGGGAGATGAGTACTGCATAAACTATTATTATATTAGAAACAGTTTAATTTATAAAGTTGTTATTGTCGCATTCTCATTTAAGTTGTGTTTCTGTAATGCAGAACAACACTGAACACCAGTTTACACTGGAAATGTCAGAAGAAAAAATGTCAGAAGAAGTGTCAGAAGAAGAAATGCCTGAAGTGCCAGAAGAAGAAATATCAGAAGTGCCAGAAGAAATTTCAGAAGAAGTGCCAGAAGAAGAAATCTCAGAAGAAGTGTCAGAGGAAGACATTTCTGAAGAAGTGTCAGAAGAAGACATTTCAGAACAAGAAGTGTCAGAAGTGCCAGAAGAAGTGTCAAAAGAAGAAATTTCAGAAGAAGTGCCAGAAGAAGACACTTCAGAAGAAGTGCCAGAAGAAGAAATTTCAGAAGAAGTGTCAGATGAAGACATTTCAGAAGAAGTGTCAAAAGAAGAAATTTCAGAAGAATTGTCAGAGGAAGACATTTCAGAAGAAGACTTTTCAGAAGAAGAAGTGTCAGAGGAAGACATTTCAGAAGAAGTGTCAGATGAAGACATTTCAGAAGAAGAAGTGTCAAAAGAAGATTTGTATGAAGCTCAAGCTAAAGGACAAGTAGCAGAAGTTATCCAAGGAAAATCACTTTGGAGGAAAATGGTTGAAGATTCTGGCTGTAGCTCTCACCAACAAAATATCCCAGTGAAGACATCCTCAAACACTGCACATCAACGTATCTATGACAAAAAGAATTACTGTCTTTACTGTGAGAAGGCCTATGTAAAAATTGCAAGACATCTTACACAGAGACATTCTGGAAAAGTTGAAGTTGCAAAGGCACTGGCACAAAGGAAAGGCTCCGCGATGCGAAATCTTTTGTTAAGCAAGATCAGAAACATGGGAAACTACCACCATAACATTTCAGTCCTATCCACTGGGAAAGGGGTAATTGTACCAAAAAGGCAAGCAACGTATCATTCAACATCACATGACTATCTGCCGTGCAAGTTTTGCTATGCTATGTATGTCAAAACAGACCTTTGGAGACATCACAAACGTTGCAAGTTACAAGTTAAAGACTGTATGCCAGTAAATCGAAAAGTTCAAGCAAGTTGTTCCCTGTTGTTACCCATGGACTGTACAGTTTCCAGTGGATTAAAAAAAATGATTGAAGACATGACATATGATGCTGTAACTCAAGTGGTGAAATCTGACCAGCTGATTCTCTCACTTGGTGAAAGGATGTTCCTCAGAAATGGAGAAGTTCCACGGTACCGGGCAGACATTAGAAATAAGATGAGAGAACTTGCCAGACTTCTTATGACGGCAAGAAAAATTGACAAAGGCATTGTTACTTTAAAAGACTTGATAAATCCAGGAAAGTTTAACACAGTACTGGAGGCAGTAAAACTCATGACTGGATTTGATAGGTCGACGAACCGTTTCTCTGTTCCATCAACAGCCCTAAAACTGCGACACTCCCTTGTGAAAGTGTCACATATTTTGCAGGGAGAAGCTTTACGTCAAGAGGACGATGCCTTAAAGAGCCGAGCTGAGCACTTCAGTAAATTAATTGAACTGGAATGGACAATCCATGTTTCATCAAATGCATTGAAAACATTATATCAGAAAAAGTGGAACAGCCCACAAATGCTGCCTTTAGCAGAAGACATTAAAAAGCTCCAGGATCACCTAAAGTGTCTTGAGGAGACAAACAAAGAAACACTCACTGACCACCCATCACAAAGATCATGGAGTGATCTCTCCCAGGTGACTTTAACACAGCTGATATTATTCAATCGTCGACGTGAAGGTGAGGTTTCCAGGATGGAAATCAAAACATACCTGCAGAGAAACAACCACCAGATGCAGGATGAAATTTTGGAGAGCCTGTCAGCATTTGAGAAGAAACTTTGTGAGAACCTAACCCGAGTAGAGGTACGAGGAAAAAGAGGACGTAAAGTGCCAATACTATTGCCAGCAAATGTGAAGGAATCTGTGGACCTTTTAATTAAAACTAGGGAACATGTTGGGATTTCCTCTAGCAATCCCTACATATTTGCCCGTCCATTTTATGGATCACAGGAAAGCATCCGTGGTTGTGACTGCCTTAAACGCTATGCAGAAAGCTGTGGGGCTAAAAATCCTGAAAACATTACATCCACAAAGTTGCGAAAACATGTAGCCACAGTTTCTCAGCTACTAAATTTACAAACCCATGACCTAGACCAACTAGCAACTTTCATGGGACATGACATTGAGGTCCACAGAGAATTTTACAGACTGCCAGAAGAAACTTTGCAAATGGCAAAAGTTGGCAGAATTCTTTTTGCGCTGCAAAGTGGAATAGGCCAATTTAAAGGAAAATCCCTAGAGGACATAACACCAAACATCAACTGTAAGTCAATTATTTGTATGTACCTGTCTTTTTAAACAATTCAAACTGTCAGTGATTTGTAAAAAGTTACTGTCAGTTTTAAAAATGTGTTTGATTGTTTTGTTACAGTTGAAGAGGGCACCAGTGATTCCGAATCGGAGGATGCTGAATCTAATAAAAGGAGGGCAAAGGATAATTATCTCGAAAAAGGGACTGCCACTTCAAGAAAGACTGGATCAGGGGAAGCATCTGCATACCCGAGGAAACCAAGACTGCCAATAAATCGAAAGGGTATAATATTTAACTTATAATAATGAATATCGTCCACATTTATCGTGTAATTACTGTCCTTTTTACTTTTGAAATATGTAAATTATTTAATTATTATTAATAATTTGTCCAGTTAATCTTATTTATTTTAATAGGAAAATCCAGAAAAGCCTGGACAGAAGTGGAGAGTAAAATGATTGAACACCACTTCAAAAACTTCCTAAAGAAGATGAAAGTCCCTGGAAAAAATGACTGTGAAAGATTCCTAAATGAAAACCAATCTCTAAAGAATAACGAAAGAGACTGGATAGCAGTGAAGTACTTTGTGCATAACAGAATAATTACCATGAAGAGAAATTTGTGTCAAAAGTATACTACCTAGAAATATTGAGAATTACGCTATGGGTTGTCAATGTAAAATGTTACAATACTTGGAGCTTACGTTATGGGGTATCAGTGTTGTCACATGAAAACATGTCATTGCATTGGTAGTTCATATAAATGGAGCGTCAGTGTGTCATTGCATTGGTAGGTCATTTAAATGGAGGGTCAGCATTGGTAGTTCATATAAATGGAGCGTCAGGGTATCATTGCATTGGTAGTTCATATAAATGGAGCGTCAGTGTGCCATTGCATTGGTAGTTCATATAAATGGAGCGTCAGTGTGCCATTGCATTGGTAGTTCATATAAATGGAGCGTCAGTGTGTCATTGCATTGGTAGTTCATATAAATGGAGCGTCAGGGTGTCATTGCATTGGTAGTTCATATAAATGGAGCGTCAGTGTAAATTTCCTTTAAACAAATCTGTATTTTAGAGTATCTCACATTTTTATTTCATGGTATCTTGTCATTTATATTCTGTGTTTTGTTAATTGAAAACATTTTCTTTGATTTATTCGGAGCAAATCTGAAAAGTAAAACAGTTTTTATTTATTATTTTATTTATATTTTGTTGTAAGCATTCATCACTGATGGTGGAAAGTCTGCACTACAACAAGGGGGCTCTTTTAGTGAGCTTAAGAGTTTTTTATATTATAAACGTGATTGTTTATCATGTGGAAGACCATTTCCGTTGGCAGGAGTGCAGCAAAAGCAAGTGTGAAACCTTCAGTTTAGGAATGTTTGTGGATGTTAAATAAACTTTATTTAATTTAATATACTGTCGTTATTCCTTTTTTCAATATTTTATTCTGATCGCAAGAATTGTTTTATTAATGCTAACATTAGTATTACACGTTAAAGAGGTCTAAATAAATTTTTTATGTTGACTTAAGGGGAGACACTACAGGTGAATAGGGTAAAAAATTTTACTAGCAGATATAATCATGAAACTTTCCCAGTTGATTACCTACATTAAGATGAGAAAAAAATGTATTACAAAGTTTCTGTAATTTTATGTTTAAATATGCAAATTATGCGCTAATTTGCCTATATTTAAAAAAAAACGAAATCCCAGAATTGGATAAAGCCAAGTTCAAAATTAAATTTTCATTGTGTCCACGTATTAGATGCAAAATTACAGAGGGATTTATGGATATCTACTTTTGTTATCCTGTAAATCAGAATATACTGTCAGTAGCCTTAAAAAAAATTATTTTCACCATGTTTTTTGGAATAAAATGTTAAAGAAATCAGGCTAGGAATAATATATTTACAAACTCCTCTGTACTTGTCTCCATAATATAACTAGTTACAAGACTGGAAAGTTTGGTGTATATAGATGCTACTGAAGTGGTGTCATGATCGGGGCTGTGGGTTTTCCCTCAGCCACCTGAGGTCGCTGTGTTTGCACTGCACTACTCTGATTGTTCACGCCTGTCTTGTCATTTGCACTGATTCACTCACAACTGCTCACTATCTGGACTCTGTATAAGAACACTCATTCTTCATTCCGTTTTCATGGCTGCATTGTCTTCTGTCAACTGTCTGTCTGCTCTGCGTTCCTGTATTCCTGGCCTTGGTTTTTGTTTATCTAGTATTTTAGTTTATGTTATGTTCTGCTGTGTTGGCTTTTTGTTTGTTTGTTTATTTTGTTATCATCATTAAAAATTCTTACCTGCACTTGGACCCAGACCCTTCCCTTTCTCGCACGTGACAGAATGCAGACTCCACAGATGGGTCCAGCGGGAAGACATTTTTTTTGAGGCGGCGACCATCCCCTCTGCTCCCAAGACGGAGGGGATGTCCTTTGAGGCGGCGTCTGCAGCGCGCTTCGACTACATCTACGCCTGCCTGGCGATGGATGCCCGTGTTGACGAGGAGATGCGAAGGCGCCCCTTCTTTGCGGTGGGGGTGGAGACGGAGTTTCGTGGGAAGGCGGCGGCTTCCACTTTCCCTGTTCCTGACGCTGAGGCGGCTGCGCGTCCTGTTCCTGGCGCTGAAGCGGCTGCGCGTCCTGTTCCTGACGCTGAGGCGGCTGCACGTCCTGTTCCTGACGCTGAGGCGGCTGCACGTCCTGTTCCTGGTGCTGAGGCGGCTGCGCGTTCTGTTCCTGACGCAGAGACGGCTGCGATTTCTGTTGCTTGCGTGGCGGGGACTGCGCTCTCTATTCCTGACGCGGAATCAGCTGCGCTCACTGTTTTTGACGCGGAGGCGGCTGCGCTGCACGGGCCTGGCCCGCCATCCCTCCCCCTGAGTTGCCTTCCTCCGTACCTCCTCCCTCCAGACTTTGGGAACGTCTGGAAGCCGTTCCGTAGGGAGGGGGTACTGTCATGACTCTGGGCTGCAGCCTTTCCCTCCACCACACGATGTCGCTGTATTCCCTTCCCTGATTGTTGCACCTGCCATATTTTCTACTCGTCCTTCACACTGTGAGTCTGCATTATTTTTGATGTTTCCTGTTTCGTGTCTCCAGCTCTGTGTTATCCTGCTCCTGCTCAGTTCTTCTCGTGTGTGCCGTGTTGGTCTTTGTTTTGTTTGTTTATTTGTGTGTAATTGTTCATTAAATTACTTACCTGCTTTTGGACCCAGACCTCACTTTCTCGCACGTGACAAGTGGAGATTTCGGACTTGGAGTATGAGAGAAAAGTCATTTTGAGAAAATGGGCTTTAAAGATTTATATTGTAAAAATTCCACACATTTTTATACGAAAACATTGCTAACAAGCAAAACAACTGGCCAAGTAATTGTTTATAACAATGTAGACCAGGAACAATGACTACTGAATAAAACAAAATTGCCAAACAAGACCTTCAACTAACCACAGGGAACCACAAATACAGACACAAACTTATCTTCAGAACTGCAACTCTAGTCATCTATGTCAATCGGAACACAAAGTTCACCTAAAGGGTTGAAAGCCTAGCTCACCGTGTCGCACCATATGTAGGCCCCTTACCCCTCTCTTGCTGATGCCTTTTCAGCTTTTTAGCTGTGCTCAGAGTATTTCTGCAATGTTTTACACTCTCAGACTGGATGGATTCGGCTTTTGTGATCCTCAGCATATCGGTTTCCATGATGGTGGTGACGGAAACGACAGTGCTTTCCAGCCAAAGCTTATCCATAATGGCAAGCATGGCAGAGGACCCTTCATTAAAAGGAAAAATGGCCATACTTGCAGCTGCCTCAACTCTACTCTTACCTACAAACACTGTTTTTGGACAGCGGGCCCAATTGACGGAGTTGAGGCACTCATTCGCATTTTGAGTGCCACTATGCTGCATGCACTGCAGCAGGCTGTCACTTTACATGCGGTGGTATACAGGTATCAGCTTCTGGCCCATCTCCCAAGTTTCCTGCATGGAGCCTGTGGCCCTCTGGAGTTTCTCCAATTTCCTCCGCCCTCCTATACCCACAGCAGGACATGCTATGGAGGAGACCAGCCCAGATCTCATTTTTCATTTTCTCTATGGAACCCTGGTTATTTAAAATTGCCCCCCCTGTAAAAATTTTGTAATGTTTTACATTTTTTGGCCGTTAATTTTCCCAGACCCTTCCCCCCAATTTGCGTTCAGCACTTAATTTTCGTAGTGCTGTACCCATACGCTTATGGGCATGGTTGATGCATTCTAATTTTACTACCTCATGCCCAGGGTATGGGTTGAGGGATACCACCTCCCTGAATGCAGCACTGTCCCCATCTGACAGCATCTGAATGTATCTTAGCTGGTGGCGACTCACAGACCTGGCCAACATCCTTTTCGCTGCCTCCTGCTCCATAGCCTTGCTTGAGCCCCTAAAATTTCTCTCCAGCTGTTAATTTCCTCATCTGTAATCTTTCCCTCATGCCTGGCAGCTTCTTTAAGGGCACAAGCATGGCAATAGGAGGATAGAACCTCAAAGTCGATCACCAGTCCCGTAAAAATATCGTTGCACACCCCGATCCCATAGTGTGTTGTGAACCCTCCTTTCTGCCAAGTGCCATCAAAGACACACTGATATTTATCACCGCATCTGCATCCTCTCTCAGCATATCTGCCACATCTGCATCAATACCTGCATAGGCCTGCCTGACCTGCTCCCTGGTCCTGTGAAGTGACTCAAGACCTCTCTCAATTTCTGCCATTAAAATGAAATGTGTATTGTATCAATAACTGTTCATTTTTGTTTTTATAGATACAGCACACAGAAATCTGTACTGTAAAAGTAAAACTGACCCCCGCAACACAACATAATGAATGCGATGGCACTTTGTTCTATTCTTATAAATCTTATAAATAAATAAATAAATATTTCATCGATACAAAACAAATATTGTTACAGTAATGTTATAATATGTTACAAGGTGGTACAGCCACACGTATTGGGCTATTTCTGACATAAGAAATTCAACAGACTGCTTAAATTTTTGGGATAGGCTACAATCCTTTTTCTGGACTCATCGCGTAGTCGCGTAGATGTGTACACGCTCATGCGGTACTTGTCATCTTTACACAGACAGCACTCGAGCAATAAACTGCTACAGAACCCTTGATTCTGTGGATCTACATTCATTTTTAGCCCTGACATACCACAATTTGGACAAGTTAAATCACCAATCAGCTCATTCAGTCATGCAACATGAACAAGCAGCCACTGTTGTGTAGAGTGCACTTGGCTTATATCTAAACCACCCTGGTTTCCTATCGACAGCTTTCGTTCAGATGCGCTTCCTGAGGGCATTTCACTGGGTAGTCCATCACTAATTTTCCTTTCCCCCTTGCAAGTGACAACTGCTGTACTCTTTTTGAGGATTGACGCAAAGTCATTTTAATTTATTCACTCAAAAGATACCGCGGAAAGCTAAACCAAACAAGGACGCGTCAAAACATACCATGTGAGGATTCTGAACTAATCACTTTGTCAGAAATTATCTTCAGCCAATGAGATTGCGCATTCAGAGTTAAATCCCCTCTTTTAATTTCACGATTGGTTGCTGAGAAAAAAGGAAATAACCATATTTGGATCTGACAGCATTGTACAGAAGAGAGAGAGCTTTCCAGCAGTGTACGTGATGACTGGGTACAGGCAGAGATCGCAGAGCAGCATGTTGATTTAGAACGCCAACTTTTGTTGAATTTATGAGAAATCTACAGACGCAAACAGACAAAGTGCAGTAAAATAAAGACCTAAATGTGTATTTCTGACTTTTTTTCACCACAAGTCTAAAAGAAGACACATTATTGAAGACAGATATCCAAAAATCTCAAAATTGAAGTTTTTGCCTGTCGTGTCTCGCCATAAAGGTGAATTGAATGTCAGTTTGGTAAGTGGTTAAGGTCCGGGCTGAGTGCTGAGGCCGAGTCCATATAGGCTGCTCCGCCATGGCTTTCCAAGTTTCATGATCCACCATGTCTTCCTAAACGGTTTGCTCCACCAAGGCTTCCCGAGCTTTTGTAATTCAACAATGGCTCCCCGAACTGTCTGTACAGCTCCCTGATCCGCCATGGCCCCCCAAGCAACACCCTGATCCGCCATGGCCCCCCAAGCAGCACCCTGATCCACCATGGCCCCCCAAGCAGCACCCTGATCCACCATGGCCCCCCAAGCAGCACCCTGATCCACCATGGCCCCCCAAACAGCACCCTGATCCACCATGGCTCCCCAAGCAACACCCTGATCCGCCATGGCCCCCCAAGCAGCACCCTGATCCACCATGGCCCCCCAAGCAGCACCCTGATCCACCATGGCTCCCCAAGCAACACCCTGATCCGCCATGGCCCCCCAAGCAGCACCCTGATCCACCATGGCCCCCCAAGCAGCACCCTGATCCACCATGGCCCCCCAAGCAGCACCCTGATCCACCCTGGCCCCCCAAGCAGCTCTCTGATCCACCATGGCCCCCCGGCCAGCACCCAGATCTGTCAATGCCCCTCGAGTACGCAGATCTGTCTCCAGGGGGCCAATCCCCCTCCCCAGTTGATTATGATACTGCGTCAGATGTACCCTCTGGGAAAGGGGAGTTATATCAAGTTTACAGACTGATTTTGCCTTATTTTTCACCTTTCTTTGTTTCTGTTTGTCTTAAATGTCTTTAGATTGTATTGCATATATGTTCCCCTGATTACCTGTGTGGA
This sequence comes from Garra rufa, assembly GCF_049309525.1. Classification (NCBI taxonomy): domain Eukaryota; kingdom Metazoa; phylum Chordata; class Actinopteri; order Cypriniformes; family Cyprinidae; genus Garra; species Garra rufa. The sequence continues at coordinate 91,591,133 of NC_133361.1, forward strand.
TTACCCTTTGTGGATTTTATTAAAGAACTTTCATTTAATTCTAACCTCTTTGTTGCATATAGTCTTGATCCTATGAAGGTAATAGAGATATAAGGCTATAAGCTGTACAAAAAGAAGTGGACCACAACATGAAATCAAGACAAGAGCTGATAGATTCTTAAAGTACTGAGATTGTAGAGGCTGAAAGTGCAAAGAGTGAAAAGTTTTACACACTGTGTGAACAGTGTATGAGCGAACTGTGTAATTTGGCAACAGAAAAAATGCTGTGCAAATGTGAATAAAGTGTTTGAAGTATGTGCTTAAAGTGATGAGTTGTAAAATGTAGCTTGGCTGGGTAGCCAAAAGAAAATAAATATAATGGGCTGATGACAAGCTATGTGTGCATATATGGAGGAGGGGTATGAAAATGTGTTACTGCTGAATACAACTGGTTAATCAATTTTTAAAAAATACTTTCTTTTATGTATAATTATCAAGAAAATGAATGAAGGCCAACTGCTTCGGATTGTTTATTGTAGCAAATGAATTAGAAAGGAAACAGTACGTATATCTACTGTAAATACAGGCTACTGGAAGCACAACAAAGAATGAACTGTGCAGATTAAAAAACAGACCTGCACAAACCTAGTATAATATTTCAATGCTTCTCCTGATAAAGTCCATAATGTAAACAGATATAACAACATTAAATTGAAATCAACTAAACAATAAGCTAAAATACACTTAAAATCAATTTTGTTCAGTTTATGTCAATATATAATCTTCCAGTTACATTGCTTTTCCCAGCAAGGTAAAAAATGGTCTAATATTTTGATACAGAGAAATCAACACATGCAATTGAGTGACACACTAGTCATAGTCACACTTTGAGGGAATCTACTGTAATCACTTAATATTTGAAACGACAGTAAAGCAGATGATCAGGTATGGCCACAGTTAAAAAAAAAAAAAGCCTTATGGTAAACAAAAAGAGATGAAGGATGCATGAAAGTGATCAAATGTATCGCACATTCAGCTCCGGTGTGAACATCCTTGATTTCACACACCTTTTTTCTCATTACACTCTTGAACAAGGAACACAGACAAAGTCTGACATTTGCATGATTTTTCACATATCTGTAAATGTGATGGAAAATGTTTTTATTACTTTGACTACACTTGAATGTCTTTCAAAATGAATGAGCAGATGATTGTAGAAATTGCTCCTTTTTCTAAACCTCTTCTTGCACTCAAGAAAATGGCAGTTTCTTCCCAGAATGAGTTTGCAAATGACGTTTCATGTTGCTCTGACATGTGAAACTCTTCTCACACTGAAGACACTTGTACGGTTTCTCTCCAGTGTGAACTGTCATGTGAACCTTAAGGTTTACTTTATGCGTGAAACTCTTTCCACACTGAGAGCAGATGTAAGGTTTCTCTCCAGTGTGAATGCTCAAGTGAACATCAAGACTTGTTTTATACTTGAAACTCTTTCCACACTGAGGGCAGGTAAAAGGTTTCTCTCCAGTGTGAATTTTCATGTGGTTATCAAGCGTACCTTTCAGTGTAAAACACTTTCCACACTCAGGACATATGAATGGCTTCTTATCGGTATGAATTATCATGTGAGTCTTAAGAACTCCTTTTCGTGAGAAACTCTTCCCACACTGTTTGCACATGAAAGGCTTCTCTCCAGTGTGAGTTCTCATGTGGACAGTAAGGTATTGTTTCTGTGTAAAACTATTCCCACACAGTTTACAGGTGAAAGGCTTCTCTCCAGTGTGAGTTCTCACGTGGACAGTAAGGTTATTTTTGTTCGTAAAACTCTTTCCACACTGAGGGCATATGAACGGCTTTTTTTGGGTGTGAATTATCATGTGAGTCTCAAGAACTCCTTTTTGTGAGAAACTCTCCCCACAGAGTTTGCAGGAGTAAGGCTTCTCTCTAGTGTGAATTCTCATGTGGACAGTAAGGTTTTGTTTCTGTGTAAAACTCTTCCCACACAGTTTACAGATGAAAGGCTTCTCTCCAGTGTGAACTCTCATGTGGACAGTAAGGTTTTTTTTCTTTGTAAAACTCTTTCCACACTGAGGGCATATTACCGGCTTCTTTTCAATGTGAATTTTCATGTGACTGTTAAGATGTCCACTTAAAATGAAACTCTTCCCACACTGTTGGCAGCTGTAAGGTCTCTCTCCAGTCTGAATTCTCATGTTAGAATTAAGGTTTGTAGTTTTGGTTTTTTTACTTATTTCTGGTGAGGATGTTTTTTTATTCTGTGAGCAACTAATTGATTTTACTTCAGTTTTGAAATCATCTTTCTCTTCTGTTTCATTGAGTTCTTGACTCTCCTCTTTCAGAGTCATCAGGTCTGAGGTGAAATGAGAAAAATGTAAGTTAACAACAGTTTAAAGGCACAAAGCAACAGACATCAAAACACTTAGACTAATGCTGTCAATTAATTAAAAAACAATTTGACAATAAACAATTTCACATTGAATCTCCAAATTAATGTAAGAAAACATAAAGATTGTACATTTAAAATATGTGGCTTATTGGCATCTTTTTACCAAGTAGCCAATTGTTTTTGAAAACCAGTCTCATTGATACAAATACTGCTGCTGATCTGTCTCTATTAATCGCATTTCCTTCCAATTTTAATCATTAATTATAGCTATAACTAAAAACAATTATTTGTAACATGTATATTGTTGTGCTTTTATCACAACTACCATATAATGATAAAAAACACTCCTTTAAAAAAAACACACATAAAGTGCCATGTTCATCTTTATGTTAGGGCATTTAAAAGCAGCATTCAAGTAAGAAATATTTCCTAATTAAGGTTACGATGAGAGATTTTTGGTTTCTATTTATTGTTTGGCTCCAGAGTTGGAGAGTAACAAAGTACATGTAACGTCATTTCATATTTAAAATACAAAATGAGTAACTATTACAGAACATGTTACCTGTTTCAGATGCAGAACAGTTATTTGATGCATTCATGACGTCTAGACTGGACTATTGTAATGCACTACTATGTGGCTGTCCTGCATATCCAGTTAACAAGCTACAAGCTGGTGTTTCTGAAATATGATTATTTATTGCTTGTTGTAATGAACATTCACTGTCATTTACATTTTAATATCACACTTTTGATGATAGCAGAAAAATCACTTACAATTAAAACAAATGTCAAGTTAAAAACTGAAGTGTCATTGTTTGCTTCAAGCAAAATATTTTTTTTTTTTGTCAGATACAGCTTTTATTTTTTCTAATCAAAAGTAGATATTGTGTTTAATGTTACACAAATGTTTTTTTTTTTTCTATAGAGCTGGACATTTTAATATGGATCAAATTAGTGAGTCCAGCTTTGAGAATAAAAACCAACCTGTTTGTTCCTCAATATCTTCATGTTTGACTCTGAATGTTTCTAAAATCTTCATGTCTTCACTCTCCTCTTTAATAAATGCCATCTTTATAATAGTGTCACATGGATCTCAGTTGTTTCTCCAGGAGTTTTTCTGTGTGTTTGTACACTTTGTCCTGTTTGTCCTGTCAAACTCAATCTCTGGGTGAGTCTCAATCAGCTCCTAGTTCAGTAGTGCACTGGAAAGACAGTCAGAGAGTTAATACTAATTAATATATAAAAATTATAAAATATATACAAATAACACCAAAGGTTCATATTTAGATTATAATTTTAGGCTATTTTGATTTAAATTTGGTATTAAATTATTTGTTTTTTCATATCTAATATATTACAGTCTCATGCAATCATTCTCGGTTGTCATTAAACTCGTTTGTATTTGTTGTTGTCGTTTGTAGTCCGCGTGCCGCTGAATCGAATCACTGAATCATTTCACAAATGATTTGATTCAAATGATTCGGATTCTCAGTTTCTTTCATCACTTCTTATCATCACACGATTGATTCATGATAGAGAGAGAGAGAAATGAGACGCACATTCTCTGTTACTAAAGGCTAACGTCTTCAGTAACACTGGATAAAGAATTTCAACGTTATATTTAATAAGGATGATTTATTTTACATAGCTTGTAAAAACGCTTTAAAAACGCAACAATATCCATTGGTTTAAAAACTTTAAAAGCACAAACCTTTCTTCAGGCGACTCACAAACAGATGAGGAGCGCGGCGCATATTTATGACGTCACATCACCAGAGCAAAATAAAAGTCCCATTGATGCACTGCTCTCTAGAATCACAAACACATCATAGAAATGTTGTATATAGAATAGAATTTCGTACTCATGTGATGCTTTTCTAAAGTTAATAACATTGTAAATCTATTAATTAGGGGTGTGTATTGGCAAGAATCTGGCGATGCGATACGTATCACGATACAGTGGCAACGGTACGATGTATTGCGATATATTGCGATACTGTATGAACAACAATATATTGAGTTTCTTTTAAAAATTTAATTGTGAGAAAACTCATAGCATAGTAAACACACAATGCTGTTACATGCTTAACATAAGCTTACTGAATTCGAACACAGGGATCTATATTTGTGTTTCACAAAAGAAAAAATACAGGATTTGCTGGATTTTTTGGATAAACAAATGAAAAAAAAAATAAGTTAACAATTTCTTGACTCTGGTAAAAGGTTATCCCTTAACTGTAATAAGCAATAATAATAAGATAAAGTAATTAGGTTCAAATTTCTGAAGTTGAAAAAAAAGGCAAAGTCACTGCAACATCAGCTCTTTATGTTGAGGCTGAAGAAATTAATATCTGCCTTTCAGTAAAAGTCACAAATACATGCAGTCCCTGTACAATCTAACATAACAATACTTTTTCCTGCAATATCAACAGTCATTAACATGTACATGCTTAACATGTAGAAAAAATATGTAAACAATGTTACATGAAGGCTGTAGGTATTTTAAGATATCTGCTTAGAGGTTCATAACCAATGAGGAGTTTTTGATTTCAAAGTAACTATCAAAAGAAAATATGGTCTCTATACCTTCAAACGTCACAACACTTTTTCTGGCTGTTACCACAAAGACATTAGCATATACTCTTTCTATAATCAAATATGGAAGTGCTTGTGGGATTCTTAATATTAACAAAAAATGTAAACTCTTATTGACAAATTAAAGTTCAAAGCCCTGCAACATCCACTTTTTCAGTGTAATCTCAATAAAGGAATTTACCCATCTGCCTAAATAAATAAAAACTTGCAGGACTCAACTAAATTAAATATGGTAAACAGTGTCAGATACTGGATTTTACATGTTGTTCCAGTTTGTATGTCAGTGCTTATTTTTTAATCTCAAGGTTTTTGTGGAGGAATACAAGCTGGTCCACATGCCCAGCTTTCAGGACGCTTCTCTGTGCATTCACAATGTCTCCTGCGGAAGAGAAAACTCTCTCTGCAGAGACGCTTGTTCCAGGAATACACAGGAAACATTTTGCTACTCTGATTTGTAGTATTGCCCGAGTACTTGACTCTGGCGTTGCAGAGTTTACAGATCGCATGGCTCTTGTCGAAGTCGCAACTACCTTCCTTTGTTTTGAAACCAAAATATGCCCAAACATCCGCTTTAAAGGCTGCTTGAGCCGGCTGTATCCGCTCGTCCTCAGTCATCGCCGGTGAACTGTGCTAAATTAGCGGTTAGCATGCAGTTTGGCACAGACTGGCGCTCTCGCGGGGATTTCATTATTTCTTTAGCGCGTAGGACATACTAGGTGCGTTCGACTTCATGCAGCGCTGCGCAGACCGATCGGCGGCTGACTTGAAGTAGTGCATGCCGGTTAGAAATTTTGTCCGACTTGACGGCTCCGTTTTCAGCTCCTCCCCGACTGCTTTCGGCTAATCTCGCCGATCGGTCTGCGCAGCGCAGCATGAGCTCGAACGCACCTAATGACTGCTGCCCATGCTGCTCACCTAGCGGCCGGAGTTTTAATTGCAACACAAAAATGAACAAACGCCGTGAATATTGCATGTTAATTGTTAATAAAAAAATCGATACAGTACAGTTGAATATCGATACGGCATCGTAAAAGAAAATATCGCGATATTTAAGTGTATCGATATTTTCTTACACCCCTACTATTAATAATATTCTTTATTAATGTTCATTTATAAGACTATGCTTTCTGTTTATATACCTTGCCATTAAATTCACATTAAACCAGTCAATGCTGCTGTGTAACGTTTACCAAGGTTGTGTGATGGCAAATTTAAAAGGAATATAGTCCATTGATTATGACCTTTTCAGTTTCGTTAATTGGCAAAAACATATTCAGCTGTTACTCCTTATCTTCTTTTGTTAACATTGAAAAGTTTGGCTAATAAATACAAGACACATTAAACAGTTTATTAGAAACTTTAACTAGAAGTCCATCCATCAGGAAAAAAAAATCTAATATTTCATGTTGTATTAGTGTTATGATTTTAGTGAAGTTAGACGTTTTGAAAACAAAATACCTTTAATACACCTGCAGGAAAATGAAGATCAGGAGACTCTTGTTTGAGCTGGTCCTGTGTGTCGCTGCGGTCATCCAGACTGACTAAAACACTCAATCACTGGAGTTTTATTCATATTTCAGGAGGCCGTTGTTACAGGTGAAGACAAAGCTCTCAGATCACAAGCTTAAACACAGTATTCAAGGGATGTGAGCAGTTCGTTTTAAATGAATATATTTCTCTTTAGGAGTGTGTGAATATGAATGTGAAATGATGGTAAGTGTCATCTTTTGTCTTTATTGGCTGTTGATGTTTCTGCCTCATTTCTTTAATTGGTGTCTTTGTTTCTGATCAATATCTGAGTTAAATATGAATGCAGAGGCTGAAGGTGAGACTTTCCCTGATCTCTGTGATAATGAGTCTATAGTTCTGCTGATTGGATTAGAGTCGCTGAAAATCTGGACAAATTCCTGTAACTGCTTACATCCTTTGCATATTTTATCTTCTAATGAAGATCCTGAAATCTGTCTAAAACTCCAGTGATTGAGTGTTTTAGTCAGTCTGGATGACTGCAGCGACACACAGAAACATCTCAATCAAGAGTCTCCTGATCTTCTCTTCTGAGTTTACTACAGGTCTAATCTGGATGTTGCAGGTATTTTGGTGTTTTGGTTTCAAAACTTGTAACTTCACTAAAATCATAACACTGATAGTAGGCTACACAATTATACTTTTAAATGAATGCACTTCTAGAGATTGAGTTTCTAGTAAAGCAGGTATTGTATCTTATATTTATAAACTGAACTGATCACTGTTAAAAGGGAAGATGAGGAGTAACAGTGAAAAATGTTGATATGGTTTTTGCCAATTAAAGATGCAGAAAAGGTCATAATCAAGTTTAATAAAGGAATAGCAGAGAGGATGGGAAAATGAAATCAAGATTAGACACATTTCTCGGTTCAATCTAAAGTTAGAAACAAATGTTTTTGTACTTGTTCATCCTGTAGGGACTCAGTTAAACTGTAGATTGAGGTTGGGGCATTGTGGGTTAAATACTTTCTTGTATATTGTAGGAAAGCATAGTATTCTCTTTTTTTCTCCTTTAATATTCACAAAGACTGTTGATGCTGATTAAATACCATTATGCGAGTCTTAATTTGAAGTCATTTTCATTTATTTGTGCAGATCGGCTTAAAAAAAAAAAAAGAAATAGCGCACCTTGTAGACACACAAAGTCATTCCCCGTAATATCCTTTCGGCGCTTCACACTCCAGTCCAGCGGGTGGCACTAACACACACACTTCTGTTTGACAAACACCATTAAACCTAAGAAGAAGAAGATTAGTTTCACTGCGCTCTGTTGTTTTGTTGCGATTCGGTTTTAGTTCAGTCTGTGAGAAATGTAGTTTCTGTAAACAGAAAAATACCGTTTTTGAATCAGGTCAGTAAATATCTGTAATATCCTCATCCTCACAGCTGTGACTAGGTTTGGAAGCGAGCAGGAATATCTGGAGAAGTATGAGCTGAACTGAGATCTGCTGCTGTGAAGATGTTTGTTAAAGTGGAGAGTGAGGAGAACACGAGTGAACTAGAAACCTGGAGAATAAAACAGGAACCAGAACATTTGAGAATAAAACAAGAGGAACCAGAACCTTTGAGAATAAAACAAGAGGAACAAGAACCTTTGAGAATAAAACAAGAGGAACCAGAACCTTTGAGAATAAAACAAGAGGAACCAGAACCTTTGAGAATAAAACATGAGGAACCAGAACCTTTGAGAATAAAACAAGAGGAACCAGAACCTTTGAGAATAAACCTGGAGGAACCAGAACCTTTGAGAATAAAACAAGAGGAACCAGAACCTTTGAGAATAAAACTGGAGGAACCAGAACCTTTGAGAATAAAACAAGAGGAACCAGAACCTTTGGGAATAAAACAAGAGGAACCAGAACTTTTGAGAATAAAACATGAGGAACAAGAAGGTTGGTTTTTAATCTTCATTTCATCTTTAATGATTGTTTGTGGTACATCAGGCTTTCAAAGCTTTAATAATACTGACGCAATTAAAATGGAATATATCATATTACATATATATACATAGCCTATATATATATATATATTTATTTATTTTAGATTATATTACATTTTATTTGGATGGTCCCCCTAGTCTATTGACTAGGAGCAACTTTGCAACTACATGTCAACTAACACTCTTTAGATTATTAGTAAACTTAGATTAAGGTGAGGCTAGGTAGTAGATTCACATACTTGCAAAGTTACATATCAGTTTGTCTTTTGGTGAACCTTCAAAGTAGAGTGTTTGAATATATTTAGCATAATACTAATAATAATTACTGCTAGCTGACATGCAGTTGCAGAGTTAGTTCTCAAAAACTGTCTAAGACTGTGACTTATAAAACTTAAGTCATAACTATGAGGAGATAATCATAGTCTTAAAAGCTATAACCACAAATAAGTAAATATTATAATACATTAAAACAGTTCTTATTTATACTCTTGAGATGATACAACATACTATAAGTTTTTTTTATAATGCATTATGCATCCAATATAATGCACTAAGAACACTAAGAATGCACGTGTTTCAAAGAAAGTGTTACTCAATTCTTTTATGAACAGATCAAACAAGGCTGATGCTGGAACAGTAGTGTTAACTATAGTCATAGTGGTGCGGCAGAAATAGTCCAACATTAGTTCGTACAACATTTTAGGAGAGAAATTCAAGCACTTTTCAATGACTTTTAAGTATTTCATACAACTATTTACAGTACTTTATACCTCTAAAATCCAGTTTAAATTATATTTTTAATGGGACCAAACACAATATATATCAAAATAATGTTTTTGTGATAATTTTTTTATGTAAAATAACCAGTAGATGGCAGCAGAGGCGCACTTATTGATTCATTAGTCATTAATTTTGACTACCTTTATATTTTGAAATGATAAAATAACTATTTTAAAACAACACTTCATCAAAAAACTTTTTTTGTGTGTATAGTAAGAAAAGTCTCAAGACGCCAAACTTTTCTTCACTTTGCGACTGAATCGCACATCAATTATAATCACTTAAGTTGTTGGTCAGTTGATAATGGTACATGTTGTAAGAGTAGAATATAAACATTTTCTATATGAAAATTAGATTTTCATTTCACTAATGTCAATGAAAGTAAATTTTGCATGTCTCCTAACTCAAGTTCAGTGCTTCGTTGTCAAATGTGTCTTACAAAGAAATAGACGTAATATTTTTCAGTAACTGCGCTTATAAATTCAAAATAGTAGTAATTATATGATTGACTTTTTATGCACTTTTAAGCATCCTATGATGATGCTAAAAAGTGCATTATTTTGTGTATTTGTTGTGATGCAATGTGTTTATGCAGTTTGAGGTTTAAAAAACATGTTATTTTCCACATACTGAACATTATTGTTGCTCTTCTCTGCCCTCCCTTTTTGAAACGCTTTGATTTTTACAAAACACGTTGTTGATGGAAACCGAGGTGTTCTCTGATTGGCCAGCTATCTGTGCTTTGTGATTGGCCTGGTCTGGAATTCATGGCAGCTTTGATGAGTAGCGTCTTGCTGCAGCCTGCGGTGGACATCCAACCCCGCCCACATCCAAGTGTGACGCCACAGGCCACGCCCATGTTCAAACACGTCACACATCCAACATATTAAATAGTATTAACATATATTAAAATAGAGATAATATGATTAGCAATGTTCACATTTGTGGACATATCTTTAGAGAATTAGATGAAAATGAAAATATGCTAAGTGTTACTTTTACAATAACAAAACTTAATTGTCCGTCTAATCTGATCTTGTCTAAGCTATGTCAAAATCGATTATAATAAACGTGAATTTATGTCATTACACAAACAAATAGGGTAAGGTTTAAATGTTTTATTACCAATTACCATTTTCCTAACTTTAATCAACCAAAGCAAGCGTTTTACCGGCTGTTCGAATGTAATTAGTTGTAATTTGTATTATTTAATGCAAACTGTTTTGTTTACATCCCCGATACAACATACTTCCGCTATTCTTGCACATGCAACATCGGGATTCTTTTTTTTAAAAATTATTTTATTAAAGAATAATTGGACATTACAAATAGAAATCCAGATACACAAAATACAAGCTTAATCTGTATACAGTAATACAATATGTATTAAGAGGGGAAACTAATACCATAGAGAAAAAAAAAAAAACTTATAAAAAGTAAATAAATAAACAAAAACTAAATTAAAACCTAGAAACAACTAAACAATAGTTCAAATTTTCTTCCTTTTCCCTTACATATACAAAAATTATATTGTGGGAGCATAACCAGAAAATTTTTTTTTCTGTGAAATGTAACAACAAATGTATTCATTTGTTTTAAAGACTTTTTAAAAACTTCTATTTCTAATAAAAATAAATTACATTTTGGTATGCATTTAGCAAATTTCTGTTTATGATTATAATATTTGCCTTGCAAAATGACACAAGTCTTCCTCATGTGTGTTTTCAGAAAATGCAGGTATTATCAATGTCCATGAATTTAGAAAGAGCTACTTTACATTGATAAATTTCGTGAAGTATTTTGAAATGCACCGCTTTAAGGCTACCGATGGGGAGGGGAGTCACACGATGACGCATTGACGTGGGCGTGGTGTCTGACGTCACACATGGATGTGGGCGGGGTTGGATGTCCACCGCAGGCTGCAGCGAGCCCTACTTGGCTTTGATTGGCCAAGGCCCGCCCGCCCATAAGGCCGTTTGACAGACATGTCAAACAACCAATCACAGTTCGTTTCGTTCAGCGTCACGTTTCGGTGCGTGGAAATGCCCCCACAACGACAGACGGGCATGCAACAGTCAGTCACTGAAATAACCAGCATTGAAAGTTAAATAAGTAGAGGGAGAACAAGCAGTAAGTCAGTAATTTGTTTGTGAGCATCATAAATGTGTATAACAACAATGGCATCTGCATAAGCACATTTTAGCAAAACACAGAGTAAATCAGTCTGCGCTTTGTTTCCCAGCGGACCGAAAAATAAACGCAACACTCACGTCTCCTGGACATCCGATCTAATTCAACGAATCAGATGACGACTTCGACATTCCTGAAGTGTTTCCAGTACTGAATTCTTTAAATATGAAAATGTACTTAGAGGCCGTCAGTCATAAGCGCAGACTGTTAATGCAACATTGTGATTGGCCCACTTTATAGCCTTAACCCTTTGTGAACATCTGGCGTTGTGAGGTGCTCTCCCAGGTTCAGGAAACAGTCCTCTGTAAAATGCGCATTACACACTCGAATATTTGCCTTTCACTGTTCCAGAACAGTGTTGTAAATATAACTTAAAACACTGATTTCTAGTTGTTTTTGTATTTGAAAGGCCAAACAAAGAATGTATAGTTTTGCAATGAAACGGACTGCGTCTCCACAACATGGCGCTGCAAAACTAGTACAGCCGGTAAAGTCACGCCTTTTTTCTTTTCATATTCATATTTATATGGGTGGTGTTACGCACATTTACTCAACCGGTGACGTGGACAAGTGGGGGTGTGTTTGAACGAGCCATTTCAGGGAGTTGTGGCTTAAAGGTCCCATATTGTACACATTTCTGGTGGTTTATTTAAGTTGTTGATGTCCTTAAGAATATATATTCAGGAGCCTTTCTTCTGATTGGCCTGTTGTTTTCTGAGTGACACACAGCCAGGCCAACCTTAAGTAACTACGGTCATGTATGCTGTAGCCTAGCCCAGAGCTTGCTGTGGCTTGGTAATACTCAACAGGATATTTCAGAATGATCATTAATGTTTTCCCCTTTCACAATGAGCGCTGATTCCGGAAAATTACGGGTATGAGTGCTGTGTGAACAAAAGCCAGAACCAAATGCCATAAAGGCAGTGTTGCACTGATGATCTCACATCCAAATGTAGGGCTGGGCGGTATACCTTTTCATACCGAATACCGGTGTTTTTTTTTTTTTAATGATATTAATTTTTCAAATACCCCAATACCGGTGAGTGTGTGCGTACAAAGCGCTGGGAACACGTATGTTGACGCAAACAGAAACCGCAGCTTGCACGTGCTTGTCTGAAGCAACACATCTGAGGTGTGGACGTATTTCAGTATATCTGAGAAAGACCCAGGGTTAGCGATTTGCAAAACTTGTAATGCCGAAATTTCAAGAGGGGGTGTGTCTGCAGAGATGAGAGCAGAGATCGGCGCATTGTGCGCAGACAGTAGCTTTCAGTGAGAGAAAAACAATGGCTTTACGTTGGTGTTACGTCGCAATATTTTAAAGATATTTCTTTTCTATATACTGTATTTTTATTAATATTTATGCTTTAAAGCCAATGGATATCACACAAGCAACGTGGAAACTGATCAATATGTTAAAGTGAAAGTAAAAACTGACTTTCAGCATCTGATGTGCATTCTTTCAGACAATGAGAGACGATTATACTTCATATGCTGATATTAATTTAGTCCCTTAATATTTTTCTTGTGCCCCGAACATGGTGGGAAAAATAAATAAAAAAGAAACGTATTTTGTGTAAGGTTTGTTTTTGAAAGTCTTAAATAAAGCTCTTAATTTCCATTGATGACTGTAGTCTTATTAGGGGGTTATGAAAGTCATAATTATGATTTCAGGTGGTCTAAAATGTGGGGACTGAAAGACAAGAATTGCGATGAAACTTCAAAAGGCTATCCATTGAATAAAAAGTGCTGCACGTTTCAAAATAATTTGTTGCGCTACTTTGTATACCACCATTCTGACAGCGCCTCCTGCTGGAAGAGAAACGTGTAGAGTTGTAAATGTGAACTTGTGAAGAATGCACAATAAAGTGTTGTGTATTTTGACTGCAAATCATGAATTCTGATTTCTTCACCTCATTACAATTATGAGTGCCACTGTCACTTCTTTGTGAACAGCAGCATTTTGTGAGACCAATCAAACCTGGGTTAATACTAGTCCGGTCAATGTAAGCCAATATACTGCAGTAATTATTCTCTAATTTATTAGGATATGTGGTTAACACCTAATCATGCATGAAAAAAAATAATAATACAGTCATATACCGTGATACCGTATAATTTTGAAAAATACCGTGATATAAATTTTTGGTCATACCGCCCAGCTCTATCCAAATGTCACATGTTTTTATTTGATGTGTGTAGAGCACGCATAGATTCCGGAAAACAACTGTGAATGAACCAAATTAAACAATTCCGGAACAAATCATGGAACACATTAGAGGGCTGCATTGGGATTAGGACCCAACGCAAATCTCGCCGGAGCGGGCGGTTTGAACTTTGCTGCGTGCGGGAATGGGCCGCTAAAAAAAAAAACACTGCGGGATCGGACAAAAAGCAAAGCACAGACCGATTCGCAGATTGGAAAGACGATACATCCGTTGCTTCAGTGCCAAAGCCGGTGGATAATGAAATGACTGAATATCTCAGCTCCCGGCTCTCTGATAACCCAGACCCAGGCAGCGTGCTTTAGAGCCCTGCATTTGCGCCCGAGCACGTCGGGGCCCGACTTTTTTTTTTGCCCCTAGGGCCGGGCTTCGGGCCAATTTTCACGTCATAACTTGCACGCATATCGGGCTTCGGGCCTGCTTTAGAAAAAAAAAAAAAAATTTAATGAGATTTAATGCGTGCGGTCCCCGGAAGAGCCAGTGATGCCTAACTCGCGCATAGCAGAGTATGAGTGGAGCGGTGTGATTTTGAATCTTTAAAAGTCGGAGCCTCATGGTTTTCACACTCTCCAAGAGCGCTCCACCACCGCTCCATCATGCACAATTCATGCCAATGGTCCGTAATATAACTGCACATTAACCCTCATGTGGTGTTCAAAATCCTATTACACCTATGGTGTTCCCAGTCAAAAATGACAGGCCTATAAAAAATAGCTTATAAATCATTTAACCACATTTTCACCCAATCTTGGATTCAATCTTTTTGTCAACTTGTTTTCTGTCAATTAGGACTGGTTTTATATTTCTATTTGCATCTAATTAATTGTGGGCCTCATTTATCTGAGAGTAGGCATCTAATTTTTTAAGTAAAAAAATGAGAACATCACAGTTCCAAAACAAAATGTCATAATATTTTGTCTGGAAGGTGTGATGAAACGAGAACATGAAAGAGAGATTCTTTTGAAGCAGGGTCACTGCAGTCACAGCCAGTTTGTGCGTGAGTGTGAGTTTAGGTGTGTGAGTGTGTGTTCGAATGTGGTAATGTCAGATTGATGAATGGATATTAGATTTAAAAAAATTATCACTGTGAAAAAGAATGTTTCTTTCAGAAAATAGTTTGTGTGTGTGTGTGGCATACATGTATCCATGCATGCACATGTCCAATGGCTCTATGTCTGCAAGCACACATATACATATGTGAACATGATAAACATGCTCCTGACAACTAAATTTTTCAATAATTTTCAGTCTCCCCCATTCACTTTCAATGACTAGGAGCTCAGATAAATGACTCCTACAATTAAACTGTTTGAAAATTGAATACAAAACCAGTCCTAATTGAAAGAAAACAAGTTGATAAAAAGATTGAATCCAATTTTGGGGGATCATATAGCATAACAAGTGATTTATAAGCTATTTTGTGTAGGCCTGTCATTTTTGACCAGGAACACCACAAGTGTGACTCTGTGTCATTTTGTACAAAATAAAAGAATTTCAAAAGAAATTTCCTGGTTAAACATTAAAGTAGACTAGTGTGATCAACAGTGCAATTTATTTTCATATTTTTCTCAATATTGCCAAAATTATTAACAAATAATGCTTTTTTCACTCAAAAACTGAGGTGCATAAGCTCGGATAAATGACTCCTACAATTAAACTGTTTGAAAATTGAATACAAAACCAGTCCTAATTGAAAGAAAACAAGTTGATAAAACGATTGAATCCAATTTTTGGGGGTAATATAGCATAACAAGGGATTTATAAGCTATTTTGTGTAGGCCTGTCATTTTTGACCGGGAACACCATAGGTGTAACAAGGTGAAAAAAACAACACAAAAAAATAAATAAATAAAAAATTTGGACAAGTTGTTATAGTCTCTGTGAACAAAGTCACTAAGTTTCAGTTCAATGCGATAACATTAACTATTATTTTCAGGAAAAAGAAAATCTTCTCCAGTCAAAAATGACATGAACACCACATGAGGGTTAAGCAGGAAATCATATGTTAAACATGTTTAGCTAGCGTGATAGAGATGGATTACTCAAATCAGAAATAATGTGATGTGTAGGTAAAATAACTGACGAAAACGTATTATTTTCATTACAAACTTTGCACTGGATAAAGCAGCAATACTCTTTTAATGCTGACAATTATTAGCTGTGGTCAGAACAAATATTGCACACTAGTGTTTGAAACTCTCCTGTTATTTTATTTTATTATATTTTATGAACAGGACTGTTACATTTCAAACATACTGAATTATATACAAAACATACTGACGCGGAGCGGTGTTTCTGATATCAGTGAGCGAGGAGTGGAGCTGGAGCGGAGCGATTATTAAATGCAAGGAGTGCGGGGGGAAATTGTTGCTGCCCCACTCCGCTCACATACTCTGCGCAGCACAGAGATTTCCAGCCACGTGGTAAAGTTGTGTTTTTGAAGTTTTCTATATTATTATTTATTCTTTATATTAGTGTTGTCACGATACTGGAATTTCTAACTTCGATACGATACCTTGAAAAAATATTGATATTTGATACTATTTTCGATACCACAGAGAAAAAAACTGCCACAATATTAAGGAGGTAAATTTATTTTTTAATTTAAAGATAAATATAGTCTAGAACATGACAATGAGGTATGCATTTGTACACTGCTACAGCCCTGTTCAGCTTCTTAGCTTCATTTGAGTTAGAGCTTCATACTTTATTCGCTGTTCAAATACAACTGGTAGTGTAGGTCGTAAACTTTTTTTTTCTTTTTAACCCACACATTTAAAATTAACTAAACTATCTGAATAATCTTAGAGTTTAAGTTAATGGTAAAAGATATTTGTTAGTTAACATGAATAAACAATGAAAAATACTTTCAAAACATTTATTAATCTTAGTTAACAGTTAATTTAAAGGTTGTATCAGCGATTTCTAGCCTTAAACATAAAGTGTCAATTTCAGCTGAACTTTCTTCACGATCCGCTCGCTGCCTGACCTATAAATTGTCTGTGAAAAAAACGCGTCCAAGGCTGACCAGAGAGACTCGTTTTTTTCACAGACAATTTATGGGGCAGGCAGCGAGCGGATCGTGAAGAAAGTTCAGCTGAAATTGACACTTTATGTTTTAGGCTAGAAATCGCTGATCACAACCTTTAAACTATAATTTACTAATACATTAATTAAAATCCAAAGTTATATCTGTTAATATTTTTTATTGGACCAGAGCTTACACATCTGTTGTATTTTTATTACCTACCATTATCAAAGATTCAAATATTCTGTAACAAATGCATTGCTCATCGTTCATAAATGCTGGTTAATAGATTAACATTATTTGATGAACAGATTTTAATGCCGGATTCATCAACGGATTAATCAACGATCAACGCAAGCAAACATGCGTGCATCACACACGAAAACAATGTTAAGTTGCTCACTGGTTCGACATTAAGACAAATAGCAGAATTTAAGTAATGATTTTTTATTTTAAATAAGCGCAGTTAATTAACATTTGACCGCAGTTAAAGTATTTACTCGTCCAGGATTCCTCAATCTGATTAAATTAACGAACTACAGTAAGAAACGGGATAACACTCAAATTAGCAACAATAATAGGCAATATTATTTAATGATTCAGTAATTTTAAAATGAGAACAGTTCTTCTTTATAAAAAATCCGGGTGTCTGTCTTTCAGGTGCTTTGCGAAATTAGTGGTGTTAGCGCCTTTTGTTAGCACTGCTCTGTAGCAACTCTTACATATTGGCTTGCTTGTGTACTTCGACTTTCCATGTTCATTTGTTTCATATCCGAAATATTTCTAGATAGCACTCCTGCTGTGTTCTTTATCAAACAAAGCCGGACGCGGGGTGAGACGAGACAGGCACTGCAGTCACGTGTGGTGTTTGTCAACTCACCTTTGTGAAGAAGTGAAAGTGACAGCTCGGCTATTATCGATACTTCGGGAAATTATTATTGGTATCGTTCAGATATTTCAGTATCAATATTTATCGATATTTCTGACAACACTACTTTATATATTTGTTCATTATTCATTTACTTTACCACTGCGACTTTGTATGTTCCGGTTTTGTGCAGCACAGCTGCCTGCCCTGTTCAAAATGCCTTTGTTCTGAGATGGTGATAATAAACTTTAAATGTATAAACTTTTATTGATGTTTGTTTTATATCTGGATTGCATTGTAGACTAGTCAAGTGTTGATTTGATATATAGGTTAAATTGAGTAAACTCACTGTGGACCACATACCGCCTGGATATCTATGTCACAAAACTAAAACTTACATTTAAAAAACAAACAAACAAAAAACTCCAAACATTTCTCTAAATTGTTCAGATAAAAAAACGAAACGACAAAACATAAACTTTCTATTAAATACAAATTCTGGTCTATTTTAATCTCTGTAACAGTATAAGCTGTTTGGCGGAAATAAAGATGGGCTTCGGGTCGGACTCGGGACAAAAATTTTGATAAGCTGTCGGACAAAGACCGGGCTACAGCCTGTGCGTCTCGGGCCAGGGCCGGGCTAGGGCTTAGATTTAAGGCCCGTGCAGGGTTCTAGCGTGCTTCCATGGTGGAAGTTCAACAAAGAGCGCTATCAAAGCTGGCACGTTTTATCTTTAGTATTCCCGCATCCAGTGCGCCTTCAGAGCGGGCCTTTAGTGTCTGTCGGCGCAAATTGGAAGAGAGACGCACGGGATTGGGACCGCAGTCAATCAGCAACATTCTCTTCCTCCACAGCAATTTCACGAGTTCGCACTTACATATAATAAACAGCGTAAAAGTTAAAGCAACACTAAGTAACTTTCCCTCAACGCTCAACGCTACAGGTTGGAAGGGGAATTGTCCATTACCGCTGTCTTAAATAATTTAGCCTACCGTCGTTTCACATGCACGTTATTTGTTTGAAGGCTATCCAGGACCGGCTTTTTGACAAGGTAGAGAATGTTGTATGACTTTATGAAAGTATGAAAACCTTTTGTGAAGCCTGCCCTAAAGCAGGTCGCATTTGTAGTCTTATTTGAACTAAAAAACCGCGACCCGACAACCCAAACTTACATAGTGCTGTTATGGCCGATAGAGGGTCGCAAAGCGAACACGAAAGTGCCATTTCACCGTTATGAGTTGATGCGCATAAGGGGAATAAGTGGGGGGCTCCAGCGGGGGCGGCGCAGCTGTGGCAGTGGGGGAAAAGAGGTGAGAGGACCCGCTGGAGTGGGACACAGAGGGGATGGTTGAAGCGGGCTAGAGATCAAGTGGACGGGAGTGGGCTGGCGTTAAAATGGGTTGACTGACTAGGGTTTGGTGGTTTCCTTGATGAAGGAGCTTTCTGCTCGGATGTAGCTCTTGAAAGCTTCTGATGACCAGCGGCTAAGTGCTTGGTTCTGCTGTAGGGAGAAGCCTTTTTGAGCGGCTGTGGCTGCTGCGCCTATACGGAAAGAATGGCTGGAAAAGTTGTCAGCTGGGGTACCAGAGAGAAGCAAGACAGACTTAAGGTGCTTTTGGAACCAGAAGTGTGTGGTGGGGCGGTTGAAGTCGTCTGTAAAGAGAGGGTCGGAGCTGGAGGAAGGCTAGGAGGGTTTGAAATCGTTGGAGGGGTGATTGAAGGTTTAAAATATAGATGAAGTGGCCTTTCTTTGTTTGATCTGTCTTACTTTGTTTTATGAAGTAAGAGATGGTTTCACCGTCTAGCACTGCTAGGTCGGAGATAGTTGGGTGGATGGGTGGTTTGAAGCCAGATGTAATGGCGAGCTCAGAGCATCTGAGGAAACCAAAGAAAGCCAGGATAAACATGGCGTCTAATGTGCAGGCAGTGAGGATGGAATGGTAACCTTTACGGAGGGTGGAGATGCAGTTGGTCAAAATTTTTAAGGTGATAGGTTATCTGGGGTCTGGGCGGTTGGGCTGGGTTTTTTTGGATACCTTTGATGAGAAGGGAGGTCTGCGAATTGGTTATATGGGATGAAGGTGAGCCATATAACAGTTTGTGGAAAAACTGGATTCTGCTTAGGTATCCTTTAATGGAGCTGGCTTGGAGGTTTTTATTGGAGTTGAGATGAGAGATAAATAAGCAGGGAAAAATCAGGCAAAGGCAAACTATAGGCAGAGGGGAAATGTTTAAAACATTTCCATGCTGTAAGATAGGATTGGAGAGTCCTAGGGGAGACAGTTTGGAGAATGGAATTGATGGAGGCTTCAAGGAGGGGTCTCAGAGGGTGGTTTACGGGAATATCAGTTCTGAATAAGGAGGAACTGGGGTTGGGGACGGGTCTGCCTCTGGTGCCAGCGATCTGAATTTCTGCCAGAATCTGGGTTCTGATGGAGTTGGGTACCGGGGGAGGTTCCTGCACTAGAGCATTTGGACATGCTGGAAGGGGCGTGGCTGAGGCTAATGAGAAGGAAAAGCGGGTCTGAGGAGGAGGAAAGGTGGCTACCGGGACTGTAAGTGGAGGTAAGTCTGCGCTGCGGCCGTCTCCTGGGACGGAAAAAAGAGGAGGAAAGAGAGGGAGAATGGCGAGCATCGGAGTCTGCGAGATTAGAGGCGGGCTTGCGCTAGGGACGGCTCCTGGGGCGGAGAAAAATAAAGAAGAGAAGAGAGGGGGTATGGGGGGCACCGGTGCTTGTGCCATGAGCAGGGGAATGCTCGTGCTATGATTGGACGGCGGTGCTGCGGGCCATGGGAGGGGAATGGAGTTAAGAGAATGGTGGGGCAAAAGCTGCGGACGGGAATTAGCCGCCGGTGTGGGCGAGTTCGTGCTACCGCGGCGGCTTGTAGAGGCCTGTTCTCCGCCGGCATGAGCAGCAAGCTTCCGCTTGGAAGATCGAGAAGGAGGGCAGTGGCTGGCGACTGCGGCGTTCGGGGCGTGGCCCAAGCTCTGTGATGGCTTTTTGCTGCGTCCTGGCGTAGAGTAGGGAGCCCTGTGCGTGCTCTGAGTGAGGCCCTGGAGGGAGGGGTGGACTTTGATTTCTCCTTCGGTTGGAGAGATGCGTAGAGGCCGTGGAGATCCGCTTTGGAGGAACAGTGTTGGAGGACGACGCCGGAGCTGGCGAGCACCTTGCGGAGCCCAGCTATAGTCCATTTCCCCTTGGCTGCGGCTGAGGAGAGGGCTGTAGCGTAAGAGGACGCTGGGGAAGATGCCTAACGCCTGGAAGGTGGTGGAGATGGCGTGATCTGGCGCCTTGGAGTGTAAGCAGCGGCTGCCAGGAGGGCATGCGGCCCCGCGATGCAGCCACAGGCTTGGTTGTTGGATCCTGCGGACGGCTGGTGGTATGAGCGGCGACCTAATAATTGCAAAACTGCTGTTTTCATGTAGTTTATCATTGTATTTTTTTGCAAAGCAGTCTATTTTTATGTGCCGTGTGATGGTGCAACATTTTTAATAAAAAATGAAATTATATTCAAATGTATTGTGTGTTTTGTCTTTCTGTGTTCTCATAGGCTAGCTACTTTCAGACATGCTTTCTGCACATTTACACCAGGACCATTCAAGCCTATGGAATACTTCAATAGCCAAAATCTAAGTACTTGAAGTCTAAAGAAATGCACGGTAGCCCAGGCTACTCTTCATCTTCCCTAACAGTGCGTCAGAATACCTGCAGGCCAAGGAAAGAAACAAACATGAATCTCTTGAATAATAGCAATACAAATACTTTTTTTCCCCTGTGGGACGGGAGAAGACACTAAATCAATGCATCTCTTATCGTGCGGGAATAAATTCAAAGAGTTTTGCGGGTGCAGGCGGGAGTGGAAATACATATTGCGAGAGTGTAACACACAAGTTGCGGGAGCGGGCAGTAATAGTCAGAATGGTAATGGTCAGAAATTCGGCAGGGGCGACGGGAGTGGGATAAAGAAAACAGTCCTGCGCAGGATTCTAGAACACATTATCCGTGTATTTTCCGGAATGGCTGTGTGAAAGAGGCTGAAGTTGACGTAACACTGGTCTCTTATATTTACGTTGTTCGAAAGCCTGTGCAATGATGTAGTTTTGACATCTATCGACTGAACAGGGTTTTCATACTTGTTTTTGTGTTGTTGCTGCTTAGCAATGAAATGGACGCAATGTTGTCGGGGTTTGACAAAAGGAGGGTGGGACGGTGGTTGGTATTCGGGGTGGTGACTAAAGGTGGTGACTGAGTAGATCGGACGTCACATTTTTACAGAAGTCACTGCGTCTTGTGAAAAGGAACAGCTACTTTAAGCAGGCTGTGTGCAGTTTACTGTGGATTGAAACTTATATGGTAGTTACATAGCCCCTAGACCTCAGTTATCATGAAAAAAGCCAGAAAATTTAGATTTTGACAATATGGGACCTTCAACTTTTATAATATATATCTCTTTGGTTTTGAGACTTTAGGCTTTGCAGCTTCACAAATCTTATTTAATGCACAAACAGCTTGTAACACTCCAAAGGAAACCGCGTCATATGCCCCTTTAAATTTTTTTTGTTATTGATATCCCACACACCATTTCTACCAAATCTGCTTCTGGCGCCACCATCTGTAGGACTTATTGGCACTACTCTCAAATGTTAGTTTTTCATGTTTTTCAGCTTATAACAAGTTACTGAAAATGAACCCTTCTTACTTTTATTTCAGAGTTGATTAAAGAAAAAGAGGAGAATGAAGAATCAAGTCAAGTTGAGGAGAAAAATCATTTTAAAACTGGAGAAAGACCTTTGAGTTACTCTCAAGCCAAACAGAAAGATTTAAAGAAAAGAAGAGCAGAGAAATGTTCCACCTGCACTCAGTGTGGAAAAAGTTTCACAAGAAAAACAGATCTTGAGCGCCACATGAAAATTCATACTGAAGAAAAACCATTTACTTGTGATCAATGTGGGAAGAGTTTTTCACGCTCATCAAGCCTTAAGGAGCACATAAACATCCACACTAGAGAGAAGCACACATGTGATCAATGTGGTAAAGTGTATTTAGCAGCTTTAGGTCTGAGTAATCACTTAAAAGTTCATACAAAGGTAAAGCCACATTCATGCCATTTGTGTGGTAAGAATTTTTGGCATCTACAGAGTTTGCAAGTATATGAGAATATTAATACTGGTGTGAGAGAATCCATGTGTTCCAAGTGTGAAAAGATTTCTACTTCAGTAACTTATTTAAAACTGCATAAGTTGATCCACACTGGAGAGAAATCCTATGAGTGTTCACACTGCAACAAGAGATTTAGTCGGTCAGGGGACCTGAAAATACACGAGAGGATCCACACTGGAGAGAAACCTTATGAGTGTTCACACTGCAACAAGAGATTTAGTCAGTCAGTACGTTTGAAAACACATGAGAGGATCCACACTGGAGAGAAACCTTATAAATGCTCACACTGCAAAAAGAGATTTAGTCAGTCAGTACATTTGAAAATACACGAGAGGATTCACACTGGAGAGAAACCTTATGAGTGTTCACACTGCAACAAGAGATTTAGTCGGTCAGGGGACCTGAAAATACACGAGAGGATCCACACTGGAGAGAAACCTTATGAGTGTTCACACTGCAACAAGAGATTTAGTCTGTCAGTACGTTTGAAAACACATGAGAGGATCCACACTGGAGAGAAACCTTATAAGTGTTCACACTGCAAAAAGAGATTTAGTCAGTCAGTAAATTTGAAAACGCATGAGAGGATCCACAATGGAGAGAAACCTTATGAGTGTTCACACTGCAAGAAGAGATTTAGTCGGTCAGTACATTTGAAAACACATGAGAGGATCCACACTGGAGAGAAACCTTATAAGTGTTCACACTGCAACAAAAGATTTAATCGATCATCATGTCTAAAAATACATGAGAGGATCCACACTGAAGAGAAACCTTATGAGTGTTCACACTGCAACAAGAGATTTAATCAATCATCATGTCTAAAAATACATGAGAGGATCCACACTGAAGAGAAACCTTATGAGTGTTCACACTGCAACAAGAGATTTAATCGATCATCATGTCTAAAAATACATGAGAGGATCCACACTGAAGAGAAACCTTATGAGTGTTCACACTGCAACAAGAGATTTAATCAATCATCATATCTGAAAATACATGAGATGATCCACACTGGAGAGAAACCTTATGAGTGTTCACACTGCAACAAGAGATTTAGTCGGTCAGTACATTTGAAAACACATGAGAGGATCCACACTGGATAGAGACCTTATAAGTGTTCACACTGCAACAAGAGATTTAGTCAGTCATCAGATCTGAAAATACATGAGAGGATTCACCCTGGAAAATAACCATATCATTGCACTGCACATGAGATGCATTTTATTCAATTATCTGCTATACACAGTCATGCAGAATATCTCTGGCAGATTTACACATACTGGTCTGGCATGTACTGTATATGTATACTCATCACTACTGGTAAATTAGAAGGAGAGAGATCAATCTCATTAGTTTTCACTTTTACTTTAAGTAGTTAATGATCATTTTGCTTTGAGCCATTATTAAATGTTACTTTTTTATTAATACATTATCTTTACTTTTTATATTTTATTAACAACATTTGTGGTCAACTGATGTATTTGCATAAGAAAAATAATTTTAGCTTTAATAGTTGAAAGCCAACTAAATAAAGCTTTTAAATCGAATTGAATTAAAAGTCTTTATTGTCTTTGTATTTTTTCATCATAAAGTGAAATTAGTAGCATTGCTTCTGACTAGTGTTAGAAAACATGTACCACAGACAGTTGTAATTTTAAACATTGAAATATATATATATATATATATATATATATATATATATATAGGCCTATTTAGGGGGCATGGGGAGGTACAAAATCTGGGGAGTGTATTTGAGGGTGGGGTGGGGGGACGTTTGAATTCCAGCTTCTTAAGAAGATATTCGTGAATCCGGCCCCAGGTCAGGGAAATGGGACAGCCATGGTAGAAGCTTTATTCTGTGCCCAGTGACACA
Organism: Garra rufa; assembly: GCF_049309525.1. Taxonomy (NCBI): domain Eukaryota; kingdom Metazoa; phylum Chordata; class Actinopteri; order Cypriniformes; family Cyprinidae; genus Garra; species Garra rufa. The sequence continues at coordinate 91,615,710 of NC_133361.1, forward strand.
ATTTTTGTGTTGATTTTAATGTTTGTTTTGGATCATCGTCCTGCTGGAAGATGCAACCATGGCCCATTATAAGATTTCGAACAGAGGCCGTCAGGTTTTGTTTTTTTATTTGCTGGTATTTGATAGAATTCATGAAGTAATGTGTCTAAACAAGATGTACAGGGTCTACAGAAAAATAGGTCCACAACATTAAAGACCCAGCATTATTTTTAATTGGGGGCATGGGGTACTTTTTATCCCTGTCTGCACCAAAATCATCTGGAGGGTTAGCTGCAAAAAAAGCACATTTTTAGTTCCATCTGACCATAGAAGCCAGTCCTGTTTGAAGCTCCAATCATGTCTGACAAGTGAATACACTGGAGTTTGTTTTTGGGAAAGCCAGGAGGATTTGTTCTTGAAACCCTCTTGAACAACATGTGGTGATGTAGGGGCTGTTTTATCTTTTTTTTAGGCTTTCTGACCCCAAGACTCAACAATTCTCTGCAATTCTCCAACTGTGATCCTTGGAGAGTCTTTGGCCACTCAAACTCTCCTCCTTATCGTGTATTAGGATGATATAGGCACTTCCTCTTCTAGGCAGATTTGTAACATCTTTAGTTGATTGGAACTTCTTAATTATTGCCCTGATGGCGGGAATGGGGATTTTCAATGCTTTAGCTCTTTTCTTACAGCAACTTTCTATTTTGTGAAGCTCAACAAACTTGTTCTGCAAAAAAAAAATGGAACACTAAAATAACACATCTTTATCTCATTCGATAAGGCAAGGCTTTTTTTTTTTTCAGAATAATCCTTTGTTTTTATATACAGTACTGAAACTGTATTTTGGTATGTTTAATATACTGTGCCCACTTAAATTCATTCAACTCTGACACAGTTTTAGATAAAGGTATCAAATCAACTAAAAATCTCTAAATATTATTCCGTCATGCACAAGGATTGTTTTTTTTTTTTTTTCAGATTATTCCTTTTTTATGTTTGGTTTCATATTTTATATAAAATAAATGTGAAATTCATGTTTTTTCTGTAAGGTCTTGCTCTCACATTCTGCTTAGACTCAATTACGTTGGAACTTCCTCCTATACTTTGGTCGGGAGGATCAGAGTCAGATGTTAACGCCCGTGTCTGCAGCGACCACTTCCAGGGTGGCCGCGGATCCTTAAAAAGTCTTAAAAAGTCTTAAATTCCGTTGTCCTAAAATAAGGCCTTTAAATGTCTTAATTTGTCTTAAATCTAAATCCAAGGGTCTTAAATTTTTTACACTTTGAAAAGGAAAAGTTTATCGTTTTGAGGAGAATCTCCTGCGCAGGTTCTAAATCTGTTCTGTTGCTAGACACGCGCTTGCTTGACAACGCCTCAGTGTTGCCAGATTTAGCGGGTTTCCGCCCAACTACACGCATTTGAATCGCAGATTAGCTGTTAAGTTTAACCATCATAGAGTAAAAGTTTATAATTAGCACATGTTTTTACGTTGCCGCACACAACTGGCGCGAGCACGCGCAGAGAGAGAGAGAGGAGAGAGAGGCGCGCGGCGCGATTCACACAGATTGATTCCTCTTTAACTGCTATTTGAACGGAAACGTACATACCAAGTCATGTCTTAATACCCGTTTTGGTATTCTGTTTAACAGTCGTTTATGTCTTCAGTGAACCGAAACAGCTGAGAAAGAGATGCGTGCCAGTATTCGGTTTGGGCATTTGGCCTTAAAGAGACAGCGTCCTATAAATACCTGCAGTGAGAAACACTAGTTATTTTACAATTGATTATTAAATTTCCCCTCCTGAATACTAGTGTTATTGATTTTATTACTAACTTTATGTTGTATTCATTTACACTTGTCATTTGTGTAATTGTTCTTGTTTTGTTACTGAACTTTAGTTCAGATAGTAGTTTTTGCTGTGGATGAGAAGTAGCCTACCTAAAGTAAGCATTCAGTAATTAGGAAAAAACAAACTTTTTTTTTTTTTTTTTTTTTTTTTGCTGATCCGAAAAATGATCCGATCCATGACTCAAAATCCGTGTTTGTTACACTGTTACATTGGCTTCAAAGTGTGTTTTGTGCTAGACTTTTGCGGGACTTTCAATTTGGTCTTAAATTTAGTTTGAAAATGGTATTAAAAAGTCTTAAAATGTCTTAAATTTAACTTGGTCAAACCTGTACACACCCTGTCGGAGCTATGTTAGCTAGCCAACTTGTTTTTTATGTCTGTGTTCATATAGCATAAGGTTGTCTTAAATGCTCATTTACTTAGTAATGATTATTAAGTTACCGGTAGTCTAATATGGACTTCATTGGAGCTTTTTAGGCTGCCCTAGCGCTTTGGGTGATGTTGAGTCGGTAGATTGAGCTCCGACGGTCAACCTAGGGTACCAAAAAACTAAACCCAAATCAGAGGCGTCTCTTAAACGAGAGAAGAGGATGAAGCTCAAGAAAGACCAACAAAGACGGTCAGAATGTGCAGAGGCTATGTTGGATCTCCAACAGACAGATGAGAGCCCGGATCTGACACAGACAGCCGAAAGCTCCGAACCGAAGCAGCCAGCTGACAACAACCTACAATCAGAGGGGATCAGTGGGAATGGGACATTAAATGATCAAGGTGACCAGCATTATTATTCATTGTTACAAATGTTGACCAGAAAACTTGTACGTTTGTAAAAACGTTGTAAAAAAAAGATTACTTCAAAATAGTTCATATCAACTAAAATCACTCTGTATAATTGGACCAGGGAACTTGCATGTTTATAAAAAGGTTGTTAAAAAGATAACAATTCATATAATTCATATTCATGAATTAACTATTAGGCTTTTTTCACGAACGTTCGAACGCACATCTGGTGCAGTGATAGTTGTGTAAAGATACTTAGGGCGAAATGAAGTCAGGCGCGCTAACTTTCACAACTTCTTTGAATAATTTACCAGCATTTACATCAGCGGATGTTTTTCGTCTCGTGGACCTTCATGCAGCCGCTCCGCACTCAAAACTAATTTAATTTTTTAAATTACATCTTTAATTACGAAGGTAAGTCACGAACCATAAATTAGCATGGTTTAGCTAACGTGATACCGTAAATGTTATTTTTATACTCGCCTTTGTCAATTTGTAGACTCAGTAGTAGTTTAAAACAGATAAGAGTAGTCAAATGAGGTATGAAACTTAATATGGTATGTATAATAATATTTTTGTTATGCAATGTTCAGTGTCGAGTGTGAAAAACAGGGAGGTTATCCTGAGGTGTAGGTGTTTTAGGTCGATGAGGAAGCGCGAGGAGCCACATACATTGCAGGGTACCATAGAAAATTAAAGACCTGTTTATAAAACTCATCTCTTACACTAGAAATTAAGAAATTCTACGCCTAGCATGACACGATCACTGTTTGCATTTTCCAGTGCAGTACAGAATTGAAAAAAATAATGCTTATAGTGTAACGGATAGTTTTAAGTGACGTTAGTTTTTTTCATGCTGCGGTTGCAGATTTCTAAATAGATTTTTTTTTTTTCATTAAAAATGTTGTTTGATGGTTCACATCAATGTTCTTTCTGTAGTCTAAGCCTTACTTTATAAATTTGTACTGATACTGGCTTTTGTATTTTACTTTAGATCGGTTTAAAAGCTGACACAGTGCCTGTCGAGCTTACAAGCACATCTTGCACATGCACTGCAGGCAAAGCACTGTGCAATCATCTTGTAGCCAGGCACATGCAGAGGGGGGGAGGGAGGGTGCTCGAGGACCCGCCCCTTTTTCTCAAATACCCAAAGGCTGTGTCCAAATTCAGGGTCTACATCCTTCGGAGGACTCATTTGAAGGATGTTACGTCACAGCGCCGCGACGAAGGCTGTCCAAATTCGTAGGATCCTTCAAATGCGGCCCACAAATGCATCCTCCTTTTCCCCGAATTGGAAGGATGGGTCTGGTGGATCCTTTCCCATCCTACCTATCCCATAATTCCTTTCGGCAGAGCGCTTCCAGAATTTTCAAATAATGGCGGACGAAACTAGCGGTAGTAATGAAGTAAGTTTTTTTTTTAAAGTGTTAAGCTTTTTTTTTTTTTTTTACATGTGTATGTTTATATGTTTAAAAAAACATCAGTTTCGTAAACTAGCTTCTTTCTTACTGCCTGTGTGAATATCCCCTTGCACACAGCTAATTTCTTGTTAGTGATTGAAGCTGTTTTTAACGCTTTTAGGGACGAAAGAGCAGTTCTTTTGTTTTGTGCAGTACAGATAACCTTCTTGCTTAGCGCTGTCACGGTTGCTAGGCGACAGGATATGAGCAACGGGGAAGGGAGGGAACTGAAAGAAGTGTAGGCTGTCCAAATTCACAGACACCTACTTCCAGGTTTTGCGGTCTTCGGAGGACCCCTCCTCCTTCAACCTGGTAGGAAGGATCCTAAGGAGGATGCAGACCCTGAATTTGGACTCAGCCAAAGCGCCCCTTCTGTCAGAGGGCACCTGAAGGTCCTAAAAACTCCTTAATTTAGTTGTATCAAATTTAAGGCCACAAAAAGTTTGAAATATGTTAAATAGTATAAGAAAATACTTAATTATAATTTAGGAGGTCGTACATTTGGGGACGGAAAGATGAGAATCGCGATAGGGCTGGATTAAACTTCAAAAGGCAATGATGTCATTGAAAAAATATGCATGCTGTAGGTTTCAAAGTCAAAACGCGGCACTGATGTCTTTATATGAATGTATCTGAAGGGAACCGACTGTCCTCAGAAACATGTCGTCATTTTCATTTATTGCCTGATAAACAGCGTTAATGCTGATTTGTATACAGCCGTTACTAGGGAAACCTTAATATTTCAGCGCTCTTAAAGCGCCCCCTTGTGACAGAGAATGACTTTTTCTTTTCCACATTTTTTCAGCTCTTTATGGTCAAATTATTGTAATTATCGACCTACGTTGTTATGCAGCAAACACAGAGTTGTAAATGTGAAAGAAGTTAATGTGCCTTCTAAGAATCTAAACAAATAAGACAGTAATAGTTATGTTTTAAATAAATATAATAAATGATAAACTCGATTTATCCCTTTTAATGGTATAAAGGCTGAAATTCCATTGTATAAGATATTTTGTTTTATTTTGTGTAAAGCTGTATCTGAATTATAAATCATGCCATTTTATGCCTTAATATTGTACCGTACATTGTCAAATCCTACTCATACTGTTCATTTTACTTCTGCTGCTCTTAAAAAGGGTCACAATTTGCCTTAAATTGATATTTAAAATATTTTAAAATAGTGAAATAAAATTCCTTCCTTAATATGTTTGTTTTATTTTTATACTCTGCAGTACCACCTGGGACAAAAGGTCTTTCTCAACCAAAGACAATCGCCTCTGACTACCTGGCTACATGCTGAGTCCCAGATACATTGGACCATTTTTTTTTTTTTTTTTCAGATAACTGACCAGCTCAATTTACCTTAACAAAACCATAGGGATGCATGATATATCGGCATAAATATCGATATCGGCTGATGTTCGTCATTTTTCAACACATCGGCATCGGTCCGATGTGTAAAATTGGGCCGATAACTAGGGCTGGTCCGAATACCATTTTTTGAGCTTTGGAGGGAGGGGCTGAACATATTCTTCTATCTAATAAAAGGCAGGAATGTATTTCTGATTGCATTTTTATTATGTCTACAACAGTTAATCCAATCGATTTTTGCTGTGGATCCAAGGAAGTGCAGTGTTGCATTTTGGTGCAATATGGACACATAACATGTTCAGAATAAATTGTAATAGAACATTACAAGTTGGAAAGCGGCGCGCCTCACGCAGGCAGAGCTTGCTTCTAGAACGGACACTGCGCTAGTGATACAAAACACACAGGTCTGTTAAGAGCAATACTTTTAATAAGGTAGCCTAACATTTTTTAACAAACAAATCACTCCCAAATCAGAAATTAGCAGCACAGTAATTACTGACACCGTAAAGGGTAGGCTATTTAAATAAAAGAAGAACTAAAAAAATGGTGCGGTGTTTTTATAAATTTATATCTAAATAAATAAATATATATACTCATTATATATAACGTTTGCGTATATAGGCCTATATATAAAATACATATGTATATTATTTTGAAACCCAAAATAAATGAGGCTCAAACATTTTTATTTGTTTATTTGCGTGTTTATTTGAGCACTTCTGTCAGTGAACAAGCAGCCTACAAAATGCTAAAATAAATCAAATAAATAATACATTTAATTATTAAACTAGCCTAAATAAGAGTGTTAAATAGGCTATTAAACAATCATACGTTGCAATAATTCCTAAAACCTTGCGCGGACATTGTCTGACAGCTCATCAGAATTACTGGCCGAGTCCGACTGGAACCGGTCTTGTTTCTCTTTCTCTTCCCCATTACACAGCTGATGTTTTTAACAGCAATGTGATTACATTTATTTTCGTTTATTTAGGTTATAAAGTAAATTTAGAAATGTATTTGGAACTCTTTTTATTTGCTAAATTCAAGTTTTTGTTTTTTAAAGTAATGACCAAGCGGCCAGCGATCATCACGATTTCAATTAAAATCCATAGATATAAAAAACTGAAAGCATATCACAATTTAATTGTTTAAAAGTTAAAAAAAAAAGTTAAAAGTTTAATCGTTTAACCTAGAGAAATGTGTGCTATTAGGCGCATATCCAATCGTTTGTGCGCAGACCCCTTTTTCACACATAATCCGTATGCAGTCCGTGTGCGTTACGTATGCGGTGCAGAAGCAGCACGGACTCGTTTTGCTTTCACACAGGATGCGTTTGCAGTGTGTTCCTGATCCGCGAGAACACACCATTTATTATTTTAATTTCAAATCCAAACGTGCTTTTTCAGCATTTGGATACTCTTTTATCGCAGTACACTAATACAATAATATTAGACATACTCACGTTTAAACTCTACGTATTATAAACAACGTACAGTAGGCTATTATTCAATGCACTTGACTTCTAGATTTGTATATTAAGTTGCTCAAGCAAGTTGTAACACATTTAAACACAGCATAGGTAGGCTATAGCTTCCTTATCATATTGAAATTGGGCTATCACACATATTTTAAATTAAAACTTACCACAGACAGAAACAGTGCCTTTCTTTCGTATATTTTAAAGAACTTTTCTACCTGGACAAGTGCATGTATTATGTTGCCTTGTTTATTTAAAACTGCACTATTTTAAACCTAGCCAAAAAGCCACGTGTTGACTGAAACACCGTAGACTGCATTTATATGCATTTATGGTTAATTTCCGTGTCAATCCATGTTCATTTTTACAGCAAACAATGCGCTGTCACTTTAATTCAGCGCATGCAGCACAATGCAGCGCAGCAAAAATAGACTCGGTGCCAAGCACTGCTTCTGGAACGCACTACCGGACAGCAACCGCGTGCAGTGTAAACGCTCTAATCCGTTAACATGGGTGTGGAAAAAAATACACAACGCATACACACTGCAGGCGGAGTATGTGTGAAACAGGCGTAAAGCTGAAGCATGCTTTGCAGGACATGAAAGCGCTGGTGCGTTGTGGAACTTAATTTTTACTCATAAAGGTAAGAGTATGCGGAACTGTAAAGAAATAATTCAAATCGAAAACCAAAACTCTTTCATTAGCTATAGGCCTAATCCATAAAGATGCATTTAGACACTAAAGGCGCGTCCAGTGAGCAGATGGCGAGTCAGGATCGACAACTTCATCTTTTTGTCAAATACTAGTTTATTAATAAATAATATGAATATCTCCTTACTTTTTCCCCACACACATTCAAGGTAATTATTTTTGCTGGGGCTTTGGGGTCAGCTTCCAAAAAATCGATAACCACAACCGATGTGTATCCATCTAGTTGCTGTGTCAGGAGAGGGAGGGGGATCTGGGGCCGGATTCACGAATATCTTCTTAAGAAATAAATTAAGAAATTTCTTAAGATAAATTCTAAGAAGTTCGTAAGAATGTTCTTAAGTGCAATTCTTGAAAAAATCTTAAGATATTCTCAAATATGTTCTTAAGAACATCTTAATTTCTTTCTTAAGAAAAAAAAAGATACATCTATCTGAGTGAATACATGGCTGAAGACGCATTTATAAACACTTCAACGTCTTTTTTGCGGTTTCTGCAGATTATCCTAATAATCATAAGCACGCACATTTTCGTCACGACCGTGTCTGGCGCTCGGCTTCATGTTTTTAATGCGCGGTGTTTTTGAACCGTTACTTTTAAAGGGTCTGTCTTAAGCTTTGGCGATCAGTTTATTCACTTTTGTGTTGTATTTTGTTGCCTCGTCTGAATGAACGCTTCCGTTATGTGTGTGCGCTGCTACAGCAAACGCGTCCTGCACATGTGCTAAATACGGCCAAAGATTATGTCGTATTTTTATTTTATTTTTTTTATTAAATCTCCCTATCTGACTCGATTTTGTCGAGTTGCTACTAAGTTTTGATGACGGCAAAAAGTAGTGTCATACACAGGCTAATCATGACAGATCATTGTTTACATTATCAGTCATTGCTGTCACTTCAGCGAACTCTTGCTCATCTCTAATAATAGTCCTAATATGTATTATATGTAGCTAGTAGTGTTGCAATGCTTAAATATAACAGTTCATTTGAAATATTATTTTAAAAAATAAGAAGAAAATGGCAGTTAAGAAGAAATTTCTTCTTAAGAATGTTTCGTGAATCCGGCCCCTGGTCTTGTTTCAGGGTTTGGACATTTACATTCACATAAAAATGTGCACAACAGTCAGGTTATGTCTTGGATATTTTGATTTAGCCATTTTCTCAAATTTGAGTTAAACTAGAGTGCACAGAGCTGAAAACATGTCTCCATGAATACTGGCATGCTTTATAAGTGGTAAAAGTTGGTTACTTATGTTTTATGGTAGCCCTATAACCTTGTTATTTGAAAATAAAATACATTCTGAAAATAAAGGAAGAAATTAAGTATGTACAAACTTTTATCATCTCAGAAACAATTTTTAAAAACACATATCAATATTGGTAAATATCGGTCATCGGCCATAACAGAAAAATCAATATCGGATATCGATATCGGCCAAATTTTTCATATCGGTGCATCCCTACAAAACCATATTTTACCTATGTTCTGGAGTTGTGTTCTCTTCAAGAAAGACCGTTGAAGTCTTGTGTAGGCTGGTCTGTCCTCAGCTGCTCTATGAAGGTAAGGAAGAGAAAGCGTTAGTGCTCAGTCTCATGGAGATCGTTCTTACCGTGCTTTCTCTGCTTATAAGGACGCTGCTTGATGAGCTGTATCTGAGGCAGATCAGACAGTGACAAGGACGTGCAGATGTGGCTCATCTGTTTCCAGGGCGACGTTGATGAATCCTTGGGACACTTCTCACTATATGTTGTGTCACCTCGCTGGCTGGTAATGTATGTTTGTATTGTAATCGGGGTTTTTTTTCTTTCTAGAAAATACCAGTTTTATTACTGGCAGAAGTGTACACAACCAAAGGATTGAACGTCTTTGGCGGGACATCTGGTGTGCTGTCACCTCAAGTTATTATGCTGCATTGCAGTGCCTTAAAGAAAGTGGCACTCTGGACATTCAGAATGAAATGCGTGTTATATGCCTACACTATGTGATGCTGCCTCGGATCAACATGCACCTGGATCTGTTCCGGAGAACAAGGGATCAACACCCTCTCTCCTCTGAGGGAAACCGTTCTCCACAGCAGCTGTGGGTAGGAGGCCAGCTTCTAATTACAGAGATCCCGTTAGTAGCCTGAAACTTTTTTTTTTAGCATAACATCAAAATAATGACTTTATTCACTACAGGGGAATTTTTATAATGTGTGTCTTTTTGTTTTTTAGACTGATTCCACCTACTGTGGAGTAATTTGGGATGGTCCTGTACCACAGCCAGATGATGTTCAGAGTGTTGAAATCCTGGAATCGCCCAGGACTCATTGCTGGATATGCTTAATGAGAGTATTGATCCATTGATCCAAGAGGCTCTGAGACTGTGTGGGGCAATTCAGCCTACCTCATGTTGGCTTTTCAAAATGTTACAACCTTTGAGGATATTGTTACTGCTCTGTGTAAACGTTACAGTTTTTTACAATCGTTTTTGCACTAATAACAGAACCGTAATGTCATTTTTCAAAACTCTAGACACATAATTCACAACCAATGATCAAAATGCACATTTTTCAAAACACTTAACACATTTTTCAAATGCTTGGATACAATACATATAAGCCAAAGATCATTTGTTCATTGAACTTAAATCACTTGTTCAAAATGACACAACTTAACATCAAAGTATTACTATTTCAAAATGCAACTCACACATTACATCTGAGATGAGTGTGCATTCATTTCATTACAAAGATTGAACTGTCAGTTGATACATCTGCTTAAAATGATAAGTAACTGTTGCATTACCCTTGAAGCATAGCTTTTATGGAAAATAGTGCATGTTTCAGGATAGATCATTTGACACCAGTTACCACAGAATATGACCCAGATGGACCACACTACACTCTCAGAAAAAACGGTACAAAACTATACCTTTTAGGGTACAAGTAGCTGTCACTGGGGTGTTACCAAGGGTACAATTTTTTGGGTACATAATTGTACAATAAGGACCCACTGTGTACCTTTAAAGGTACCTTTATATGTTTTGTTGCCCAGGAACAAAATTGTACCTCTGCAGTACCTTTTTTTTTTAACTGTGTATCTATGGATGTCATATTTCATTCTTTATCAGATCTGGTTTCTATGGCCCCATGTACCTCTTTTACAGAACACATTTTCATATTCAACATTACTGAATGCAAGATGTCATTTTTATGTTATTGCTTTTGTGGTTTTAATGAGTTAATGGCTACCCTGGTAAAAAAAAAGAAAAAAAAAGAATGTATAAAGGACGTTGGTACACAAATTAGCCCTGCTGAAAAAAAAACATCCAAAACCAGCCCAGGCTGTTTGGCTGTTTTTAGCTGGTCATAGCTGGTCAGCAGGCTGGTTTTAGAGGGGTATTGGCCACTTTTCTGTCTGGTCAGGCTGGGAAACCACCAGCTAAAACCAGCCTGACCAGGCTGGGAGACCAGCTAAAACCAGCTAAGACCAGCCAAACAGCCTAGGCTGGTTTTAGCAGTTTTTTTTTAGCAGGGTACAGTATACTGTAAACTGTATTCTGTACCCTGCTGGAAAAAAAAACAGCTAAAACTTTGAATCTAAATTTTTCCTTTAGAAAACCTATGTTGAGATTTATTTTATCAGTAAATTCCACATTACAGTATTTCAATGATACCACTGTGTCTGTACTGTTCTTAGTCTAAAGTAAAAAAAAAAAAATGAAACCCGAATCACATATTTTGTATAACTATATTTAATGATTGTACTAGCAAAAACACATTGAAACTATGGGTAACTTGTGTATGGGTGATCTAAAGTAATGTTCCTAAAATATTTCATAATAAATTCGTTTTTTGAAACAATGCTTCTGCTAATGCAAGGCTTCTTTAAAGATATGAACACAATATGCAAAGTTTTAAACACTGGACAGCCTGTGTTACAAATAATGACTGTTTTGAGTTTTGTATCTAGAGTTTTGAAAAATTACATTAAGGTTCAGTTATTAGTGCAAAAACGATTGTAAAAAAACTGTAATTCAAAACAAGCCATATCTTGTGTATAAATATTATGTCATGTGGATACATTTCTAAAAAATATGTAAATATGCAGAGTTGAGCATCTCCTGTGCTTGTTCTCTCTCTCTCCCTCTCCTTTGAGCCTATGTGTACAATCATAAGTGATCTTTTTTATCAACTTGAATAAGTTGTGGAACCGCTAGCTGTGAATCGTGCAAAGACTAATTGTTTATTTTGGTTTATTTGTGCTAACACAGTTTTTTTTATTAGAAAGCTTTTGGAAGAGAGTGCCATTGTCTTTGTGTTTGAATTTAGCTTTTTATATTATACAGCTATGTATGCCTGGCCCTCTCCTGAAGTTTTGCTTCTTTTCTTTTGTAGATGTTTTCTTTTAATTAGTTGTACACCCATAGTTATATTAAAAATTGCATGCTGTTTGCAAAATCTGTAGTATTTCATTTACATTAGGTATAAACAGCAGTATTATTTTTTATTTTGCAGGGAAGTTTGGTTTTTTGGTCGTTGTTTTTTTTTTTGGGGGGGGGGGGTGGTAATAAAAATATGTGGGCAATACATTATAAATACGCTTTGTATGCATTTATTATATATTGTTCATATATTTTAATTAATTATTAAGTGTAGTATAATGAATAAAAATGTGTGGGCAATACATTATAAATATGCTTTGTATACATTTATTGGGGTGGATTCCTGGACCAAGATTAAATTAAAACAGGAGTAAGCCTAAGACCCTGTTTACACGAAGAGAAGACGCAGATATTTCCCTGCGGTTTGGCCTCTCATTTACACGAAAACCCCGTTTTTGTCACAGAAAACGATTATTTCTAAAAACTGAAGTGGATAAATTTGAAAACACCGTTTTCACGTTGCAGTGTGGACTGTGAAAACGGAGGCTTTTGTAAAAACGATGACGCATATTTAGTCATGTGATGCATATTGTACCAATAGATTGTGCCTGTGCTATTCACTGTCACACTGCTGCTAAAGAGATTTACCTTGTACACTCTTCAAATTACAGTCCTAAAATGATGACAGAAAATTTACTTTTGCTGTCCTGCAAAACATGACGACAACTGCTTTTCAGATAAAATATGAATGAGCGCCATACCCAGGTAAAAAAAAGTGCACTAAAATACACTTTATTTAAGTATACTTAGTACACTTTTCAGTAATGTACTAAAAGTGCTCTATTTTCGCACACTAATTTTGTACTTATTGTACTAAAAAATAGTATTAAGTATATGTTAAGATAAACTTAATACCATCTAAGTGTACTCAACTGTGCTATTTTGAGACACCATGAAATTGAACTAAAATGTGCTTTTAACATACTATATCTGTATTTAAAAAAATATATTTAGTTACAACTAGAAATACACTTGAACCCTACTTTTAAACATTTATAAATATATTTATGACTAATTTAAAGTATAACAATAATATATTAAAAGAATATACAAAGTGTGAAAAAAGTGTGCTAAAATACAATTTAAGTACACTTAGTGCACTTCCCTAATGTACTTAAAGTGCTCTATTTTCGGGCACTGATTTTGTACTTAATATACTAAAAGTTATTCTTAAGTACTCCTTAAGATAAACTTAAGATCATCTAAGTGTACTCAACTGTGCTATTTTGAAACACCATGAAGATGAACTAAAACGTGCTTTTAACATACTATCTCAGCATTTCCAAAAATGTATTTTGTTACCACTTATAATACAATTGAAACATATTTCAGAAACCTTTAAATATACTAATTATACATAAAAAATAAACTTACTGATTATTTAAAATACAATAATAATATATAACAAATGTATACAAGGCCTATTTATAATGTATTGCCCACATGTTTTTATGAATAAAAAATACACTTATTTAAAATACATGAATAATATATAAAAAATGTATACAAAGCGTATTTATAATGTGTTGGCCACATATATTCATTAATAAAAAATACATTTGTTTATTATTTAAAATATATGAATAATATATGACAAATGTATACAAAGCATATTCATAATGTATTGCCCAAATATTTTTATTAATAAAAAATACACTTGATGATTATTTAAAATACATGAATAATATATAATAAATGTATACATAGCGTATTTATAATGTATTTTTTATTTATAAAAATATGTGGGCAAGACATTATAATTACGCTTTGTATAAATTTATTATATATAATTGATATATTTTAATTAATTAATAAGTGTATTATAATGAATAAAAATGTATGGGCAATACATTATAAATAAGTTGTCACGAAACGTGTAGGAAAGCAAAAAATAACGTCTTCAATAAAAAGTCTTCAATAAATCCTCAGGCAGAGTAACAATAGACAGGAATGGCGGGAGAAGACGCGCACACAACGAAGGAACATAGGTGTAACGCTTGTAGCCGGACAAAGAAACAAGGAAATCAGACAAACTTATAAAGGGGAGATAATTACAACAACAGGTGGAGGGGATCACACTAATGAGCAGGAAGACCAAAAAAGGGCATGGGAGAAACCAAACAGACAGTCCAATGGGGGAAACACTGGGAAAAAACAAGACAAACAGTCCAAGGGCGTGACATACACTTTGTATACATTTATCATATATTATTCATGTATTTTAAATTATTAAGAAGTGTATTTTTTATTATTAAACATATGTGGGCAATACATTATAAATATGCTTTGTATACATTTATTATATATTATTCATGTATTTTAAATAATCAACAAGTGTATTTTTTTGTAATAAAAATATGTGGCCAACACAGTATGAATACGCCTTGCATACATTTGTTATATATTTATGTATTTTAAATAATCAACAAGTGTATTTTTTATTGATAAAAATATCTGGGCAATACATTATAAATACGCTTTGTATACATTTGTTATATATTATTCATGTATTTTAAATAATCAGTAAGTTTATTTTTTATGTATAATTAGTATATTTAAAGGTTTATGAAATATGTTTCAATCCTATTAGAAGTGTTAACAAAATACATTTTTTGGAAATGCTGAGATAGTATGTTAAAAGCACATTTTAGTTCATCTTCATGGTGTCTCAAAATAGCACAGTTGAGTACACTTAGATGATCTTAAGTTTATCTTAAGGAGTACTTAAGAATAACTTTTAGTATATTAAGTACAAAATCAGTGCCCGAAAATAGAGCACTTTAAGTACATTAGGGAAGTGCACTAAGTGTACTTAAATTGTATTTTAGCACACTTTTTTCACACTTTGTATATTCGTTTAATATATTATTGTTATACTTTAAATTAGTCATAAATATATTTATAAATGTTCAAAAGTAGGGTTCAAGTGTATTTCTAGGTGTAACTAAATATATTTTTTTAAATACAGATATAGTATGTTAAAAGCACATTTTAGTTCAATTTCATGGTGTCTCAAAATAGCACAGTTGAGTACACTTAGATGGTATTAAGTTTATCTTAACATATACTTAATACTATTTTTTAGTACAATAAGTACAAAATTAGTGTGCGAAAATAGAGCACTTTTAGTACATTACTGAAAAGTGTACTAAGTATACTTAAATAAAGTGTATTTTAGTGCACTTTTTTTTTACCTGGGAGAATTACCACACTCAAAATCAGTTTAAGTGTTAGTGCTAATAATGCATTCATATTAAGTGTACTTTAGTACAACTTTTGAGAAAATGTACTTCTACTACAATACATTACTAATAGATTTTTAATAAAATCAATTTAATATAACTTAAAATTACCACACTCAAAATCAATTTAAGTGTTAAGGCTTATAGTGCATTCATATAAAGTGTACTTAAGTACAACTTTTGAGAAAATATACTTCTACTACAATACATTACTAATAGATTTTTTATATATTAACTTATTTTAAACTTAGGATTAGTATGTAAACAGTCTACTAATAATCAACTAATGTTTAAAGCATTTAAAGCACACTTTTGAAAAACACAACTCTTTTTCGCAACTCTTTTGCATGTTTTTTCTGTAGTATACTTTATTTTAGTACACTAAAAATTTATTTAAGTATTACTGGTATTTAGTATACTTTTTTCAAGTGTACTTAAGTCCTACTGAAGTATAAACATACTTTTAATTAGTGTATTTATAGTGTATAAACATCACACTTTTTTAACACAAAAAAATAACAATGTACTAAAAATGTATTTGCGGGTATTTAAGTGTATTTTCATTGCATTTAAGTATTTTTTTTTCACCTGGGTATAGACGCATCAATGAATGATGAGATATTTCCGTAAATTATCCCGCCAGAAGAATTGCATGGAAACTTATTACGTCTGTATAATTTTGGAGGCTTTACGCATGCGCAGTAAGGCGAATTTGATGTTTTCCTATTTTTCAGTGTGGATGAGAAACTTTTGGAAAACGCTTGGAAACGCAAGTGTGGACGGAGAGCGTTTTAAAACGAAAACTCCGTTTTAAAATGTATCAGGATTAATGTAAACGTAGCCTTAATCTAGAATAGTTAATCATGTTTTAAAAAATGGCTTTCTGAAACACAGATTAAGTACAGATTACTTACACCTGGACTATGGAGTCCTTAACTAAAATAAACTCTATTAATTTAATACCACCTGTGCAAATCAGAATTTGCTGGATTGAGGTTGCCTATAAAACATGGAATGACCTAAGAAAAGGTTAAAATTGTATGCAACTGAGAAACAAATGTCAATGGAAGTTGAAAAGAGAGTACGATCAAAGAACTTTTCTGAACATGAGAATAGTCTTTTAAAGCAAATAGTTTCGAGACATCCTGTTATCGAAGATAAACTGCACACATCAGCTGTTGAATCAAAGAAAAGGAATGCCTGGACATCTATTTGTAATGAATTTAATGTAAACGAACACACATCTACAAGAACAATACAACAACTTCAGGTAAGAATCATTAGTTTTATTATGGCTTTTTAAAGTCACTGTTGTATTTATTATAGTTATTTAATACAGGTGTTGAGGAAAAATATCAAAATAAACCTCAAAAAACTGTTGCTAAAGCTTGAAGAGAGAGGTTTAAGACTGGCAGAGGACCTGCAAATAAAGACTGTGATGTGTTGGATGAGTTACTTAAAGGAATACTGGAGAATCAGCAACCTTTGGAGAACATACCAGATGATGACCATTTGGATATTTCAGATGATGGATCACATGCACCTATATTAAGCATTTGAATATGATTTTGGCTTTTTTTCTCTCCTCTCAAACTTCTATTTGCTTCTGTCATATGATGTAAAACATTTTACCATTTAATCTTTATTTATTTGACCATATATGAACTGTTCATGTTTCAAGGAGAAGGGCAAAACAGAACTGAAGAATTGGAAAGCAGCTTACCCTCCACATCCTCAGAAAAGGAAGTGAGGTGAGGCCAAGTATGGTGACCCATACTAGGAATTTGTGCTCTGCATTTAACCCATCCAAGTGCACACACACAGTAGTGAACACACACCCGGAGCAGTGGGCAGCCATTGCTGCGGCGCCCAGGGAGCAGTTGGGGGATCGGTGCCTTGCTCAAGGGACTCACCTCAGCCATGGTATTGAGGGTGGAGAGAGTGCTGTACATTCACTCCCCCCACCTACAATCCCTGCCAGACCTGAGAATTGAACCTGCAACCTTTGGATTACAAGTCCGACTCTCTAACCATTAGGCCACGGCTGCCCCAAGGGTGGCAATGTCTGTCAGAACTGTCAGAAGCAAGGGTGGCAATGTCTGTCAGAACTGGTAACCATAAGAAACTGGTAACCATAAGAAAAGAATCACTGTTCATGAAATCACTGTTCATGAAAAGTTGCCTAATGATTTTCATGAACATAAATTGAAGTATCTTAAGGAAGAGCATGAAATGAAGATGAAGATACTACAAGTAGAACTGGCGATAAAGATGAAGGAGAGAGAGCTGCAACAGGCTCAAATGCCACATCAGTACATGAATCTGTGAAATAAATATTGTTTTATTAAGAAAAGATGGATGCTGTGGTGGTTTTAGTAACATACCAGACCAAAAAGTTGTACACTTTTAACAAATATTTGGTTTAATTATTACATTTATCAGATCTGAACAGAGGGTTGAAAGTTAAATAATGTAAACAGATCTATTTAAAGTGGCACAACGCAAAAGCATCCCTGTATGCAAGTCCTTCTCTGTGGTTTGCTGTAAATGGTGGCACATCTGGATGGTCATCCTCTTCTATTGGGGGATCTGGGCATCCCTGCTTTTTAGGTAGTTGTGAAGAACAGCTGTTGCAATGATGACAGTGCAGCATATACTTGGTTTGAATCTGAGTGTTTTCCTACCCAGACAGCAGCTGACTCCGTGCCGGATCCGTTTTCAAACCGGCAAATCCGCATAACAGTCGCATCTGTTTCAGTGCTGTAACACGGATTCGGCCCGAGCCCGGGTTTCAGTCGGCAGGAACAACAGTCGCAGAGCGGACCCGGGCCGCGTCCGTGGAAATGAGCCCAGACAGCAGCTGACTCCGTGCCGGATCCGTTTTCAAACCGGCAAATCCACATCCGTTTCAGTGCTGTAACACGGATTCAGCCCGGGTTTCAGTGGGCGGGAACAACAGTCACAAAGCGGATCCGACCGCGTCCGTGGAAACGAGCACGCTGGGTTTTTTCCCTTTGAGTTCAGAAGATGATCGAGATAGATACAGACAGTAACATTACCCAGACAGCACACGTACGTCGGGCCAATGTCGGCCCGTGAGCAGAACGTCGGCCTCATAAACTCTAAGATCTAAAAAGGATCGGCCAGGCGTAACGTTAGGAGGGTGTAATTCGGTCAGTGCTCTTTTTTGCCAGCTCATCAAAGGTCGGCCCTGAGTCCGACTCACTACAGAAGGCCGTTGCCGCGCTTTTCTGTTTGAACTTGTACGGTTATTCGTCTCTTAGCAACCCACCAGGGAGATGGCGACTCCTCCGGCGACATCCGTGGCTTTCAGGTAAGTTTTCACTTGAGTTAAATTGGAAAAAATATATTATTTTGTTAATTCTGTGACACTTCATAACTAGTAAGGCGCTTGGTGCACTGTAGTACAGGTAAAAACACCGTGAGCCCTACTTGAGACTTTGGCTCATTTCCAAATAACGTTAACATGTTTAGCTATTGTTAAGAGATTTTATTTTACTGTGTTTCCATCAGTTTCTCTGAGGGGACGAGCTAACGTTAGACACCGATCAGCAAAAAGCTTAGCTCAGAGTTTGTTTTTAGTTTTTATTTCAGTAGTGTTACACTATTTTGTCCTAACTAACGTTTTTCATCGTGTTTTTTTTACTGTTACAGGCTGCCAGCCAGAAAGTCTCCGTCTCTGAGGTGAGCCAGCTATTGTTGCGGTTCTTTTTTAAACTAAAAATCTGCTGTTTTAAATTCATTATTGGATAATGAATGAAACTAGATTAATAATGTAATGATTTAATTCTAGATGTTTACTTTTGTAAATACTGCGTGACTTTGACGTATTTTAATATTTTGATTGTCTAAAAGTTTGGAGAGGTTGCCGTGGAAACGGGGCGGCAGCACGACACCAGACACAAAAACTCAGTCTGATGTTGTCGCTGCTTTTAGGTAAGTTTAGTACTTAAAATCACACAATTATTACATAAAACTGTTCCTTACTGTAATTCACACGTTTTATCGTCCTCGAAAAAGTCCGTGAGCATCTCACAGACGAGGTATGCTAACTCTAGAGATTAAGCTCTTGTTTAGGAAACTTTTAGCTTTTTTGCTGACAGTTTGTCTGTGGGTTATTGGAAGTAGGCTCGTTTATTGAACCTAAATGGCTGAAAACAAGTGAAAATGCTTTTTGATCTTGTAAGGTAAACACATACTGACAAAATATATTCTTTCAGGGGGACAGAAATAAAGCCTCCACAACGGAAGGGAAGCTCCAAAGTTTCAAAATGTCTTAAGAGAGCTGCTGACAGAAGCAGGAAATACAGGTGAACTGAAGAAGCTCATAAAAATAACTTAATGCATTTCCCCCACAATATATTTAACCTATATAACCATGTGTTTGTTATGAAGCAGACGGGACAACAAGGTAAGTGTTATACGAATGGTGTTTTATTAATACAAGCAGCAGTGCCGGAGGTGGATATTGAGTTCGTGAAGGTGAGCAAGACTTGAAGTGAAGAATTCAGAGCTGGATGGTAACGTGAAGAGAGTAACAGGTCCTTTCCGTTTTAGGTGGCGAGACTGGAGGATTCCAGGAACGAAAGCCAGAGGGGCACAGAGAGTTCGTGGATCCGCCACCCTCCGCTGACGCGGAAGTCAGCTTACGGCCACACACCGCTAATGACTGGATACTGGGAAGACACAGAGGACTGGCGCTTGGAAGACTGGAACGAGACAGAGATAAGGTAAGTACAATTGGGTAAGTAATCTCGATAGTGATACTCGCCAAGAGATACTGGAAGTCCGCTTTCTCTGGAACGAGCCCGGACAATGAGTGGTGTGTGGAGAGTGTCTTTTATGTGCTGGTGATGATTACGTGCAGGTGTTCATTAATCAATACTCAGGTGACGGTGATCTGGGAGTGATTGTGGGTGCAGAACCTGACCAATCCGTGACACTACCCCCCTCCCCAGGGCCCGCTCCTGAGGGCCGAAGTCTCTTGCGCCGTGGTGGTCTACCTCGTCCTCGGGGTGCAGGGAACTCAGGATGACTAGCGTGGAACTCCTCAGTGAGCGTGGGATCTAGAATATCGTCTCTTGGGACCCATGACCTCTCCTCTGGTCCATAACCCTCCCAGTCAACCAGGTACTCGAGTAGACCACCACGACGACGAGACCGGAGAATCTCCCGGACGGAGTAGACGGCTCCATCTTCCAGCATGAGGGGGGGAGGAGGTTCTTCTTCGTGGTCAGGTTCTGTGGAGAGAGTGAGAGGTGGATGAAATGGTTTCAGTAGTGAGACATGGAAGGTGGGGTGAATGCGATATTCAGGTGGGAGTTGAAGCCTGTAGGTGACGGGGTTGACCTGTTCCAGGATGTTGAAGGGACCAACAAACCTGGGACTTAATTTCTTGGAGGGCAGTCGCAGACGGATATCTCGAGTGGAAAGCCACACTTGATCGCCTGGCCTGAATTCTGGAGCTGGGGCCCTCCTCCGATCCGCGAAGGCTTTCTGTCTGCGTACTGCCCTCTGTAGGTGGTGATGTGCTTCGTCCCAGACCCTCTCGCTCTCCCGGAACCAGTGATCCACTGCGGGGACCTCAGATGGTTCACCATTCCAGGGAAATAGCGGTGGTTGGAATCCGAGGACGCACTGGAATGGTGTGAGGCCGGTGGACGGTTGCCGCAGTGAATTTTGGGCATACTCTGCCCAGCCCAGGAACTGGTTCCAGGAGTTCTGGTGGTTGTGGCAGAAGGTCCGGAGGAACCGCCCCACTTCCTGGATTTTCCTCTCCGTCTGGCCATTGGACTGCGGATGATAGCCAGAGGAGAGGCTGACGGTCACACCTAGGAGACGGAAGAAGGATTTCCATAGACGGGAGATAAACTGAGGACCGCGGTCCGATACAATATCCTCAGGTATTCCATACTGACGGAAGACGTGATTGAACAGGAGTTGGGCTGCTTCAAAGGCAGTGGGTAGTCCTTTCAGGGGCAGCAACTTGCAGAACTTGGAGAATCGATCCACTATAACAAAGATGCAGGTGTTTTCATCCGATGCTGGCAAGTCCGTCATAAAATCCACTCCCAGGTGTGACCAGGGGCGGTTCGGGATCGGCAAGGGATGGAGTTTACCTGTGGGAAAATGCCTGGGACTTTTGGACATGGCACACTCCTTGCACCCCTGGATGAACCGCTGCACATCCCTTGCCATCCCAGGCCACCAGAAGCGCTCGGATAGCAGCGAGAGGGTGTTGCTGGTCCCGGGATGTCCAGTGCCCAGGGAAGTGTGGATGGAGCGAATGAGATCTACCCGTTGTGTCCTAGGAATGTAACGTCGATCAGGAGGGCAGCCCGGCGGAGGGCGAGGAGCAGGAGTAGCGACACTAGGAGGAGCAGACCATTCGATGGGGTTGATGAAGATGTCTTGTGGGAGGATATTGCTGGGAGGCTCAGTGGAATCAGTGGAGTCGTGGATTCTAGACAGGGCATCTGCTCTTATATTTTTTGGACCGGGACGATAGGAGATGGAGAAGTGGAACCTTGAAAAGAACAGTGCCCACCTGGCCTGACGTGGGCACAGCCTCTTTGCATCACGGAGGTATTGGAGGTTTTTATGATCTGTGAGTACCAGGAAAGGATGATTAGCTCCCTCCAACCAGTGTCGCCACTCCTCCAGGGCGAGCTTGATGGCGAGAAGTTCCCGGTTGCCGATGTCATAGTTCTTCTCCGCCGGGCTGAACTTCCGGGAGAAGTAGGCACATGGATGGAGTAAACTTGGAGTTCCGTGATGTTGGGAGAGAACCGCTCCGACTCCCGAGGTTGATGCATCCACCTCCACCACGAAAGGGAGGTCGGGATCCGGATGGCGCAGAATAGGAGTCTGGGTGAAGGCGTCCTTGAGGGATTGGAAGGCTGCGGCGGCTTCGGGGTTCCAGGTAAGTTTAGTCGGTTTTCCTTTGAGTAGGTTGGTTAATGGAGTTGTAATGATACTATAACCTTGAATGAAACGGCGGTAGAAATTAGCAAAACCGAGGAATCTCTGGAGTTCTTTGATAGAAGAGGGTTTTGGCCAGGACGTGACAGATGACACCTTCCTCTCGTCCATACGAATACCCTCACGGTCGATGATGTATCCCAGGAATTGAACGGATGGAAGGTGGAATGAACATTTTTCTGCTTTCAAGAAGAGTTGGTGTTCCCTGAGTTTCTGGAGGACCTCCGCAACGTGGTGGATGTGTTCAGTCTCACTCCGGGAGTAGATGAGGATATCGTCTATGTAGACAATCACTGACCGATGGAGAAACTCCCGGAGGACTTCATGCATGAAGTTTTGAAATACGGAAGGGGCGTTGACTAGGCCATAGGGCATGACGCAATACTCATAGTGGCCTGTAGGGGTCACGAAGGCCGTCTTCCACTCATCCCCCTTCCGTATTCTCACCAGGTTGTAAGCGCTGCGGAGGTCCAATTTCGTGAAGATGGTGGCTGACCGGAGTTGTTCGAGGGCCGCTGGGACGAGAGGAAGGGGATATTTAAACTTGACTGTGGCTTGATTCAGGATGCGGTAGTCTATACACGGCCGCAGCCCTCCATCCTTTTTCGCCACGAAAAAGAAGCTGGATGCAGCGGGAGAAGTGGAGGGACGAATGTATCCTTGCTGGAGAGCTTCGTGAATATACTCCTCCATGGCCTTTGTCTCCGGAAGTGACAACGGGTAGATCCTTCCTCTGGGCAAAGGAGCATCAGGAATCAGGTCTATGGCGCAGTCCCATGGCCGATGGGGAGGTAGCTGGGAAGCTCTCTTGGGGCAGAAGACGTCCTGGAAAGAGGAGTAGGTATCCGGAATCTCGGTGGATCGTTGCTCCAAAGGGCTCTCGATGGATGTGGCGCAGACAGGAATGGGTCTTGGTATAGGACGTGGAGCTTCTGGAAAGCACTCTGGAAAACAGTCGTGACCCCACCGGATTACCTCTCCATTGCCCCAAGAGATGATGGGATTGTGCTTCACCAGCCACGGGCGCCCCAAGATGATGTCCATGGTGGCCCCCTCCAGAACCAGAAGTTGGATGTCTTCTTGGTGAAGAGCTCCTATCTGAAGGTGGATGGATTGGCATTTACGATGGATGCGGGGTCGTGCTGTGATGGAACGTGTTATGGGCTGAATCTGGTAGACGCTCGACGAAGCTTCGGTTCGGAGCTGTAACTGGCGACAGAGGCTCCCCGAGATGAAGTTTCCCGCTGACCCGGAGTCGATGAGAGCGTGGGCTATGACAGAAGATGTGGAGGTGGTTAACTGAACACTTGTAGACAGAGGATACATCTTTTCAACTTCGGATTGGATAACACTCACCGCGGTAGGAACAGGACGAAGGGGGCATTTCATCCGAACATGCCCACTGGCTCCGCAATAGAGACACAGACCCCGGGTCAGCCTTCTCTGTCGCTCAGCGGCTGATAGTCTACCAGATTCAAGTATCATCGGCTCTGGTTCTGGAGGGCTGGCGGTCTCCACTGGGCGGAGGAGTGCATTAGGAGAGACATCGGAGAGAGTCTGATATGATTGCATGCGGTCAGAACATCTGATGGATTGCTGTATGAAACGCTCCAGACCCATAGCGTCATCCAACGCAGCTAGTTGGAGGCGAAGACGGGGTTCGAGCCCGAGACGATAGGTGGTCAGCAACGACCGCTCGTTCCATCCACTGGCCGCGGCTAGGGTTCGAAACCGTAAGGCATACTCATGAGTGGACATCGATCCTTGTGATAAGTGATAGAGCTGCTCACCCGCTGATACTTCCCCGTCTGTACGGTTGAACACTTCTTTGAAGTGATTGATGAATGCCTGGATGGAACGAGTGGCCGGCCCGCTTTGCTGCCACATCGATTCGGCCCACTTCAAAGCTGGTCCTGTGAGAAGAGAGGTGATAAACGCTATTTTAGACTGGTCTGTAGGATAGAGCGCTGGTTGCATAGTAAAGACAAGAGAACATTGTAGTAGAAATCCATTGCACTCCTCCGCCCCGCCAGCGTAGGGCGCTGGTCGGGCCATGGGACTGGATGGTGGTTCCGAAGAAGTGCATGGAGGTACGGGTGCCGGCGGTGCGGAAGGGGTGACAGATGGAGATGACAACAAAACCTTCCGCAGAGTATCCACCAGTTCCTGGAATGGATCCTGAGCACTCATGCTGCTTACTGTTCTGGTCCGGGCTTCTGTTATGAAGCAGACGGGACAACAAGGTAAGTGTTATACGAATGGTGTTTTATTAATACAAGCAGCAGTGCCGGAGGTGGATATTGAGTTCGTGAAGGTGAGCAAGACTTGAAGTGAAGAATTCAGAGCTGGATGGTAACGTGAAGAGAGTAACAGGTCCTTTCCGTTTTAGGTGGCGAGACTGGAGGATTCCAGGAACGAAAGCCAGAGGGGCACAGAGAGTTCGTGGATCCGCCACCCTCCGCTGACGCGGAAGTCAGCTTACGGCCACACACCGCTAATGACTGGATACTGGGAAGACACAGAGGACTGGCGCTTGGAAGACTGGAACGAGACAGAGATAAGGTAAGTACAATTGGGTAAGTAATCTCGATAGTGATACTCGCCAAGAGATACTGGAAGTCCGCTTTCTCTGGAACGAGCCCGGACAATGAGTGGTGTGTGGAGAGTGTCTTTTATGTGCTGGTGATGATTACGTGCAGGTGTTCATTAATCAATACTCAGGTGACGGTGATCTGGGAGTGATTGTGGGTGCAGAACCTGACCAATCCGTGACAGTGTTAGTTAATTTCTTTTGCAAAATTAAATGTTTATTTATTATAGTAATTTTAAGAAGCTTTTCACAGTTAAATGTAACTCTACTTAAAACTAAAAACATATTCTGTTAGCTAAATGTGGTATATATGTATATATATATATATATATATATTCTGCATTGTACCTGTACTTTAACTTGTTTATCCTTCTAATAAACCAGCAACTGCATATTAAATATTGTGGTCTCTGTGACAAATTGCATGTTTTGTTCCTAGATTCTTCCATGATGATGGCCTGTTGCACATCAGCAGACTCAGAGTGAACCTTCTTCTCCAAAGTACTTTAAACCAATGATCTAGTAAGTAAAATATCAAACATACACTACTGTTTCCTAAGTTTTGTCGTAAGTCTCTTCTGCCCACCTCAACTTTGTGTATTTTGATAAATAATACAATTAAACAGTAATATTGTGAAATTAATATAATTTAAAATGATTGTTTTCTATATATAGAAGTAATTTATTTCTGTGATGCAAAGCTACATTTTCAGTATCTTTACTCCAGTCTTCAGAGTCACATGATCCTTCAGAATTCATTAATCATGCGTTTGACTTAACGCTGGAGGATTTTTTGATGAATAAAGTAATTTTTTAATTTACAGCATTTATTTGAAACAGAAATGTTTCCTTTAACTTTTGATAATTGATAATGATGAGACATTAATAATTAGAAATTAAAAATGTTTTTTGAGCAGCAAATCAGCATATTACAATGATTTCTGAAGGATCATGTCACACTGAAGACTGGAGTAATGATGCTGAAAATGCAGCTTTGATAAAAATAAATTTAATTTCACAATATATTCATATAAAAATCTTTTGTTAAATTGTAATAATATTTTACAATATTATTGTTTTTACTTCATTTTTGATCAAATAAATGCAGCCTTGGTGAGCAGAAGCGACTTATTTCAAAGACGTAAACTTTTGAAAGGTGACTTGTTCACCTAAAAATGAAAATTCTGTCATTAATTAATCACGCCCATGTTGTTTTGATAAAATCCAAGAGCTTTCTGACCCTGCATAGACAGCAAGGGTACCACCACGGTCAAGACAGAGAAGGGTATTGATGACATTGTTGAAATTGTCCATGTGACATCTGTGATTCAACTTTTCAACAATTTTATGAAATGAAATTGAAATGAGAGTAATTTTGTGCACAAAGGAAACTAAATTTGTATTCTCGTAGCATTATAAAGTGAAGGTTGAATCGCTGATGTCACATGGACTATTTTAATAATTTTACTACCCTTCTGTGTCTTGACCATGGTAGGGCCCTTGCTGTCTATGAAGGGTCAGAAAGCTCTCAGATTTCATCCAAAACACCTTAATTTGTGTTTTGAAAATGAACAAAGGTCTTATGGTTTTGGAATGGCATGAGAGTGAGGAATTAATGACAGAATTTTCATTTTTGGGTGAACTAACCCCATTAAATGATACTGTGGCATATGTAGTCCATTCTGTAGAGACTGTGTCTGTTCCCTGAATACTGAGGGCACATAATATATTTACCAAGGGTTCTATAAAAATTCTTATTGTGATTAAACCGGATCACAATAAGCACAAATAGGGGCAACAGCAGCTATAGTACTTGGCCTGTAATGAGGTTACAAAACTCTATTAATAGTCTCTGGACTATTGGTTATAGTGAGGATATAAGTCCACTAAAGTATAAGTAGCAATTTTTTTTTTTAATTCTATTCCTTAATTTTAAAATAGTCTTCCTGATAATGTCCGGGGGTCAGGTACAATCTTTTTGTTTAAATTAATTTAAAATACACATTTTTAGCCAAGCATTCACATAACACATCTCATAACATTGCACTACAGTTATATGTCATTTAAATAAATCATCCTTTGTCTGAAATAATATGAACAGCTGCTATGCTAATCTTTCTCCTTTTGCTTTCCTGTTTCTTTCTCTGGATGCCCATCCCAAAGTTACCAGAGGTTATGCCAGTTCTAGATCTGATCCAGCCTTACTTGTGAAGACTTCAGAAGACGGCAACACTCAACAAGTCTTCAGATGATGCCAACTGTACATGGACATACAAAACTGTAAAATATTATCCTTACATTGCCTTTAAGGGTATCAATTTTCAACCTGCTTTGTATTATTGCAGTGTTTCTAATATCTGTAAATTAGTTATGTTTACCTATAATACCTATATGTTTACCCCACTTTTTTGCATCAACAAAATGATAAAATAGTGTGTTTTGCGTCATGCAGCAGAGTTTTGCTGACAAATAAACTCTGAGAAATCTTTTACATTTATTAACAACTTTGTAGAGCTGCACAATTAATCGTTAAAAGATCGCGATCTCGATTCGACCCCCCACACGATCTTAATCCAGCATTTATACGATTCAGCCAATTATATTTTCCAGTACAGGAGACGAGCATAACTCATTTTGCGAAAACAAGGCTCAAAATTGCGACCCTTTTGGTTTAATTTGCACGACCTCAAATTATATTTGAATATACAGGGCATTTGTGCGAGAAATTGTTTTGGTACAAAACTTTCACTAGCCTGACTACTGATACAGTGACAGGTTCGGTGGACACGCTTTTTTTCCCAATTTTAATCTTATTTTTAGAGACAAGGAAAAGGAAAGAAATGTCTGGAGTCAGAAGGAGGGCTCGCATTTACCTTAAAAGCGACATTGAATAAGACTATTACAACTAGAACCAACTCAAGCACACGATTCTGACAACACATTTGTAGTAAGAACTTTCCCTGTGGTAATTATTCAGTTTCTTCTCATTCCCATTGTGTAGGATTTGTTTTAATCTTTGCGAATGTTTTGTACAGTAAGCACTAGAATTAGAGACATGTACTACTTGGAATAGTGTTTTAAATAAACGTTATTTTTTTTTGTGCAAAAAAGATCAAAATGAAAGAAAAAAATGCAAAGTGGCCCATCTTTTGCTCTTGTTTTGTGTAGTAAATCAGTTGTTTTATTATGAATACGCTGCTGTGTTTTGTCTTGTTTTCTAGTATAAATATCTAAACATTCTTAAATTAAGATGCTTTCACCTGACAAGTAAAATCACTTAAGATATTAAGTCTTGTTTTCTAACAAAAAAAAGAATAAATTTTTGTTTAACACAAGTAAAAATGTCTGACAATGGGGTAAGAAAAATAATATTAATTCAAAGGTTAAATAATTATTCTTGCCCCATTGGCAGATATTTTCATTTGCTTTAAGAAAAAAAAAAATTGATAACATTTTTTAGAAAAAAAACATATTAAGTTGTTTTACTTGTAAATTCATCTTGATTCAAGAATTTGTAGATCGCAATGTATTTTTTATTAGTGTTCAGTAAAATAATTGTCTATACATCTAAATCAGTACTTTTAAACTTTTTTTGATTTAGAGCTTCATTTTACAACTCAACAAAAAGGTGGCATAAGACAGTAAGATAATTCTGCATGATATAAGATGCTTTGTAGTCACTGCTTTAAATAAAGTCATTATTTACTTGTATGATTTGTCTTATCAAGTAACAACAAAACATGCTTTTTCTGTAAAGCTGCATTGATATATGTATTGTGAAAAGCGCTATACAAATAAACAAATTGTATTTGAATTGTAGTTGTGTATACAATTTGTGTGTGTGTGTGTGTGTGTGTAGGTCTATTTGTATATAAAAAAATGAGCTGGCCCAGATCCGGCATGGTACTGGCCCATGTCTGGCATCGTACTGGCCCAGATCCGGCATGGTACTGAACCAGATCCAACATGGTATTGGCCCAGATCCGGAATGATACTGGCCCAGATCCGGCTTGGTACTGGACCAGATTCGGCCCACATTTGGGCCAAATCACCATAAAGGAATTCACATCTGGCCCGGGGCTGGCCCAGTTCTGGTCCAGATGCGGAAAAACGGATCCGTGCCGGTATTGGCCCGTTGTGCCGTACAAAACCGGCCCAAGTCCGTTGCACGGATCTGGCCCAGAACTTGCGATAGGTCTGGGCCAGATCTGGGCCAGATGATTTTTGCTATCTGGGTAAGGCACTCAAAACGACTCTTCCAAACATGCGCTCAACTAAACCCCTTGTGCGCATATGAGCCTGGTTGTAGCGCAGTTCTTCAGCTGTTGTTGGGTGCAAGTACGGCGTAAACAAGAAATACTTCTGAGCATACCCACTGTCACCAAGCAAAATTCCATTATGATCTCTTCATTCAAATTGAGTATACAGAGATGAGTTGAGGAAAATTTGGGAATCATGAGTTGCACCTTTCCACCGTGCAACAATGTTTGAAAACTCTAACTGGGGAGTGCATACACCTTGGACATTTATGGAAAACAAGTTCTTTCGTTTCCTGTATTCCTCAGCATCTGGAGTAGAGGGACGCTTAATGGGAATATGGGTTCCATCTATGCAACCTGACTCCTGGGAAATTTCCATATTCATAGAATAGTACCTTGTAGTTAGCTTTTTTTCATGTAATGTGCTTTTCATTCACAAATGTCCCTGCACACTCTGTGAATGACTTTACATACTGTTGGTTCACTAACACCACATAAATCCCCAGTTTCTCGATGAAAGGTGCCACATGCCAAGAACCTTAAAGTTATGAGCACCTGGAGACAAACTGGAATAGGCTCTCCTCTTTGGGTCACAGATGAAAGCCTGGGTTCTAAGAGTGAAATTATCTCCACTGCATACTTTATGCATGCGGAAACGATCTCGAAAACTTATTTCATCAAAACTTTGCAATGGGTCACTTTTGTCTGCAAGAACTTGCCTGGCTGGTGGAAAGCGCTGATCATCATTGACATAGTCCAAGTAAACAATGTGTCCTCCAAATGAAATTAATCTGAAGTTAAACCTGCCTCCTGGTAGGTTTAATTTAACCCACAATTTAGTCCTGAAGTTGCTCTAGTCTTCCTCCAGGAAATTAGCCTATTAAATTTTGGACTAGACTAAGTCTTAGACTTTTTAAAACCATGACAGAGAAAGCACATTTCTGTTGTTAGTCTGATTTAAATGGCCATTTTAGTCTAGGACTAGGCTTAATCTTGGTCCGGGAAACCATCCCTAAATGTTTAATTTAAGGTTTAGGTTTAAGATTAAATGAAAATGCCATCGACACGATTCTGAGGACAGTCGGTTGCCTTCAGATACATTCATATAAAGACATCCGTGCTGCATTTTGACTTTGAAACATGCAGCACGCATATATCATTGCCTTTTGAAGTTTAATCCAGCCCTTTCGCGATTCTTGTCTTTTAACTGTAAAAGACCTTAAACATTTATAATTAAGACTTTTCTTATACTGTTTAACGTATTAAAAACTTTGTATGGTCTTAAATGTGAAACAACTGAATTGAGGAGTTTTTAAGGACCTACAGGAGCCCTCTCCTTTAAGATAGCCTGAGCAGGCTGGTGAAACATTTTGCCAGCCCGACTGGAAAACACAATAGCCCCGGGACACTGGGCTAGCGATTTTGCGAGCCCTGTATTGTTATATATTATAATATCCGAAAGACAATCGAAGCATTGTGACAGCGGATATGTTAATAACGTAACCATTAAATAACAAACATTAATTATTTGATAGACGGAGGCTTACGAGATCTGATGTCTTTTAGTCTGAGGCCGTTTCGCCTTTAGTCCTGAGTGACGCAGTTTTGCTGACAATTGATAGCGTTTAGTTTGTGGCGCGAAGCCATTTTAACTGATATATGAGGACTGATGCAAAGCAGAGTAAAAAACACACAGTCCTATGAAAAATGTCTAGCAGTTTTAACGCCTTACCTGTTTCTGCATTTTCGTCCGTATTAAAGTAATATCCATCTTGCAGTATCTAGCAAGAGAAAAACACATGTGGCTTCAAACGGCTAATCCACAAACATACACAGACGCACTTCCAGATTAGATTATATTCAGCCATGTCAGTTCTTTACCGAAATAATGACTTTAGCAATAAAATGTTGCCATGCCTGAAAATATATCAAAATGTAATGCTCTTTTTGCAATAATATGCGAACACTTACCGGTTAATGTGGATGTCCGCCCGGTACCGCCGCTCCCTCGCACAGTCGACTCTCTCTCTCTCTTGCTCTCTGGAAGTTAAAGACGCATAATGTCTTGAGTGAAAACTGTAAATATAACAATAATGACAAAAAATATGGAAAAATAAAGAGCAACTTTACCTTTCTGAGGTCAAATTGGAAAAAATACGCCCATTACGTCGGTTAATCCAGACGAGAGAAAAATTCCTATCACAACTACTGTACTATGATTCACAGGAAAATATCATTTTACTGTAAAATTTCCCACGGTTGTATTTTTACCCATGATGCATTGCCGATTTACAGCAACATACTGTATACATATTCTGCAGTATGGATTTGTTCATTTTACAGTAATAATGCTGTGAAAAATACAGAAATTTGTTACATTGCAGCTTCTCAATGCAGATGGCCGGCAGGATGAGATAATAGAGAGAAATCGAGACCACATAAAAGTGATACTTGACATTGTTCTCACGTGTGCAAAACAGGAGATACCTTTACGTGGATACCGGGTGAACGACTGGAGATGTTCAAGCTCATTTGCAAGCATAATCCAGATATACAAAAACGACTGGATGATATCCCCAGCAATGCTAAAATGCTTAGCCATCACATCCAAAATGAACTATTAAATGCTGCATCCACGCTGCTGCTACAACGCATAAAAAAATAACTTCATGAATCTGAGGGAACGTTCTATGCGATTCTTGCAGATGAGTGTAAGGACACTTCAAAAAAAAGAGTTGGTGGCAGGAGCTCTATGCTCACCTCACGCCTAAACTCGCTCTGTCTGCTAACATTCGAGAGGGATCTTACATCAATTCTTGATTTCGATGAAATTATTGATGTATTTAAAAGCCGACCTCGCCGACTACTTCTGTGAAACACATAACTGTCAGAGTTCTACCACAGCAAGATCCACCAACCACGCCCCCTGAAGACACACACACACGTTCACTGTCACCTGATTACTAATTACTCACCTGGATCCAATCAGCTCCCCTATATATACCCGGACAGATTCATTCCTCGTTGTCTGATCTACCGATCACACACCTGCATGCTCTTACCGTGGACTCTATGGTTTCCTGGTTCCATAGTTGGATTTACTTACCTGAACGCTGGACATCTCAGATAAGAACTCTCACCTCAATACCTGCTTCAATATACTTACCAAACCTGTTAATAAACTTACCTTTTATCTTATACACTCACCTCCGTCTCTGCCTCCCTCTGTGCTGTGACAGAAGATCAGACCAACAACATAATGAACAACGAGGAAACACCTGCACCAGATCAACTCACCAAACTCATCAAAGCCTTCAAAGCGGCGCTAACACCATCTCCCGCGCCGCCATCTGCCTCAGGAAGTCCCATGGTCATTATGTGATTCCAATCCTCAGAGGAGAAAGAACGACTGCGGGTAAGTTGCTGCTTAAATACTATTTTAATAGGCGAACGTTACATTGAGCTGCAGTTAAAAGCACTCCTTTGAATTTATTAATTTATTCGTTTCTGTTTACATTGATCTGCTGTTAAAAGCACTCTGTCGCTGGACTCGTTCATTTATTCGTTTCTGTTTACATTGATCTGCTGTTAAAAGCACTCTGTCGTTGGACTCGTTCATTTATTCGTTTCTGTTTACATTGATCTGCTGTTAAAAGCACTCTGTCGTTGGATTCGTTCATTTATTCGTTTCGGTTTACATTGCGCTGTGGTTAAAAGCACTCTTATATTTATTTAACTAGGGTATTCGTTTATATTTACATTAAGCTGCTGTTAGTTAAGCACTTGTTGTTCTGTTATTTGCCTTGCTAGTGGTTTCTGCGTTTAATAGTAGTTTTGATTGTGCTTATTAAAATTCAAAACTGAGCGGACGGCCAAGGGAAGCTTTGGTTATTCATATCGCGCCCTTCCAGAGCAATTAGAAGTGCGAAGTTTGTTGCATTTAAGTTTCGATTAGAGCCATTTTGCGTGCGTGCAATACATTTGCGGCTGACTGAGCCCAGGAGGCGTCCCTAGCTGTTTCAGTAAAGCTTTGTTTGGTTGTGTATTTAACGGTGTCATACCAGCTGACGCTGAAGCGTCAGCGGAAGCGTTCAGCCTCCTCGCGTGAAGACCGACAAGAGTAAAGACTGCGACTTTTCCTGCGCGACTTATCCGAGCAACGACACCGACAACGCACTTAAGTAATCCTTTCCTTTTTCTCACTCTTCTTTCTGTCCTTCTCTATCATGTGTTTCCAACTCATTCCGGTGCTCTCTACACACCGCACTAACATCACACGCACACGCCGACGCAATCTCTCTAACCTGCGTCCAATACACACCTCTTCCACTGAACCTTTCTCTTTCACGGTTGGACTTTGGAACTGTCGATCAGCCGTCAACAAAGCAGACTTCATTTCGGCATTTTCCTTGCAATCTGGCCTGAGCATCCTAGGTTTGACTGAGACCTGGATACGTCCAGATGACTCTGTAACCCCAGCTGCTCTATCTAATAAATTCTCCTTCTCTCACACCCCTCGTCAGACTGGAAGGGGTGGGGGTACGGGACTTCTGATTTCCAACAACTGGAAATACTCAACCCATTCTCCTCTATGCAATTATAACTCATTTGAATCTCATACAATCACTATAACATCTCCTATCAAACTCCATGTTGTGGTCATTTACCGCCCTCCTAGTCAACTTGGCATCTTCTTAGAAGAGCTGGATGGGCTGCTATCCTCTTTTCCAGAAGATGGCAGCCCACTTCTAGTCTTTGGAGATTTTAACATGCATCTGGACAAACCCTATGCTGCAGACTTCCATTCACTTCTTGCTTCATTTGACCTAAAACGCACTACCACTGCATACACTCATAAATCCGGCAACCAACTTGATCTCATCTACACACGAAACTGTACTTCAGACGACATTGTGGTCAAACCCCTTCACATCTCTGACCATTTCTTCATTACACTAAACCTACATCTTGCTACTTGTGCACCCCCACCCCCCCTACCCGTTACTTTTAGACGAAACCTACGCTCTCTCTCACCCTCCCATCTCTCTTCATCAATATCCTCCTCTCTTCCCTCTCCTACCCACTTCACATCTCTGGATACTAATGCAGCAACCGACACGTTATGTTCCACTCTTACTTCTTGCCTAGATGAAATATGCCCTCTCTCCTCCAGGCCAGCACGGGCTGCTCCTTCCAACCCTTGGCTATCCGATGTTCTTCGTGAGCATCGGTTCAAACTTAGGGCAGCTGAGAGAAAATGGCACAAATCTAAGGATCCATCTGAC
Organism: Garra rufa; assembly: GCF_049309525.1. Taxonomy (NCBI): domain Eukaryota; kingdom Metazoa; phylum Chordata; class Actinopteri; order Cypriniformes; family Cyprinidae; genus Garra; species Garra rufa. Next base: position 91,650,136 of record NC_133361.1, read on the forward strand.
TTGAGTATGTATCAGTCTCTGCTGTCATCTTTCTCTACCCATGTCCATACTGCCAAATCTTCATACTTCCACAACAAGATCAACAATGCTCCGGACACACGCAACCTTTTCAAAACTTTTAATTCACTGCTCTGTCCCCCTCCACCACCTCCCACCACTTCTATAACAGCTGATGATTTTGCCACATTTTTTACAGACAAAACTACAACTATCAGTAATAAGTTCTCAGCTCCACACATACAGGAACTAAAACTGACCACACCCACGGCTGAAACTCCCCTCTTCTCCTTCCATCCCCTTTCTGAGGCAGAAGTAACCAAACTTCTCCTCTCCAGCCATCCGACGACATGTCCTTTAGACCCCATCCCCTCACACCTTATCCAAGCAATCTCCCCTACAATCCTACCAGCGCTCACACACATCATCAACACATCTCTTCTCACAGGCACTTTCCCCACTACATTTAAGCAGGCCCGGGTAACCCCACTGCTCAAAAAACCTACACTTAACACTTCACTCATAGACAACTATAGACCTGTCTCTCTCCTTCCGTTCATAGCAAAAACATTGGAACGAGCTGTTTTCAACCAGCTATCTTTATTTCTCTCACAGAACAACCTATTGGATGCTAACCAGTCAGGGTTCAAGAGTGGCCATTCAACTGAGACGGCACTACTGTCTGTCACTGAAGCCCTGCGGATTGCAAAAGCTGATTCCAAATCATCAGTACTCATCTTACTGGACCTTTCTGCAGCATTTGACACGGTAAATCACCAGATCCTTCTGTCTACCCTCTCATCGTTGGGCATCACAGGGACTTCACTTTCGCTGGTTCGAATCCTACCTCTCTGGTAGGTCTTTCAGAGTGGCCTGGGGAAGGGAGGTTTCCAAAACTCATCAACTGGTCACTGGGGTTCCTCAGGGATCAGTTCTTGGACCCCTCCTCTTCTCCATATACACTACATCTCTGGGCCCCGTCATACAGGCACATGGCTTCTCCTACCATTGCTATGCTGATGACACACAGCTCTATCTTTCTTTCAAACCAGATGATCCATCAGTAGCTGCAAGGATCTCTGGCTGCCTGGCGGATATCTCTGCATGGATGAAGGATCACCATCTTCAGCTCAATCTAGCTAAAACTGAGCTCCTTGTCTTTCCCGCCACTCCAACTTTACAACATGACTTCTCCATCCAGTTAGGTTCATCAACAATTACCCCATCGACTTCAGCCAGAAATCTTGGTGTAATCTTTGATGACCAATTGACTTTTAAAGAACACATAGCTAAAACTGCTCGATCCTGCAGGTTTGCATTGCACAACATCAGAAAGATCAGGCCCTTCCTAACAGAGCATGCTGCACAACTCCTCGTCCAGGCCCTGGTCATTTCCAGGCTGGACTATTGCAATGCTCTTTTAGCTGGTCTTCCAGCATGTACAATCAGGCCTCTACAAATGATTCAGAATGCAGCAGCACGACTCGTCTTCAATGAGCCCAAGAAGGCCCATGTCACACCTCTCTTCATATCCCTGCACTGGCTACCGGTTACAGCACGCATCAAACTCAAGACACTGATGCTGGCCTATAGGACAGCCACCGGCTCATCACCGGCCTACCTCCATTCACTACTACGCATCTACACTCCCTCCAGAAGTCTGAGATCCTCTAGTGAAAGACGCCTTATTGTACCACCACAGAGAGGCACGAAATCACTTTCCAAAACATTCTCCTTCAATGTCCCTGCCTGGTGGAATGATCTTCCCACCCCCATCCGAAACGCTGACTCCATTACTGTCTTCAAGCGACTGCTGAAAACCCATCTTTTTCGACACTATCTGACTATCTGAAAAAAAAAAAAAAAAAAAATTCTTCTCCTCTCTTTCCTGATCTTCCCTTTCTAGCCCGTACTCATCTAACAACGCCTGACATATGGTATTTTTGAGCACTTCCTATGTCGATCTGCCTCCTTAGGATGAATCATTTGTTGTATTCCCAATTGTAAGTCGCTTTGGATAAAAGCGTCTGCTAAATGAATAAATGTAAATGTAAATGTCATCAAGATGCAACCACAGCAATTTTCTACGGATGAATCGAAGGTAGCGTTTCTCATTTCCCTACTCACCGGAAAAGCTCTACAATGGGCGAAGTCAATATGGCAAGCTAAAACTCCTATAATTCAGTCTTTTGAGCAATTCACCTGTCATTTCTCTGAGGTTTTCAGTTCAAACACAGATGTACTCACCGTTTCTGATCAGCTCTTCCGACTGCAACAAGGTTCTTCTTCCATCCACGAGTACACCCTTCATTTCCGGACGCTGGCGGCGGCTAGTGGCTGGAATGAGACATCGCTGCTGGGTGCCTATCGTCACGGTCTCCACCCGGATATTCGCGCCGCTATGGCCATCTATGACGACAACATCGGGTTGGAGACCTTTCTACAGCGAGCTACGAGGGTATCCCAGCGCCTAGCCGCCTGCCAGCCGCCTGAAACCGCTCCTCAGTCCGCTATGGTGGCAGCTTGCACTCCAGTACCATAACCCATACAAATCGATTCAACACGTCTCTCATGGTCAGAACGTCAACGCCGCATCAAGGAAAGACTCTGCTTATACTGTGGACAACCTGGTCATCTTCTACGAACCTGTCCTGTTAGACCCCCACGTCCGGTGGTGAGTACTATTCAATCAGACATTGAAACTGCTCACCTGACACTTATACCTGTGACACTGCGTACTGCTGAACAAGATCTTTGTGTTTCTGCTCTCCTTGACTCAGGCTCATCGGGAAACTTCATCTCACAAGAATGCATAGATCTCTTACGCTTGCCACGTCACCGCCATAGCCCTGCACTTTCTGTCAAGACCATCCAAGGAAAACCACTCGGACGTGGGCGGATCCGGTATTCTTCACCATACATCACTCTGCAAGTTGGTTTATTTCATTAAGAACAAATCAAGTTTCTGGTACTGGAGAACTCCACGGTTGGCATCATTCTGGGACGTCCTTGGCTCCATCGTCATCATCCAGAACTCCGCTGGGATCCATGTGATATCATCGGGTGGAGTAAACATTGCCTGAAGAACTGTTTTACCCGTTTACCCTCTCCAGCTTCTGCTCCACTGACCGTCGCATCAACCAAGATTGAAAGTCCTGAGACTGACAGTAATGTGGAGATCCCAGCGGAGTATGAGGATCTCCTCATCAGTCTCATCACTGCACCTCTGACCTCCCTCCTCCGTGGTCGACCCAAACATCTGGTCTGGACCACCTCTGCACACGAAGCATTCCAGCAACTTAAGAAGATTTTCAGCACTGCTCCTCTCCTATACCATCCTAACCCCGATCTCCCGTTCGTAGTTGAGGTAGATGCATCCACCATCAGCGTCGGAGCAGTGCTGTCGCAAGCAGCTGGTGAGTCCACTCTCCTCCATCCCTGTGCCTACTATTCCAAGAAACTGTCTCCGGCGGAGCAAAATTACGATGTAGGCAATCGTGAGTTACTTGCCATCAAACTCGCCTTGGAGGAGTGGCGTCATTGGCTGGAAGGGGCTAACCATCCGTTTACCATCATCACGGACCATAAAAACCTTCAATACCTTCAAGAAGCCAAACGACTCAACCCCCGCCAAGCCAGATGGGCATTATTCTTCACACGTTTCCAGTTCAAGATAACCTACCGTCCCGGATCCAAGAACATTCCTGCTGATGCTCTATCCAGACAATTCTCCCACGATGCCGTGGTTGAGCCTGAAAACATCATTCCCTCAGATCTCATCGTTAGCCCCATCCAGTGGGACATTGACACCTGGATCCACGAAGCCACTCTCCAAGAGCCTGCTCCGCCGGAATGTCCAGAAGGTAAAATCTACGTACCCAGCTCCCAGCGTCAACACCTTCTGGACACAGTTCACCAGTCTCCGGGCTCTGGACACCCAGGTAGCAGACGGACCCTCTCGCTCATCCAATCTCGGTACTGGTGGTCCAGTATGACCTGGGATATCATCAGGTACGTCCAAAGCTGCTCAGTCTGTGCCACCTCTAATACTCCTCGTCATCTGCCCACAGGAAAGCTGGTGCCACTACCCATCCCGCAGAGACCCTGGTCCCATCTCGGGGTTGACTTTGTGACGGACCTCCCAGAATCTGAAGGTAACACCTGCGTGCTGGTTGTAGTGGACCGTTTCTCCAAGGCCTGCAAATTTCTCCCCTTGGCAGGCCTACCTACGGCTATGAACACCGCCAAGTTACTCTTCCAGCACGTATTCCGTCACTTTGGTCTCCCCGAGGAGATTGTGTCGGACCGGGGGCCACAATTCATCTCGCATGTATGGAAATTAGGGCTGCAACTAACGATTATTTTAATAATCGATTAATCTGTCGATTATTTTTTCGATTAATCGATGAATCGGATAAAAAAAGGGATTTACAACCCTTTATTCAAAAACAGAACTAAAATCTTTAGAAAGTGCACGAACATGTTGCTCCTTGAACTGTTATAATAATAATAATAAAATAAAAATGGACTAACACAAAAAACATACACATGTATGCTTTACATCTGCCAAATATATAGACTAAATAAACTAAAATTACTATCCGTCAAGACAGCGGCTTGCTGTGGTGTACATGCTGCATTTCCCATCAAGAAGCCTCTCAAATTAAATTCCTCAGTGCGCATTAAAAAAGTCATGTGACTTTGCACGCTGGAACGGGATAACTTGACTAACTTTCTGCTACATTCATTCTGCCATGGCGGTGTTTAGTGTCCTGCCATCAGCAGCGACCAGCTGGAAGAGTTCCGCATTCAAATGCACGCAAAACTGGCCTCAAAGCCCCAGCAAAAGTAATTACCATGAATGTGTCAAGGCAAAAATTAAGAAAATATTCGAATTACTTATTAATAAACTAGTATTTTCTGATTCAGTGTTGCAAAGATGAAATTGACGATCCTGCCATCTGCTCATTAATGCCTAATGCATCTTTATGGATTAGCTAATGAAAGAGTTTTGTTTTCGATTTTAATTATTTCGTTTTATAGTAAAATAATAATTTAAAGCTTTCTATAGATATTGTGTTTGTGAGGCAATTACCTGGGTTTCGGTTAATTATTGTGAAGCGCTCCTGTTTAAACCAAAGATATCAAGCGTATTCTGTTTGTTTTCTTTAAGAGCACATTTTGTTGATACTGTTAGTACACACAAACTAAGGTAGACCCTTTACAGTTCCGGCCCGGGTGGTAAATTACTCTTACCTTTATGAGCAAAAAAGAAATTCCACATTACACTGGCGTCTCCATGTCCTGCAAAGCGCGCTTCTCTCCGCACAAACTTTGGAATTATCTTGATTGAATGATTAAACTAATATTGTGATATGTTTTAAGTTTTTTATATCAATGGATTTTAATTTAAATCGCGATGAATTAAGCAGGCTTTTGATCTGTCTGCCGCTGTTTGCTAGGTATAACTTTAAAAAACAAAAACTTGAATTTAACAAACAAAAAGTGTTCCAAATATATCTCTAAATTAACTTTATAAACTAAAGGAACGAAAATAAATGTAATCACTTTGCTATTAAAAACAGCAGCTGTGTAATGAGGAAGAGAAAGAGAAAAAAAGACAGTCGGACTGGAAATTCAGTCGGCCAAAAATTGATGAGCTGTCGGACATTTTTACAAGGAATGTTTGATTAATAGCCTATTTAATACTCTTAGGCTACTTTCTTAATTAAATATATTATTTCTTTGATTTATTTTGGCGTTTTTAGGCTGCTTGTTCGCTGACTGAAGTGTAGGCTATATATAAAAAAACAACGTGCCACCGTCACAGCCCTATTCAAAACTGAGACGATTTCACCTCAGCAGAGCTCCTCTTTCTCCTTACGGTTGTGGTATGTTTTCGACACATTATACAGACAGACAGTGTTACAAAAACTATAGAAGTAGTTTTCTCCATCTCCACTATCCAACGACCCGTACAGCAGCTGTTTTGCGATCGAGCATTGGCTGCTGTGAAAGTACGCTAGCCATAGTAGGCTTAAATATCAAACATGTTTGATATAAATCGGGGCAGCATATATATATAATGTAGAAACGGTACTTTATGCTCAAATGTTCCAGTTTTGCGCATAAGTTAAATTCGCATTTTTGGATGGAAACACAGCTTATGAGGTGCCGAACTCTGCTGGCATCAGTGCGGGAGAGAGACCGAATGTGTCCACTCCGCTCTGCGCTCAATTTTTTTTTTAAATATATATAATAACAACCAAATGTCTCTGCGTCGCGCGACACAACGAATCGATTATGAAATTCGTTGCCAACGCTTTTAGTAATCGATTTTTATCGATTTTATCGATTCGTTGTTGCAGCCCTAATGGAAATCATTCTTCAAGTCACTTGGTGTTTCTGTTAATCTCTCATCAGGATACCACCCACAGACCAACGGCCAGACTGAGAGAAAGATCCAGGAGCTTGGACGTTACCTCCGGCCATACTGTTCCGCTGACCAACACAGCTGGAGCAGGTTCCTCCCGTGGGCCGAGTATGCACAGAACTCACTACGCCAAGAGACCACCGGACTAACTCCCTTCCAGTGCATACTCGGTTTTCAGCCGCCGCTGTTTCCCTGGACAGAGGAACCCACGAATGTTCCAGCTGTAGACTACTGGTTCAGAGAGAGCGAGAGAGTGTGGGACTCAGCTCATCAACATCTACAACGAGCCATCCGACGCCACAAGGAATTCGCCGATGTTCGTAGAATACCTACCCCATTATACCAACCTGGAGACAAGGTGTGGTTGTCTACGAGAGACATCAGGCTGAGGTTACCGTGCAAAAAGCTGAGTCCCCGCTACATCGGTCCATTCGAGGTCCTGAGGCAGATCAACAAAGTGACATATCAGCTTCAGCTCCCACCCAGGTACAGAATCCATCCCACCTTTCATGTGTCACTCCTTAAACCGTACTTTCCCTCTGCCACAGATAATCCTGGAGCTGAAGCTGATACCCCTCCTCCGGAGATCCTGGATCAACCTTCCATCTACACCGTGAGTGAGATCCTGGATTCCCGACGTCGGGGCAACCGCCTGGAATATCTGATCGACTGGGAGGGGTACGGACCGGAGGAAAGATCATGGGTGGCCAGAGACGATATCCTCGATCCTCAACTTCTGACGGACTTCCACCAGAGCCACCCAGAACTGTGACAATAACAGGGATGTGTTATTGATGACAGTATGGAGAGGAGGATCATAAGTTTCTCTTCTTCCTTGGTTGCCACCTGTTGTTTTTATTTTTGATTATTTTTACCCTTTTGTTTTTGTGATTTGGGTGCATTTGTTAGGCCAAACAGTGCGAAAACTTTTCAAAAGTCAAAATGTCTCGTTAGGACACAGATGTTTAGCTACTCTGTTCGATATGCAGGTTTTGGTTATTAGCCAGTTTTTTCCTTATTCTAAATGCTTAAAGTCCGTTATATGATTTGAATATGAATGTTCACGCATGCTATTTAACTTTGAACATACATTCCATTCAAAATTGTTCATGTTAGTTTCATTCAGTGCTATACAGCGAATACATTTTTTTGCATGAGCAAAAGAAGCAGATAGACGATTAATCATAACCTGCCTCTTAACATGTTACGAGTGTTTAAAATGCAAATTCATTCACTGTCTCATCGGGTTGTTTTAATTGCATTTTGTACTGAAAGCTGAAAAAAAAAAAAAAAAAAACGTTGAGAAGTGGATCTGAAATTTTCTTCCTGTTTCATTTTATTCCGGTAAAGAATAGCGTGTTCCGAATGGAACGGTCAGGGAATTAACAGTGCGTGCGCCGCTGCTGTAAATGGAGTTTACCAAATATTCTCTATCGCTCTGCCCGCAATATTCACAATCCAAAGATAGGGAAAAGGAGTTTAACTTTGATATAGTTTGTGTATACCTGCTTGTTTTATACATTTTATATTGAAGATATTGACTTGTTAAATTAAGGACCACCCAAAATTACTACGACCCATCCAAAGATTAAATCCTGGCGCCGCGCCTGCAAAAACCTACAAATATCTTATATTTAATTTACCTAATATTTGTTAAAAAATATAATTTTACTTCTTTTTTTGCCCGGTTGACAGTTTTGACGCGATTAAGTTGACAGTGTAGTTAGGCTACGCACGTACGCAGCCGTGGATGTAATGTAAGAAAATTAAGACTGTTTTGACACTATTACCAAAACTTTGGCTGCATGATACACACTTTCAAAATAAATTTGAACTTAACAAAAACAGGACAATTGAGATTGTCCATAATTATTCATAAAAATTCCATAAAATGAGACACACATGCAGACACTCAAAACTTAATTTAGCTTTTCCCCCCTTAAGGCTATGAGCAAGAGCTCAAGAAAGGCTAGGATAAGGACACATAGTGGTCAGTTGAAAAAAAATCTGGTGAATAATAAATATTATAAATATTTACACACATAAAATTAGTTTACTTTTCATTTATTATTATTAACCCTTATGCAGTCTTTAGGGTAATTTCAGAACCCAAAATTAAGTTCCCCTCATCGAAATGCCACGAGATACAAAAAAAAAGAAGAAAAAAATCACACACAAACAATAAATGAATAATATCTGGCCTAATGTTAGTTTGTGTTAGTTTGTGTTATATATATATATATATATATATATATATATATATATATATATATACACAATGAGTTGATAAATATCTAGACCATCTAGTGGACATTACATGTCATTTTAATTTTTAGATGGCAGCAATCTTCCACTACACACATGTTTTAAGTAAACCAATTTAGATATTTTTAAACAATTTCAAGTAAACCAATGTGTAAAAATCATTACAAATATAAAGGAATACATTTATAAAAATGTAGCAGGACCTCCAAAACATTACTAAAACATAAATACAGTGATCATTTTGCATTAAAACACCATTAGCCTAATTAAACACTGGGCATATTACAACTTAAAAATTATATGAAAATAGACTTACATTTAAAGAATTGTGAACATTAAAAAGGTTATTGAAAAAATATCTTGTTTCAGTCAATCAAAACAACTTCATGATGCTTGGCTGAGCAGGTCCACCAGTTCAGTTAGGTCCCCATCAGCTCGGTCAGGTGGGATGTTCAGTTTGCAACCAGAAGTAGGCTGGAGAGGTTTCTGTCCATCTAAAAAAAAAAAAAGAAAAAGATGTTATAAAAACAGGTTGGTTGAGTTTCACATCAAAATTTGGTCTTTTTATAATTGCATCTGTTCCACAATTTAAACAATGATATTAATTAGTAATATGATATTTTGACAGAACTTACCAGCAGAGTACAGTCCTAGCATCCCGTGCAACCCAACAGACAACTCTGTGTTGCACATGGCCTGAAATTCAGCCTTGAATGTCTGGTTGATCTTGTCATTATACAGATCGATCAAAACCCTTAGAGTCTGTTTGAAGTGTGCCTCATTCATTTGGCACAATGAATACCATACAGCCGAAAGTTTACGATTGAACTGCTCTGCTACTGCCGAGTTCACTTCTGTTCTTAAGGTGGGGCAGATGTTGAGGCTTCTCAACTTCTTTTCAGGACGCTTTTGATTTTTTTGGTGGAACCTGTCATCTAACGAGTATCTTTCAGATGTCCCCGTGATCGGATGTCTTGCGGTCATTCTGTCACTACTTGGTTGTTCTTGTAGTGCTAATGGGGACCTAAGGTCCTTCACCAAGTTCGAATCAACTTGTAATTGCTTGTTGGCTGCCAGCGTTGTATTTTCTGAGGTTGGGGCACAGAGTCTTCCATCATATTTTCGGGGGGAAAAAGCTGCTTAGTGCGATTGTTGGTGTGTCGTGCAACCTGTCCCTGCTACATCAGAAATGAAACAGGTTGGAAAGTGCTTAAAACTTAGCAGCCCATCTGTATGGTCTCTTGCAAAAATCACACAAAAGTAAATGTACTTTGGATGCTTTCATTATTTGCTATGGATGGGTGAGCAAAACTGTATGAAACTGTCACTGTATATTCTGTATGTATGTATTCCTTCACACTGTAAGTTTACACAAACATATTTAAATAAACTTTTCTTCTACTGCGAAACCATGTTTATGCCTGTGTTTATTTATTGATTATTTCTTCAAAGCAGCCATTTTACAATGCACATGTGATAAATGCACAATGCACAATGTGTTCCGCCTGGTTAATTTCTAAGCAGCTCAATGGAAGAGAAGCTGATTGTCGCTGTGTCTTCTTTCGCGGTACTGTATGATACATCTCTGTATTCATATAGAGACACAACAATGAAAAACGAAGCATGGCGCAAAGTGGCAGAGGCAGTCGGTGTTCCTGGTAGGTTTAAAAGTAGTAAAAGTGACATTGTTTTTGTCATAATTCGCAAAAAGATAATACCTATAATTAAAGCCAGCTTCTCATATTTACAATGGGCTATTGATTTTAAAAATATATATATATATATAATACTGCACTGAAATCTAAACATAGTTGTATGAAAACAACAGGCAAAAGTTAAATTTTTTTGAAAATGTCTTTCAACAGTACCAGACAAAACTTTTTATTTTTCAGGTTTACAAAATTCAGTTCAATATCAATTGCTTTTAAAGGACTTTTAATAACCATTAACCCTAACTAAACAGAGCAGTTCACATATTCTGTTACAAATAAAAATAAACAATGCAAATTATGATGCAAAAGTATAGATGATTTTGATTCAGAACAAACAATAGAAAAGTATGAGCAATTTTTCAATGTACAATGACTTTTCTTCTATATTGGTAACTCGTTTGGGTAAAGAACCATTAAATAACCATCTTCTTTTAAAGGTGCCATAGAATGCATTGAGAGAATATTTTTAATTGTTCTCTGATATCTACATAGAAGGTATATGGCATAGGAAAGGGCAACAAATCTCCAGAAATGGTTTTACAGGACCATTTACAACCCTAGGATTTGTCCCTAGAATGAAATGCTCTGTTATTGCCTTATTTGGAAGCTTCATGAATATTAATGAGCTCTGCTCTGATTGGATGTTTCACAGAGCTGTTGAACTCTATAGCTCGCACATGGATAAAAATATATATTTAATTAGGAGCTCTAGCCGCTTTTAATATGCGGTTTGTTGAATCTGCCGTTTTGAATCGCTGACATTTTAGTCTCATTACTGTGATGCATGTGCTCTGTGTAAAGTTACAATGCTGAGGGAGTGCTTACCACACAAGTTCAGCTGTTTGTCAGTGATTCTCCAGATCTGTAAATCATTGGCCATCATCAGCGCAGTTATTTCTCCATCATTCACCATCATCAGTGCAGCTAACCGTGTCCCTTCAGTGACTTGCCTTCTTTTACTGATGTGCTGACGTTACCGATGATTGGGCGATGCAAATGTTGGAGGCGTAACTATTAATGATCCCGGGAAAGTTTCGTAACAGTCGGTATTATGTTGGAATTGACCTATTTTTCGTTGATCTTTTGCAAACACTAGATTTATATAAGACGGAGGAAATGGTGGTGTTTGAGACTCATGGTATGTCATGCCCATGTACTGAACTGGTATTATTTAACTATGCCTAGGTAAATTCAGTTTTACATTATTTGGCACCTTTAAAGATAGCAATACACAAAGAAAAAGGATTTTAAAAAAAAGAAAACAGTGCTTTAAAAAAATACTGAATACTTTTATGCAAGTCTAAAGTAGTCTAATAACACTACAGAAATTGAATGTAATTATTTGAATGTAAAATAAAACAGCAGAACAGCTGTATCCAGTCAATGCAAAGTACTTTCAGTGTGTCCTTGACACAGTAATTATAAGTCTTAATTTTTTGTGAGAATTTAAACAAAAATTCACATTTGTTACTTGCTTTACTTTTTCTGCTCAATTATGTATCTGTAGTTATTGTGACGGGGGGGAAGAACCACTCGACAAGGCAGGCTTAGTGAAAACAAGGCCCCGGAGGGTGGATTTATTTACAATAAATAAAAGGAGAATGAAAGTAGGTGAGCCGGTGAAAAGTGCTGGCGTGATCGGTGCTTTCTGTGCTCCAAGTGCTCAATCCGAGTGAGAAGAGGGTGTCCAACGTGCTCCAAAACGTGTGGGCTGATCGGTCACTCGCTGCTGTCTGTCGGAGAACAAGAGAGAAAGGTTAGACCACGTTGCATTCGGCTCGAGACCAAAGTCTATCTGTTTGCTTCAGCATGTGCTGCTTAAATAGGCCGTGGCTGATGAGGTGCAGCTGTGACCGATCAGCCGGTGGTGAGTGCGTGCAGGTGCACGTGGTTGGTTGCCAGGGCGACGCTGATCCCTCTGTGGAAGCTCGTCACATTATATTCAAAAGCAGCTAAGCAAGCTTTAAAAAAATCTCCATTCCAAGCACAATCAGTATTACAACACTTCTGTTCATGTGTTTATTCTTTAATATTATTGTTCTATTAACTTGGCAAGACTGCTAAATTTAAATGTCACTATTACAATTTTAGCTGTTTCCGGTTTTAGTTGTAGTTAGAGCTCTACAGCCAAATGTCCTTTGTTTTGTCAAGTTTAAAAAGTCTTTATTTTCCTAACATGACACAGCAATATTAAAATTTTAATAAAAATGTACTACTGTCACAGCACTCACTTAAGCCCACAAAAGTGAAATGTTAGCCTTCCTCTATTTCTGAAATAGTGCGAGACTGACAGTCACTGCAGTGTGCTTTGTGGCTTTCAAGAACATGTAGTGCCACTTGCTGTTGGCAGTTGACGCATGTTTGCTGCAAAGACTTTCCCTCTCTCACACTATCATCCTAAAATGCAAGTCACACAGATAATGTAAGGGACACCATAGATATAATACACACCAAGAAGCTTACCTTTTTTATTATCATCCCCATTTAGTGGGAGATCACATTGCAGTGGGACAATGTAAGCTACAGTTTTATTTAGACTGCTTCTTTCCTTTAGATAGTTTATAGAATAACCCTCTGCCGGCATAGCTATGTCTATAAGTTGTCAACTCCTGCAGCAGGGCATCAGTTTGAAACCTCCAGCATGCTTTAGTAGAGGAAAAGCCTCCTCAATTATTGTAATAAACTGTTGTGGTGTGCACTGCACATCACCAAATCTTGCTCTTTTTTTTTGCCAAGACCCTTTGCCTGGAGGCATGTAGTTTCCTCAACACTGGGAATTTGTTGTGTGTTCACTAGAGCACAGCAAAAAAATAAATAAAAGTGCTCCCATGGCTGGGTGGCATTTACTTTTTTTTTAACCTTTACTGTATGGCTGAAACAGTCTGCTCAAAGATGCCGTGACCTTGTTTGGTCGGTAAGCTGAAAACCGACAAGGGGAGAGAAATGGGAGCTGAACAGTTGGAGGCACAACTGTTGGTCCTGTGGACAAAGCAGTGACAGATCCAGCAACCGAACCCATCAGTCCAGCAGTCGGTCCAGTCAGACCATTAGTCAGTCCAGCAGTCGGTTGTGCATTCTGTAGAGCAGGTATGCTTGAGGGTGCTGTTAATGGTCCATCTTGCACTCCTGTTTGGTCCCCGAGAAGTTGACCCAGCTCCATTATAAGTGCTGATGCCCTGTGACAATGGATAAATAAAAAGGAAATACAAAAATCAAACATAGTTCAAGTTCACAGCAATGCAGTGCGAGAGGCTAGTGATGTCCAGCAGCCGCAGATGTGCTAAAGTCCTTCAAAAATAGAGATGAAATAGGGGCATGCACTTGGACACATCCATTTTCAAAATGACCCTGGTATAACTAGCCAAAAGCTTAGGTCCAACTCTTTTTTGATAATTATTTACTGACACAGTCCAGAAAAGTATACTGTCTGGCATATTGGGGTGATATTCTGCCAACCTCTCCCCAATGTGAGACTTATTACATTAAGTTTTTTGTTAAATCTGTAGATTCGCCAAAGGCTTGGCAGCTCTTCTCTGCAAAAAATGTATGGCTTTCATATTAACAGAGATAATATTAAATTCACTAGATTTTAATGATGTTATAATATATTTTGTCATGATCTGTCATTACTCAATAGTATTATCAATAGGTTTTTACACCTAAAATCATGCCGTTTTAAGTAAACATTTTTGTCAAAATTGCGTTATTTACATATTCTTATTCTTTGACCACTCATTTACATTGTGCTATTTATTTTTGTAAGCTGAGTACATTTTGGGACTTTTTTTTAAAAACAAAAATGGTTTTATCTACAGAAGTCCATGGAACGCAAAAACTTTGAAGCTCAATATCTCAAAAGTGCTCGGAAAGCAGATAAAACCTTATAATTCTAAGGTGACGAGGCAGTCGTTGAAAAACACATTCAATCTTAGTTTTTAAGAAACAGGTTCAATGGGAGAATTACAGCTTGGATGATAATTTTATCTCCCAATTCAATACTATCATGGTACTTAAAATAAAATAAAAAAATAAATAAAAAAAGAAACGAGTACACCATGGAGAACCGTTTAATCATGCACTTAGCTAGACTGTACATGATGTATAAGATGAGTCATATTTACCAAAACAATTCTTTCCTATTTTTTCCATAAGCATCATCCATAACTACTGCATTCTCTTGAAAAAAAAATCTAAATTCAATTAAAAAAACACACATTTTCATTCATTTTGCGCATACTATAAATAATATAAAATTATACAAGAAATACTACAAACAAAAGTATTAAAAATAGCAGTAGTAGTAATAATAATAAACATTAAAAAAACTTTTTTTTATCTAATGTAGAAGAATCCGACTCTTTTGCTATGTTAGTATTAGCGGCCGCAGAATAAACATGGGAAGTGTCGTGGGTTTTAAAAAACAGGAATATCTATTTTGTTTATTTAGCATATCTCTGCGAACTAAAGCAGGTACAGAAAAACAAATGTATAATTAACTACTCATTAAAATAATAAGATAGTAGATAAATAAGACTATAAAATGTGCAACCACCCCCGTCATCAAAATACCTATTGTATCACATAAATGTGGTTGAAAAGACTGTGTATGAAACAGCTTTTGCCTTCTGTTTTAAAAGCAGCAAGATATGAATATGATTTGGTCAAAGGTGAACTGTAGGGCAAACTGTAGGCCAACCCAACAGCTTTTCAATTGACTGTTGCATTTTTATTTATTATTTGATGCGCATGTAATCTTGTTTTTTGAAAGTATATTAGGTAGCATAACACTCATAGAAAACAACATATTTTGCCCTGCTTGAACAAAGTGGTTAACTTCTGTCCTGCAAGGATTAAAATAAAGCAATTTCATTTGAATTAATATCGTTTTTTCATTTATGTTCTCTGAAGGTTCCCAGAACGTTCTTCTAACCTCTTCAATCCAATACCGCTTCTGCACGTCAGTACTCCCGTGTCCCGGAGTAAGCGGCATGGAAGGCGGACAGATGTGAATCTCAATAATCAGTACTACCCCATGTCTTGTTTTAAACTATTGTTTAATCATTACAGATAATCAGAGCACATTTAACATAGGCACCTGGCCAAGTAAATGAACAAGGGCAGCTGTCTGCTCGAGGAAGAGGAGGAAGAGGAGGAAGGGTGCGTGGTGTAGGAATAGGTGGAAGAGGCCGTGGTGCACGAAGACACTGTGCTGTCCCGGATGAAATTCGGGCCACAGTTATAGACCATGTCATCAACCATGGCCTCACAATGGCGGAGGCAGGTCGCCGAGTGCAGCCTAATGTGCCTCGCTCTACAGTCTCCTCCATCATCCAAACCTTTCGCAGGGAAAACAGGTATGTTGTAAGTGAATGATGGAATTATATGTTGTATAGGACAGGACACTGCACACTGTGTGTGTGCTTGTGTGTAAAACAACAATACAATTACATAGGTAACTCATTCTATGAGGAATACATAAGGTATACAGTACGAATGAAGTGTCCATTGAATTCTATATCTAGAATTGGACGACAACCTTGCATGGGTGGCAGAGTGCAACTTCTCAATGAACAACAAGAACAAGAGATCTGTAACATGGTGTAGGATTTCAGCGCGAATCAGACAATTTAGGAGATTCGATTAGAAGTAAAAACACTTCTACTACAGCCTCAAATTCCAGCAACTCCAGCATGACCAAACCCCGGTCGTAAAATTTGTCATTTGACACCCAAGTGTCCGCCAGTTTGAAGCAACCAAGTAACTAGAAGCTTAAAAATAAGAACTTGCAACATGAAACAAAAGGACCCTTGTAGATTGTCAAAATTTGGAGCAAATAACCAAGATTAATGGTCAAAGAAATGCACATTTTGAACATCACATGAGGAAATCACTAGTAGAGACTGTGCTTGGTTTGTTCCCCCTATCCACACACTGAGATTCCTTCCCTAAACTTTTGACCTCCCAGCTTAGAGAACAGACCCTCACAGTATGGCACAAGAAACTGCCTATTGACATATATATGTATGCACCCAAAATTATGCTAAAAGAACTCATGAGCAACTCATCATTTCTATGCATAATTTCCTATTCATATATGTAACCCATACATTTGTCTATTATGTTTTAATCACTTATTGTGTATGTCCCTTTTGATAACTATTGAATAGTTTAATGGTTTATATTGGTGTTTGGTATGGTTGAACCCGAAATTGTATTCTTGAAATGTTTCTATACTTCAATTCTTGTTGAACCTAAACGTCTTCGCTGACCTCAACTTCAACAGCACGCAACTCTCATATCCAGCCAACGCCCAAGCACACAAAGGACCACAGAACCAACCAATCAGCAACCTCGGGAAAGCCCCTTTCTGAAGCGACGCAACTAAAGGAATTCCCAAAGGCAATGCGCAAGTAACCTCCAGAATCTTACTGAACTGGTGCATTTTGATATAAAGTTTAATAACCTCTTTGAGAGACTCAATACGAGGGTTAATTAAGTGATTGATGGTTGTTCAGGTCTAAGCAATTGCACATATTGCTAACTTGGGACTTCATATTTTCATTCCTTTAAACTCATTCTTTCCTCATTTTCTCTTTCTGCAACCTGTGTGAATGCGTGTGTTTATGTTAGATAAGTTTGTATGTGTTAGGTTTATCCAATAAATTCATATTTTTATTAAGTATCTTGTGTTTCGTGCTTACAAGTTATTGCCTTAAACTGCTGATTTTGCTACTGTGCTAATATATAGTGTTTTCACTATATTCTGGATAGTAATATCCATTGCAGAGTTCCTGTTAAACGGCTTGTGAAAGAATCGCGGGTCGACTCTGAAACAGCCGTAAAACAGCGATTCTGTTCAAATTCCCTATTGAATCATATTCGATTCCCTTTGAGCTAAATTATAAATTATTATGTAATTAATCCCTATTACAATCTTACAATGGTGATGGCAAATAATGTCATCACATTGAGACAGATCCGCGCTGCAATCCTACAAGATAATGCCATATTCCAAAATGTCAACTCTATAAGCATCTCCACAATTGATCAGACACTGAAGAAGCATCAGATGACATTGAAGCAAATTTACAGGGTACCATTTGAGAGGAACTCTGATAGAGTGAAAGAGCTGCGGTACCAGTATGTACAACACGGTCTCACCCCAAGTCGTCACATATTGCCGTTTGGTCAGGACCCCTTGGCGTCGCATTTTGACGCTTAAGGTACCCCTTTAGCGTAGTATTTTGACGTGAAGGGTCCTCCACTGTTTTGTCTTACTGGTTTGCATGCATTTGTAAAAATGTAAACAAATTTATATAAATTTATACTTTGACTGGAGCACCTAAACCCACCCCTACCCTAAACCTACCAACTTCTGAACAATACAAAGCACAGGCAAATATAAGTACAGTCACATGTATTTATTGCAAAAACTGACCATAAACAAGCAGTAAAAAAGCATTACAAACAAGTCGTGTTGCATTCCAAGTCTTCTGAAGCCATACGATATCTTTATTCGAAGAAGTAAGTAAAACATAAGGTTTTAATCGCTAAAATTTATCCCACTTCGTTAACGTTCTTATTCAAAAAGATACGCCCGAGCATTAGCATGACGTAATCGGTCACGAGACACACAAGAGCCAATAGAATTTCACAACCAAGGCTGACGTAATGCTTCTGCTGTCTGGCGGCATTTTTTGAATTCTTTACAGCGGACAGAGACGGCGATCGCGTCTGATCCTCTCAAAAATCAATCGTTTTGCCTCGGAAGACTTGGAATATTCATATTTTTTCAATAAATTGTGACTGTAGTTTTATCTGCCTGTTGTATCTATGTTTTATTGACAAATGGTTAGGTTTAGGGGCAGGAGTTGGGTTACGTGCTCGTAAATGTGTAAATATAGTGTAATATAAATAAAACTTGTGACTGTTTGCATTGAAAAATAACACCCCAATACATATGCAATAATGGCAATATTATTACCCAATATATCTATTAATCTAAACAATAAAATTCACAGTGCCTTTCCCGTCAGCTTATTGACGCCAAGGGTTTTTTATTTAAAGCAGTGGAGGACCCTTCACGTCCATAAATGACGCTGAAGGGGTACCCTGTGCGTCAAAATGCGACGCCAAGGGGTCCTGACCAAACGGCAATATGTGACGACTTGGGGTGAGACCGTGTTGGTATGTACATGTAAGTCAGTTACTGGTTGTCCATCATTATAACCTTTTTACAATTAAGCAGTGGTTCCCAAACTTTTTCTGGCTTCAGTACCCACTTTACCTGATTTGTGTATCCAGGTCTTCCAGGATGAAAGTATTTGATTTATCTGACTACAACATTTTGCCTAAAAACTGCAGCTTACTATATGATGCAATTATCAGTATAATCCTTATATTGAGGAATATAACATAAAACAAGAAAAAGGGTTAAAGAGCTGCAATTAGGGCCTCCCATGTAAATCTAATACTGTCGGTTTTATTGTAACTATTCAGTAAGTCTATCATTGATGATTTCCCCCCTCCCCTTTCTGTCAAATACCCCCTGTACTACCTCTGCACAGGGGTACATGTACCCCAGGTTTGGAACCACTGGAGTAGTGGCCTGTAGTACTGAACTTTTGGAGAACATAGAACATTCCTATGTAATTGTCTGTAACTGTAGTGTATGACTCTTCTGTATGACTGATTTGATGTTTTTTTCCCCCAGTATTGTAGAGAATAAATGGCATTGGAAGGAAACGAGACCCCTCACATCCTTGTGTTTGTGGATGAAGCTGGCTTCAACCTGGCCTAGGGCCGAAGACGTGGCCGTAATATTATTGGCCACCGGGCCACAGTGGATGTCCCAGGCCAGAGAGGGGGCAATATAACTATGTGTGCTGCCATATCTGAGAATGGTGTGGCCACTCACATCCCCAGTCTTGGCCCATACAACACACACAAGCTCCTCATCTTCTTGGATCGCCTTCATTTTGATTTGATCCCTGAAAATGAGAGAGGTCTCGTAGGGCCTCACCTACCACAATATGTCATTGTATGGGACAATGTGAATTTGGTCATGGTGTTCCTACCACCTTACTCTCCTTTCCTCAATCCTATTGAGGAGTTTTTCTCCGCTTGGAGGTGGAGAGTGTATGAGCATCGGGCTCAAGATCAGAGGTCCCTGCTCCATGCAATGGACGCTGCATGTGAAGATATTACAGGAGATAATTGTAGGGGACTTGCAGTGCTTGCACAATGCCAGGGACGAAGCATTTTGGGGGCACTGACTGTTTAAATGAGAAGGAAATTTAGTTTTGATACATGAGTGAACTGTTTTGGTAAAGGTATGAGCTGTTGCAGGTGAACCATGGTGTTGAGCAGAATCATCCACATTATTTTGGCAAAAGCACCAAGAGTGTTGAGAATGTCCGGTCTGTTTCAAGAAATGAGCCAAAGCAATTGAGAAGGATATTTGCCATTTTTGTGGCACTGACTTTTTATATGGGAAAGGAATTTAGTTTTGATGCATGAGTGAACTGTTTTTGGAGAGATATGAGCTTTTGCAAGTGAGCTATAGTGTTGCTGAACTGTAACACTGTTTTGCCAAATGATCTTAGAATTTTGAGAATGTAATTTCTGTTTCAACCAATGGAGAAAAACTGTAATTACAGTCATGCATGTTCTCTGATGGAAAAAAGTAAAAAGCATGATTGATTTGATACTGTTTCTATGTTAAATCAATGTTAAATCAGTGATTTAAGTTAAAGAAATGTTGATTTAATGACCATCTTGATCGATTTTTCACCATTGAAATAACATTATTTCAGGGTGCAAAACTGACAAAAAAAATGTTAAATTTCAACATTGATTCAATGATAATATGATTGATGCCTTAGCATTGATTCAATGTTGATTCAGTGTTGGTCTGCTATCTAGACAGACAGACAGACAGACAGTCAGTCAGTCAGATAGATAGATAGATAGAGTTTGAAAAGTTCAAGTTTAAAAAGTTTTAAGTTTGATGGTTTTCAGTCTGAAATATTTTGAAGTTTAAAGTAGTTTTAAAGCTTATGTTATTTATTTGTTTTATTTGTTTGGACACATTAAATATTGGCTGGGGTCGTTTAGAGCCATTTGAAGCTGCATTTAAACTGCATTTCAGAAGTTCAAACTTCGGGGCACCATACATATCCATTATATAGAAAGAAATCCTGAAAAGTTTTCCTCAAAAAAAAAAAAAAACAATTTCTTAATGACTGAAGAAAGACATGGACATCTTGGATCACAAGGGGGTGAGTACATTATCTGTACATTTTTGTTCTGAAAGTGAATAATCCTTTAAAGGGTCACAAAACTCTAAAACACTTTTTTTGAGTTGTTTACAGATGTATACATGTTGTACATTGCTTAAAACAGTAATATATGTCACTAAAAATGTTACAAAGTGGAAATTGGTAATTTTTGCGCTTTTTGTGACCATTTCGTGCATCCGGTTTTAAAAGTTACGTAGATGCAGTTTTTTTTTAGCGCTCATTGGCTGCGTGGCTTGTACAGTACCGATCTACGTCATCGGCTTGACGGCCCCTTTTAAGCATTATTAATGAGCAGTGTAACATTATACATAACAAAGAACTCGTCTAATCCAATCACTGCACCGTGCTTTGCATGAGCTATCGCAGTACTTATGCATTGGAAAGTAGCACTTGTGTCACTTGTTTACGTTGGCTGGCTTGCTGTTTCTGAGACATGGTTCGTGTTTGTGCCTTTCTAAATTGTAACAAAACAAAAGAGTTGTTTTCGTTTCCCCGCGATGCGACCAGAGCTAAAGTTTGGAGGCGCGCTGCTGGGTTGCGGAGTCCTACGAAAACACACAGCAAATTTGTCTGTAAGGAACATTTCATACCGGACAGTTTTTTGAATTGGGGACTTGTGCAAACCGGTTTCGCGGATCGTCTTCTTTTGAACAAAGATGCCAGTCCAGTTCCTTTCGATTCTGCCATCTGCACGAAAAAAGGTAGGTGTTTGATTTGCACATCTTATTTGAATTTATATTATATGATGTTATCGTGAACAACAACCCCTAATTTTTATGTTCGGTATTACGTCCGCTAGGGGTAAGACGCAATAAAAATAGACTCTCATCAAGCCGTCAGACCAAACACACGAAAACAACATTAATTGATTATTTGATTTATTTAAAAGATGAGAAAAAACATTTAGTTTAGTGGTTCTTATGGACTTCAGAGAGACCCAAGGCCCAAAACAACGAACAAAATCAAACTAAAAATAAATCACACTAAATAACCTTCAAAAGAAGATAAGAAAAATAAATTACAAAAACCTTACCTAACTACACTTACAAAAACATAAAGAACGAATTCAAACAAAAGAGCAGGTCTCTCCTACAAAGACCACATAATTGGAACATGAGTAAAGGATGAACAATGATCTTTGGTCTGGCGGCTGACGGAGTCTGGAACAGCGCGACCGGCCCGAAGTCACACCCGCTCACTTCTGGATAAGCGGAAGAGGCGTTTTAAAAGGACCGCCGATTGACGTCCAATAACCGCTGATAGGCGGTGCCACAACTGGCAAATCAGCGGCGATCTAACACAAAACAAGAATGAATAAGAAAAACATAACAAATACAGAATACAACAACATAAAAACACATAACGTAACACCCCCACCGCTAAAAATCAACCCCCGGTTGATTACATCCTACATTACACGAGATAGAGCGTCCGCCAAAACATTATCTTTTCCTTTTTTATAACAAATTTCCAAGTTGAATTCTTGGATAATTAGTGCCCAACGCATTATGCGTTGATTCGAATTTCGCATGCGGGACAGAAAAACCAGTGGGTTATGATCTGTAAAGATCACTACAGGAAGTGAACTTGACCCCACATACACCTCAAAATACTGTAGGGCAAACAGCAACGCCAAAGCCTCTTTTTCAATCGTGCTGTAGTTTAACTGAGGTTTTGAGAACTTTCTCGAAAAATAACAAACGGGATGGTCAATTCCGTACACATCCTCTTGCAGAAGGACCGCACCAGCTCCAGTAGAGCTAGCATCCACGTCGAGTTTGAACGGCAGAGAGAAATTGGGAGCAGACAGTATTGGCGTGCTACACAGAAGAGCTTTAGCGGACTCAAAGGCTGTCTGACATTCGTCAGACCATACGTAATCTTGATTCTGGCGGAGCAAGTTAGTTAAGGGCAACACCACATCAGAGAAGTTTTTGCAGAAACCTCGATAGTATCCAGCCATACCAAGGAAACGTCTCAACTGCCGTCGCGTACTTGGAACCGGAAACTGTTCGATAGCTTGCACTTTGGCTGCCACAGGACGAACTTCACCTTGGCCCACCTGTTTGCCTAAGTAAGTTACAGTTGCTCTTCCAAAGTCACATTTTGCCAGATTTAAAGTAAGCGAAGCAGCATGTAAACGGTCAAATACGACCCCAAGCGAGTTCATGTGTTCACCCCATTCAGAGGAGTAAATTACGATATCGTCCAAATATGCGTCACAGTTAGGAATGCCCGCCAACACTTTGTTCATTAAACGTTGAAAAGAAGATGGCGCGTTCCGTAAGCCGAACCCCATGACAGTATATTGAAGTAGGTCGTCAGGAGTAACAAACGCTGATATTTCAGCTGCACGGGGAGTTAATGGCACTTGCCAATAGCCCTTGAGTAAATCAAGCTTCGTAACGAAAGCAGCAGCCCCCACTCGGTCAACACAGTCCTCCATACGAGGCAACGGGAAAGAGTCAGGCTTCGTTATCGAATTGACCTTCCTGTAGTCAGTGCAGAAACGAGCCGATCCATCGCTCTTCGGGACTATAAGGCAAGGCGAACTCCAGGAGCTGGTACTTGGCACAGCCAATCCGTTCTCAAGCAGATATTCGACTTTGTGCTGCATAACCTGACGCTTCGTCGGGTTCACTCGATAAGGATGTTGCTTGATCGGTGGATGATCCCCTACATCAATATCATGGTACATAACAGTTGTTCTAGAAGGCACATCAGAGAACAAAGACAAATAGGACTGAATAAGACCAGAAATATCCTCACGACAGCTTTCAGACAGATATGACAGATATGACTTCAAATCTTTAAGGATTTCTGAATTTTGCAATCTGGCACCAGCAACAGAGGCATTCCGGATTGTCAGGCCATCGATATCTGGGTCGTAAGAAGCAGACATAACAGATACAGGCGCAGCTGAAGCCGTAGAACTTTTAAACTCGGTGTCTCTCGAAACATAAGATTTTATCATGTTTATATGACATACACGAGTTTTTTTTCCCCGATCAGGCGTGCGAATTACATAGTCTGTTTCACTAAGTTTGGCATCAACAACATACGGGCCCGAAAATTTGGCCTGTAAAGCTGAACCAGGAATGGGCAAAAACACCAACACCATGTCACCCGGTTCAAAAGAACGGGAGACAGCTTTCTTATCAAATCGAGTTTTCATTTTCGTTTGAACGGATGCCAAAGCAGCACGGGCTAAATTACACACACGATGCAAACGTTCACGAAATGAACTAACGTAATCCAAAATGTTGGTAGCATTACTCGTCTGGTCACCCATCATCTTTTCTTGCAACAACTTCAACGGACCTCTCACTGTGTGCCCGAAAACTAATTCAGCAGGGCTGAAGCCAAGCGATTCCTGTGCGGCAAATAACAATAAAGGTAAACCCTCGTCCCATTCTTTCTCCGACTCCACACAAAATGTTTTTATCATAGTTTTCAAAGTTTGGTGAAAACGTTCTAACGACCCTTGTGATTCCGGATGATGTGAACTAGAAGTCTCATGTCTAATATTGAGCTGTGATAAGACTTGCTTAAATAGCCGCGACATAAAATTAGTACCCTGATCGGTCTGTACCACTTTTGGTAACCCGAAAGTTGAAAAAAACTTGATCAAGGCTCTCAGGACCGTTTTAGTCTTTATGGTACGCAGCGGCACAGCTTCCGGGAAACGAGTGTTAACGCACATCATCGTCAGTATAAATTTGTGTCCAGACACAATCTAAAATCACACGCTCGAACGGTTCACCTATGGCTGGGATAGGACAAAGAGGAGCGGGAGGAATCGATTGATTTGGTTTACCTACAGTTTGACAGGTATGGCATGATCGGCAATATTTCACAACGTCTGATCTCAAACCAGGCCAAAAGAAATAACGCAAAATCCGATGATATGTTTTTGTAATGCCCCAATGACCTGAAAAACTGTGATCGTGAGCTAAAGCCAACACGTGAGAACGGAACTGAATGGGCACAACTATTTGAAAAACTGCATCAGCTTCGCAGTCGGAAGTAACCGGTGCTCTTTTCCGCATCAGCAAATCGTTTTCCCAAAAATACGCAACAGGATTTTTAAAAACATCCTTTTTCTCCACTGCGGCAATTCTACACCGAGAAAGAGAGGTGTCCTGTTTTTGCGCGCTAGCTAAAGTAACCCTGTCGATAGGTAATGACAGGTCAATTTCAGCACCAGGCACAGCGGACAGCGACTCGGCGCACCTACGCTCCGTTACTTCAGGGAATTCCTGACACACGTCACTGCAGTTAGGGGAAGCCAGGAAACTATCAGAAAGTTCCACAACATCACTAAATTTCCGTGATTGCGCTCGCGTAATCGCGCAAGTAGGAAACACGGAAGTTAACGTTGAAGTGAGATCAACAACATTTCGTGGTTCAGAGAGCGGATCATCCACTACTTCGCGGGTGTGACTTCGGGAAACGGCGAAACTTTTCCTCCGGCCAAATCATTGCCGAGGATAAAATCAACTCCCTTGATAGGCAGTTGCGGTCGAACAGCGATCTTAACGATACCAGAGACCAAATCAGACTGGATGTTCACACAATGTAAAGGTACTCGCAGTATACCTAATTCAATGCCCTGGATCAATACATCTGAACCACAATACGAATCATTCGAAAAGGGCAAAATTTTGCTACACACGAAAGACTGGCTCGACCCAGTATCACGAAGGATGCGAACGGGAACTTGATCTTCCTCTTGACCACCAAGAGAAATAATACCCGTAGAAACGAACGGCTTATATCCCACATCAATTTCATCCAAATCAATTTGCGAATCTGAAACACGAGCAAAACCAACGCTCTTTGGGCCCTGATATTTAGGCGACTGGTTTTTCTTCCTCAAAACGGGGCAAACGGCAATGAGATGGCCGGTCTCATGACAATAGAAACACTCACGCGGTTGATTTTGATTAGACGGAGTAGTTTTTACATATTTCGGGCTCTTTTCTAAACTGAGCTGGGAGGATTCACGACGGACCGACGGAACAAAAACATTTTTGTGAGTTAACACAAATTCATCAGCGGTAACCGCTGCTTGCGCGAGAGTGGTAACTTTCTGCTCATTCAGATGTACCACAATCTTATCCGGCAACGTGTTCTTAAAATCCTCCAATAACACAAGCTCACGAAGGTTCTCAAAATTAGCTACCTTGCTGGATTGACACCACTTATCAAATAGAGTTCCCTTTTCACGGGCAAACTCAACAAATGTCTGATTGGCGACCCTTACATGAGTACGGAATTTTTGACGGTAAGCCTCGGGAACCAACTCATAGGCTCTCAAAACAGAGGCCTTCAAAACATCGTAATCTAAACTTTCCTCAAGGGACAAAGCAGCACAGACTTCCTGCGCTTTACCAGTCAGTTTGCACTGGAGCAAGAGAGACCAAATCTCCCGTGGCCACTGCACTGCGACAGCTATGCGCTCAAACGCATTAAAATAAGAATGAATCTCAGCTTCTCTAAACGCAGGAACTAAACGAATTTGCCTACTAATATCAAAATCACCGGCACTTAGATGTGGGCCAGGAGAAGCAACACTAGGTGCACTAGGTATAGAAGTTGGGGTTTGAGTCACAACTACCGGCGCCGTCGACAACCGGCGTGCACCCTGAACTTCCAGTTCACACTGCTTTACGCGCAAAAGCTGCGTGTCATGTTCTTGTCGCTTCACTTGTAAATCGAGTTGTTTAAGTTGTATAGCCAATTTAAGATCTTCCGTACTCAGACCCACAAGTGAATGAGGAACAAAGCTTCCATCTGCAGCTTTAACAGAAGCCCCAGCTCCCAACTCGTCTGCAGTGGGCGCAATAACAACTAAATTCCCCAACGCCGATTCAATTTTTAAAACCCCAGTCGACACCAAATTCTCCTGTACCACATCACGAATAACTTGCTTAGTGGCCACTTTAGATATAGGTATATCATAATAATCTGCGACAAGAATGAGATCAGATTTACGACACGTCTGTAAAGCCTCAATCGTAGGAGTTTGCTTAAAAGCCTCAATAGAAAACTCCATAATTTCTTCTCCCCCCGACACAAGTAAGAATCGCCAATCAGAAAAAAAAGTAAAGAATACTTACCAGCAAAGTAGACTAATCATAAGAAAATGGCCAAATAGGAAAAACGGACGAGCCCCCAATTATTACGTCCGCTAGGGGTAAGACGCAATAAAAATAGACTCTCATCAAGCCGTCAGACCAAACACACGAAAACAACATTAATTGATTATTTGATTTATTTAAAAGATGAGAAAAAACATTTAGTTTAGTGGTTCTTATGGACTTCAGAGAGACCCAAGGCCCAAAACAACGAACAAAATCAAACTAAAAATAAATCACACTAAATAACCTTCAAAAGAAGATAAGAAAAATAAATTACAAAAACCTTACCTAACTACACTTACAAAAACATAAAGAACGAATTCAAACAAAAGAGCAGGTCTCTCCTACAAAGACCACATAATTGGAACATGAGTAAAGGATGAACAATGATCTTTGGTCTGGCGGCTGACGGAGTCTGGAACAGCGCGACCGGCCCGAAGTCACACCCGCTCACTTCTGGATAAGCGGAAGAGGCGTTTTAAAAGGACCGCCGATTGACGTCCAATAACCGCTGATAGGCGGTGCCACAACTGGCAAATCAGCGGCGATCTAACACAAAACAAGAATGAATAAGAAAAACATAACAAATACAGAATACAACAACATAAAAACACAAAACAAAAGTTTTTTGTTAAAGCATTTTAAATAATGTGCTTGTAGTACTTTGTGTCTTTTTGCACTACTTGGTAACGTGTTGTTGTTAAATGTTCGTAAAACAATTGCAGTTAATTAATGCATTATTGAGAAAATAAGCTTGGTCGTTTGTAAAGTATCAAGTGATTCACACTATGTAACTGCATACATTCTCACCTTAGATCATAACTCGCAGCTATGCACTACAATGAAAACAGTGCAAGAGAACAAGCAACAACTGCTACTGGACAGCTAAGATGGCACATGCAGTATCCTCGCTACAAAAAGGGAGAATGCACAGTGAGGCCAATAAAGACAAGGCCTACATATGGTATGCAATTTAGCAGCATTGCCTATATGCAATTACCAAATAGTTTTTGTTCTTAATGTTCTTTTCATTCTGCAGGGTATGTGGATCGATTACTGGAGGTTCTTTTTGAAAGTGTGTTAGAGGACCCGAAGCAGTTTCAGGACGAGCTCAAGAAAGTGCACATTCCAGAACACTTGTGTACACAGTTCACAAGACCTGAAAAATTAGAGGCTGTAGCAATGCACACTTCACGCTTCAAATCCTTCACAATGGAGTAGAAGAGCCAGCTGATGTTCACAAATGCAGAATCCTTGTTATTTATTTTAAGTACAGTTTATTTTTATTTATTTATAGATTTTGTTTTCTTTCCATTTCAAACTTATATTTATATGTATATTTATAGTTGTAAATTCTATTTAAAATAAACATTAGTAATGGCAATTAAAACTGATGACTGTCTTATTGTGCTGAATGTTTCACCATTTAGATACTTTTCACAATGTGACCTTTAACATGTCCATTTACATGTCTATTATACTAGCCATTTAGTAAATGTGTCCCCTGCTTTGTTTCTTTGAGTGCTATTATCAAATGATAATCTACCAGTCTACCACTTGCAAAGTACCGCATAATTTGTTCTGTTTACATATTTCATCATGACTGTGAATGCTAATGTTAGGTTATATTCTACTTAGCATCCAAATGTCATTAAATCAGTAAAGGTTAAAGATTTTTTATCATGTGTGTCTTCATGAAACCCTAATATGTCTCTTTTAAGTGTATATTGATTATATGTCAGCAAATTAATGTTTTTAGGTCTATGTACAAGTTTAGGAAGCAGAGAAACTACCATTCGTTGCAAATACATATTTTTATTTACTACAAATTTAACAAACTCAAATAGTTACATCAATCAAGTGGAGGGGGTACAAAACCAGTATAATTTTCACTTTGTTCTGGGAACTGCTGTCTGATGCGTGTAACTGCACATGAGGGTATGACCACTCTGATGTGTCTGCCCAGCACCATCGGACCAAATTTCTGTATGCCAGGTGTCTGTAAGAACTGATGATAACATACAGGTTCGTTTATATTGATACACTGTTCAGTATCATAAGTGTAGTGTTTACAAAATAAGGCAGTCAAATAATATTATTTCGCAAAAAAATATATAAAGACCAACCTGTTGAGGGAAGGGTTTTGAAGATCTCCAAACAACTGACGATACGTGCCATACACTGCCTGCAGAACGTATGGGTTCAAAGCGACAGGCTCAAAACCTGGATGATCCATTATACAGGAAACACCGTTCACCTGTTCGCATCTGTGCCAAACCTATTTGCCAGAAAAGTGATTTTAGTACTTGTTGGTACAGGCTGGAACATCAATACTTTTAGGTGATATTGCTTCAGACACCATTCAGTGCATTGGTAGTGTTACCTGTGTTATATCTTTACAACATACGTTCTCCCCGGGACCGAGTCTGGAGCAATTACCACACGAACACCTATTATAAGATTACAATATGATGCACATGTATAACATTACTTTAAAACGGGACATAGTGTCTGCAAACCAAAAAGTGTCTACTTTACGTTTGCAGCGTTCATATACAAGATCAACTTAGAATTACTAATTTGCTATTGTGAAAATATTACACGCTACCAGTGTGACACTTCTATCGGTGCTTCATCTGGTTCGTCTTCACGCTCTTGTGTATGCTCGTGAGGGTCCAACGGTTCAAACTGATAAGGCAGTGGACCTGCACTGTCATCATTTTGATCAAACTGTGGGGATTCTGGTGGGGAGAAGTCCTCCACTTCCACACTGCTCTCAGAACCGCTGTAGCTGCTGCTCTCGGTGTCGCTGTCCATCTTGCCAACGTGTGTGTGTTTACATTGTCGGTGTGCAAATTAGCAGAATTTTTTCACTTATTGTCACTCCCCATTTAATGCAGTCTCCGCCTTGTCTCCACACTCTACCCCCACCCCTTACCTCCAGTGAACAATGCCCCTTTTCAGAAAGTTTTTCAAACCAGAGGTGTGAAAAAGCACCTCTGAAACAGGGGGGTGTTGTGACCCTTTAATAATCGCCAAACACGTTCCAGGCGCAGACAACCAAATTGCTGACTCTTTATCTTGCTTTCTGTTTCAGAAATTCAGGAAGCTGGCTCCAGAGGCGGACCCATCCCCAACTCCAGTTCCTCCTTATTCAGAATTAATATTCCCATGACCCACCAACTGAAACCTCTCCTCGACGCTTCTCTCAACACTTTCCTCCAAGCAGTTTCTCCCAGAACTCTCCAGTCATACATAACAGCATGGAGATGCTTCAATTCTTTCCACCTCTCGTACAATACACCATTCCCTGATTTTTCGCTACTTTCAATTACCTCATTTATCTCCTTCATCAACAGCGTAAAGGGCCTCCAAGTTGGGTCCATCAAGGGCTTCCCTAAGCGGCGTCCAATTTTTTCA
The DNA here is from genome assembly GCF_049309525.1 of Garra rufa. Taxonomy (NCBI): domain Eukaryota; kingdom Metazoa; phylum Chordata; class Actinopteri; order Cypriniformes; family Cyprinidae; genus Garra; species Garra rufa. The sequence continues at coordinate 91,680,407 of NC_133361.1, forward strand.
TAAACTGATATTCGGCGCCCCCTCGCCCGAAATAGGTAACGCACAAACCTCCCTTCTGATCAAAGGGATCCAACGTTCTCGGCCCACCCGACCCGACCCTCGTCAACCCATAATGCTAGACATCCTCACAAGATGTATCCACACTCTCCGCACAGGTTACCAACCCCTAACACCGCTCGCATACTCGACACCGTGTTTATTCTAGCTTTTTTCGGGTTCCTTCGATGTTCAGAACTCACCACCTCCTGCAAATTCGACCCCAATTCCAACCCTACCATCTCAGACTTAACAGTACTCGACAGCGAAACAATTTCTTTCTTTATCAAACAAAGCAAGACAGACCAAGTCAGAAAAGGCCATCTTATTTACATCTTCAACCTCTCTTCTCCAATCCAACCGTACCAGACCGTCCTCGAATTCCTCCGCCTTAGAAATTCCCAGGCCAAATCCCCCCACGAACCCCTATTTCTAGATGAATCCAAAAATCCGGTCACTCGCTTCTGGTTCCAAAAACACCTCAAATCCGTCCTTCAATCGTCAGGTATCCCAGCAAAAAATTTCTCTGGTCACTCCTTCCGCATCGGGGCAGCAACTTCAGCAGCCCAAAAAGCCCTCTCCAAGCAGCAAATCCAAACTCTAGGAAGATGGTCTTCAGAAACCTTCCAAAGCTACATCAGGACTAACCAATTTCACATCAAAGAAGCCCACAAAACTCTCATCGGCTATCAATCCACACAATTTTCCCCTTCCGCCCCACCCCACCATTCGATGCCGTGAGCCTTGGTCTCCCATCGGATGCCGCAGGGGCCCCCCGGTCAGACATTCGTATGTTGCGACACCACAGTCGGCAGGGCCTACCCGTCCGATCAAGAGCCTTGGTCTCCCATCGGACACCGCGAGAGCCTAACCGAACTCGCAATTTTCCGTTCCGTCTGCCCTGCAATTACTAACTCCTGTCAAACGCTACAACAGCGTTCCTGTCAAGCAAGACTGGCCCCTAAAGTTCCGTCAAATAAATAAATAAATACTTTTAGATCTTCCCATCCCTGACCTTATCCCTTCTACGGTCAGCGAGGCATTCCAGTCTGATGCCGTGAGCCTTGGTCTCCCGTCAGGCACCCCAGGAACCTCCCGACCACTCAACTTTACCATTCCGTCGTACGTTCAGCGGGGCCCACCCGTTCAATGCCGTGAGCCTTGGTCTCCCGTCGGATGCCGCAGGGGCCCCCCGGCCAGACAATCTTACCTCTTCGACACCACAGTCGGCGGGGCCTACCTGTCCGATGCCGTGAGCATTGGTCTCCCGTCGGACACCGCAGAGGACCCCCGGCCAGTCAACCTTACTTTCACCCTACAGTCGGCAGGGCCTACCCGTCCGATCAAGAGCCTTGGTCTCCCATCGGATGTCGCGAGAGCCTAACCGACCTTGCAAATTTTTCCGTTCTGTCCGACGGTCGGCGAGACTCAACCGTCCGATGCCACAAGTCTCGACCTCCCGCCGAACACTATCCGAGCCCCTTTAGGCCAACTCACATCTTTCCCCCCCCACCTGGCGAGGCTTACCCATTTGAGGTTCTGAGTCCTGATCTCCCCTCAGATGTCGGCGAGAGCCCTCCCAAGTTGGGTTTTCTTTTCATTCTCCCCAGCCGGCGAGGCTTACCTGTTCTGAATCTTGATCTCCTGTCGGAGGCTTCATGGGCCCTCTCGGTCAGCCATTTTCCACTGACCAACAGGGGCCGGTCGACCAGAAGGGCCCACTTGCCATTACCGCAAGCTGCTCCGGTCAAGGCAACTCAGGCTCTCCTGGTCAGGCCCCAACTACGCTGCTCCTCCATCGGCCGGTAGACCTCACCCATTCCAACGCCGTGTGCTCCCGTTGAGTATCGGTTTGAGCCCTCCCGAACGGGCGCCCCAAAATCTCAAAAAAAAAAAGAAAAAGAAAAAATACCAGCAGCCGGTAGGGCTTACCGACCTGATACCTCTCCCATCAGGAGTACGTAGGCCGTCCCAGCCAGCTAACCAAACGACTTCTCTCTCTAACAACAGCCCCCGTCAGATCTCAGCGCTTTGGGGGGTCCTTAGTCCGGCGGCTGTCCTACTTTCCATTGCTTATTGGGGGTACTCTAGGTTCGGGCCATTCCCGAGCTCGGAGCCCTTCCCTGGACAGCACGCCAAACACGCTTTACATACTTCAGCTAATTATATATAAGTGTGAACTCGTAAAATAACATTCTTACAGTATTAATGCATTAGAGCATGTAGCTTGATCGGAATCGTAAAGAGACATTAATTTACAAGGCAGAATCAGAACCTCATGTAATTAATTTACAAGGCAGAATCAGAACCTCATGTAATTTGTGCACAAGAGTTTTATTAATTAAGGACTAACACATGACTAATCAACAAACAAACATACAATCACTCATACATGGAGGAAGGGCAAGTCAGATTGGATAAATGGAGCCATTAGAGAAACAAGAAAAATTACTCTATGAGAAGAGTCACTTAACCACCTGAATGAAACCATCAGTGCCGTTTTACAAAGGCGTTAACAAATTAAACAAATGTTTGTTTAGTTAAATGTATGATACTTGCATTGCCTTGGTCGTTGACGAGTGTTTGGATGTAGTCTTAGATGAAAGTCTTGATGGTTTCAAGGTCTTGGACTTGGGATCACATTTTTATGGGTTTAAGGAGCGATGAATTTCAAAGGTGTCCTGGCTCTGTGGTGATTGGGAGTTTCTTTCAAGGTGGAAAGTGAAGAAGAATGATGAGCTGAGAGAGAGAGAGACCCAGCTGAAATCCTGTGATCTTTGGGGAATGAAAAGACAAGACTGCAGGGCCTGGCGCAGGCTTGGGGTTCTGGAAAGTTCTAGCTCATTTTCCTCATCTTCCTAGGAGTTTAAGGCCTCCCAAGCGCAGAAGCATCGACTCTGGGACTTATCAACCAGAAGTAGGGCTGTAATCAACCAAAGAAAATCTTGGTCGACTGAAGTCCAGAAACTTTTGACTAAAAATCGACTAAAAATTACGTTGTGGAGGAAAAAAAAACGTACATTACATTAATTAGATACATACTGTGCTCAGTACTTGGTAGCCTTGTTGTCTGCCTAAATTAATTATAAATAAACATAAAAAACGTATAGGCTTTTTGCAGTATATTTAATCGTTTTTTACCTAATTATTTTGCACTGAAATGAGTCTGACACGCGAGTCTGTCGTCTCTGACAGCGGTGCATCACGTGCACCTGCGCAATATCATAGCCTGTGATTTCTGAAAACAGTACTATGTTGTCAACTAGTGATATCACAAGAACTTTTGAGGAATATGCAACATAATTTAGAAAATTATTTTTGTCATATGTTATAAGTATAACTGTCAGACACTATCATTTCAGCCGCTCTGCGCAGCTCGCACAGAGCGAGGCTGAACATTAGAGCTCAGCTACGCGGCTGAGACACGATTGAATAGACTTAACAATTCCTTCCGTGATATTATTTTTCCGTTTGGATGAGAGGCCGTTCACATGTCGCGCCTAAAAACGCGTGGAAAACGCTAGGCGCGATGCTTTCTTCCTTGTCAACAAAGCGCTCGGGCGCTTCTATTAGCGTCAAAATAATGGAGGCTTGACAAATCATAAAGTTCAGAAAATCCTTGGACCACAATGATGAGCTGTTTCTGCTGAGGTTTCAATGTAACGGAAAAACGTGAGGAAGCTGATGAAGCGGAAAAAACGAGCGCGTCGCACCGCGTGCGCGTCGCGACCGCGTCACTTCCATTATGCGCGCGCAAGGCGCGCATCTATATTTGAAATAACGAACTTGATCGCGCAAAAGACGCTACATGTGAACGGCCCCAAAAGCCTACTTATCTGTCTCTCTTCTCCAGTGGGTTGGGCTAATCCAAAAAAGTGAAAACAATGGGGGTGTTCTGAAAACAGACTGTTCCCTGTGAAACAAGGGTGCTCTGAAAACACCCCCATTAGCAATTAGTGCTTTCCACCTGATGAAATAAGCACGGCCAAACTGATGAAATGAGCACGGCAAAAAAATCGACCAATCAGAATTTTGGTCGAACCAGACCGCATCGACCAATTAATCAACTAATCGACTGGGACGTTACAGCCCTAACCAGAAGATGGCAAGGTGATGAGACACGGGACTAAAAGAACTGAGACAAGCCAGGAGAATTGAGGCGAGTCACTGTGTGAAGCCTTTATCTCTTTTGGGGGTTACAGTCAGGAGATAAAGGTAATTGGGAGGCCAGGGTAATTGATAATTGGGAGGCTAGAGAGCCAATGGTGACTTTTGCTTTTGGAGGGAAAGTTTACAACTCTTTGTCTGTAAGCATGGTATTTGCATATGTATTGGGATTGGTTGTTCATGCAAAAACTACTAAAGATTCTTAAAACACTAATATGTTGCATAGGTATCAAAAGATAACATACACCTTTTAAATCATCCACAAATTCAATGAGACCAAACATCTTATATGTGATGTTATACTACATAGTGATCATAACACATGCATAAAAACATTTTACAATACAAAAGACAAAATAAATGAACAGTAATAATATACACAATGATCTGAGGATATGTGTGTTCGTTCACAGAAAGTTTTTTTTTTAAGAATTAATGAAAGAAGTCAGTTCCTATGGCAGTATGTGTCCTTTTTAGAGTATTAGTTGGGGAAAGTTCTCTCCACATTCTTTTGAGTAATAAAGTTTATTTGGTCTGGCAGAGGAGTCCTGGTTGCCATAGTAAGACCATTTGTAGACATTATGGCAGCCAGTGTTGTAGATTGGGTGAGGGGGGTCTGTGATCATTTGTTAATCTAATAAAAAAAAAAAAAAATGATTTGGTAAATCTAATGAACAACTGTGTCTGATTGGTCCGGACCCTACATTGTTTTTTTTCGAGCAACAAAGAATGTCGGTTTGTAGAGTAATTTACAACAGCTTCAGATGTGGCTCAAACAATCAGAATCAAGGACCAAAACTGTTTTATACATTTTAGTTGAAACTCTTTTCGGATCTGTCAGCCTTCTCTCTATTGTGAATTTTAATGTGCCTGTTAAGATTTTCTTTTAGAGTGAAACACTTTCCACACTGTTGGCAGATAAAAAGGCTCTCTCTATTGTGGATATTCATGTGCTTGTCAAGGTTTCCTCGTTTACTGAAACTCTTTCCACATTGATTGCATGTGTAAGGCTTCTCTCCAGGGTGAACTCTCAGGTGGACTCTAAGGTTTCCAGGATTACTGAAACTTCTTCCACACTGATGGCATGTGAAAGAGTTATCTCCTGTGTGAATTCTCATGTGAGTTTCAAGGTTTACTTTTCGAGTGAAACTCTTTCCACACTGTTGGCAGATGAAACGCTTCTGTCCAGTGTGAATTTTCATGTGAACTTTAAGGTTTGTATTTTGAATGAAACTCTTTCCACACTGTTGGCAGATGAAACGCCTCTCTCCAGTGTGAATTTTCATGTGGTCTTTAAGGGTTCCTTGTTGAATGAAACTCTTTCCACACTGTTGGCAGATGAAAGACTTCTCTCCTGTGTGAATTTTCATGTGGACTTTAAGGTTTGTATTTTGAATGAAACTCTTTCCACACTGTTGGCAGATGAAAGATTTCTCTCCTGTGTGAATTTTCATGTGGACTTTAAGGTTTCCTTTGAGACTGAAACTCCTTCCACACTGTTGACAGATGAAACGCCTCTCTCCAGTGTGAATTTTCTTGTGAACTTGAAATTCTCCTTGTTCACTGAAACTCTTTCCACACTGTTGGCAGATGAAAGATTTCTCTTCTGTGTGAATTTTCATGTGGACTTTAAGGTTTGTATTCTGAATGAAACTCTTTCCACACTGTTGGCAGATGAAAGGCTTCTCTCCTGTGTGAATTTTCATGTGGACTTTATGGTTTCCTTTGAGACTGAAACTCTTTCCACACTGTTGGCAGACGAAAGATTTCTCTCCTGTGTGAATTTTCATGTGGACTTTAAGGTTTGCTTTTCGAGTGAAACTCTTTCCACACTGTTGACAGATGAAAGGCTTCTCTCCAGTGTGAATTTTCTTGTGGACTTGAAATTCTCCTTGTTCACTGAAACTCTTTCCACACTGTTGGCAGATGAAATGCTTCTCTCCTGTGTGAATTTTCATGTGGACTTTAAGGTTTCCTTTGAGACTGAAACTCTTTCCACACTGTTGGCAGACGAAAGATTTCTCTCCAGTGTGAATTTTCATGTGGACTTTAAGGTTTCCTTTGAGACTGAAACTCCTTCCACACTGTTGACAGATGAAACGCCTCTCTCCAGTGTGAATTTTCTTGTGAACTTGAAATTCTCCTTGTTCACTGAAACTCTTTCCACACTGTTGGCAGATGAAAGATTTCTCTTCTGTGTGAATTTTCATGTGGACTTTAAGGTTTGTATTCTGAATGAAACTCTTTCCACACTGTTGGCAGATGAAAGATTTCTCTCCTGTGTGAATTTTCATGTGGACTTTAAGGTTTCCTTTGAGACTGAAACTCTTTCCACACTGTTGGCAGACGAAAGATTTCTCTCCTGTGTGAATTTTCATGTGGACTTTAAGGTTTGCTTTTCGAGTGAAACTCTTTCCACACTGTTGACAGATGAAAGGCTTCTCTCCAGTGTGAATTTTCTTGTGGACTTGAAATTCTCCTTGTTCACTGAAACTCTTTCCACACTGTTGGCAGATGAAATGCTTCTCTCCTGTGTGAATTTTCATGTGGACTTTAAGGTTTCCTTTGAGACTGAAACTCTTTCCACACTGTTGGCAGATGAAACACCTCTCTCCAGTGTGAATTTTCTTGTGGACTTTAAATTCTCCTTGTTCATTGAAACTCTTTCCACGCTGAAAGCAAGTGAAAAAAAAAACTCCTAGTTCTTGCCTTTTTAGCTCTTTTTTGTGTAAATGTATTTTCTGACTGTAAGGAACAAAATGATGTTTTTCCAGTTATGAAAACATGAAGATTCTCAAACTGATCTTTCTCTTCAGTTTCATTCAGATCTTCTCTCTCCTCTTTCAGTGCTGTTGGGCCTAAGGTGGGAAAACAAAGAAATAAAAGTTAACCCCACTTTAATGCCACAAAGCAGGTAACACCAAAACATGTAGATACTGTATGTAATGCATGTATGCTAGATCTCATATGGTGTCCAAACCAGATCATAGTCGGATGGTGTCCTATAGAGTTAAAGCTGGCTGCTATACAATTTATTCAATCTAATAATAGTTTAGGAAACCTAGATATAGACTGATCTCAATTATGACGTACCATTTTTTTCTTCTAGGGGATCAAATGCAACAAATATAAGAAATGCAAGGAAAATGGACAAACTCCCCACTCAACCGTAAGATGAAAAATTCATCACACAATAATTCTTTCTGAGGTTTTAATAAGGGGGCAATGATGTTAGCCAATCATAAAAATGGGCTGTTACAGCGAGTCCCAACCACGTTCCTGGAGCCCCTCAACACTGCATGTTTCTCTAATTAAATGATTAATTACCTGGTTCAAGTGTGTTTGATCAGGGTCAGAGCTAAACTTTGAAGGATGGTAAATCTTTAAGAACAGGTTTGTGCACCCCTGCACTAAAATGGGGGTGTGAGACAAAAGAGAGATGCAAAATGTGCAGTGTTTGGGGGCAAGGCCGCCTTAATGCACGGGCTTACCTGGGCTGAAGCCCAGGGGCCTCGCAAGTTTAGGGGCCTCCGATGGTCGTTTTTTTTTTTTTTTTTTTTTTTTTCTCGTGTTCAAGGCTCTAAAGCTATTATCTGAATGTCTATATAGTTGCTTACAATGTTAGTCAGTCAGACTGACAGCTCCCCCGTGACAGGTGAAGTGACATGTGACAGCCCACCACCAGGGGTGGTCTCCCTTTCCTGCGCTACTGGGTGTGTCCGTGTCATTAATTTAGTCGGAAGTTTGAGAGCGGTGATCAAAATAAAAAATGAGTCGGAAGTTTGAGAGCGGTGCCCAGAAAAGAAAAAACCTTATTAAGAAGGAGTTGCGCGAAAAATCTCTGCTAAAGAGCATCCCAAAGCTCACCGGATTTTTTAAACCAGCCTCTAGTGCTACTGAAGATGCATCCAGCACTGGAGAAACATCGCTTCACACACCGGAGGGAGCGGAGGAGGTGCAGGCCGCGACCGCCGCGCAGGTCTTATCAGTTAACAGTTCTTGCTGTTATCAGTTATATCAGTTTTTCATAATAGTGTTTAAAATCACACATTTTGGTTTTCGTCAACGTAAGTTGCTTTGTTGATAAATAAAGTGTCTTGTGTTTATGCTCAAGAGGGCTCAGTGATATTTTAATAACAATATTATGGTGTTTTCTGGCTCAAAGAAGGAAAACTCACATTGTTGCCAGGTCTTGAAAGAAACTAATGCATTTTATGATGTAGATTACACCATTTTAAAACGAGACTAAATTGAGTGGATGGCGGGGGGATTTGGGGGGCCTACAAAACCTCTCAGCCCCGGGGCCTCCCATTAGGTTAAGGCGGCTTTGTTTGGGGGCCTCCAGGAACGTGGTTGGAAACCACTGGTCTGTTACACTGACCTTTTAAATGGAAAATGCCCCATAACTTACTGTAAAAAACAAACAAACAAATAAAAAAAAACACATCACATCAGAACATATCCTTTAAAAGATAACAGGCAATATTTTTACACCAATTGAATGTGAAGTGAGATGTGGTGAATTTGTGCTCTACATCTAATCCATCCAAGTGTCCGCGCACGCTCACACACACACACACACACACACACACACACACACAAACAACTGTGTTTATTGTTTTGTGCCCAAGATTTAATGATGTTGTTTTAAAATATATATTTAAAAAAATTACAAATCTAAAATGAGTCTTTAAGGAACTAAATTAAAAATGAAATAATAGAAAACAGCCTACATTTTAACTGGAAATACATTTACTCATTTGAGCTAGTAATTAAGACTGTATTAGTCAGCTTACATTTTATTTTCATTTACTGCTATGATAAAAAATAACTTACATTTAGGATTATAATTGTACATGTGTCACATTTTATGACCAAAAACACATATTTTAGCAAAATGTCTACTTTTCCCAGAATTATTGAGCTACTACTATATTGTGCTCAGTCTGTTTAGCGTGCAGCAGTTTACTAGTGTACTACTCATTTACTTGTGTAAACCTCATCCACTCCTGACAGTAAACTTAATGTTTGCATGACTCTCTAACATTCACAGATGAAGAATATGCCCTGAGGAAAACACAACATCTCAAATGTATTAAACAATACAAATAGATCCAAAAACCATCATTAAGGACTGCTTAAAAACAAGTGTGCACATCAAATTGCCTTCACTCACTGAACCAGGATCACATTAGTGAGATTGTGTGACCTTAAATGGTCATTTATGGTACCACTTTAACCCAGACTGATTTGTTATTTTATCTCAAGTCAGGTTTTGGACTTTAATCCCAGCTTTTCTTAGACTCTTTTGGAAACAGCCCCCAGAGCTTGACATAACATGACATAAATTGAGTTGAGGTTAGGAGACACTGCCAACTAAACCATAAGGGCAGTCATGATTGGAGCTCCAGGGAGAAGCTTGCATACAGAAGCATAATACACCTGGTATGGACCCAGATGTTTTCTTTGGGAGCGGCGTGCTAATTGGAGACCCTCTAGAGCAGGGGTGGCGAATGGCAGTCCAGAAGAGCCACAGACCTGCAGAGTTTTGCTTCAATCCTTAATCAAACACACCTGAACAACATAATCAAGATCTGAAGGATTACTAGAAAGCTACAGGCAGGTGAGTTTTAATTAGGGTTGGAGCTGAAATCTGCAGGACGGTGGCTCTCCAGGACCGGAGTTCGTCCTTGAGTAAGGTGAATTTAAAGTTTTCTGACATTTCAGTGTGGATAAGAACCTTTTGAAAAATGCTTGAAAACACTAGTGTGGATGGACAATATTTTAAAACAAAAAGGCTGTTTTCAATTGTATGCGGATTCATTTAGATGTAACCTGGCTGTTTTATGGTTTTAATATTAGAAGCAAATATTGGGTTTATATATATATATATATATATATATATATATATATATATATATATATATATACACACACACACACACACAGTGTTTAGGTTAATTATTAATGCATGACGTCATAACAAATGCACACTTTGAAAGCAAGATATTCATTGTTAGTATTTGTCATGTGATCTGAACACTTCTGTTGAATGTCTCCATTTCTGCAATCCTGTGACATTATTCATAAATAAAAATTCATTTCAGCTTTGAGAATAAAAAAACAACCTGTTTGTGTCTCAGTATCTTCATGTTTGACTCTGAATGCCTCTTCAATGTCTTCACTCTCCTCTTTAATACATGGATCTCTGTTGATCCTCCAGGAGTTTTTTTTCTGTGTGTTTGAACACTTTGTCCTGTTTAAGATGAGAATAATTAATAGAAAGAAAAATGCATGCAAACTAAATCTCTATCTGCTTCTCAATCAGCTCCTGGTTCACTAGTCAGTTCACTAGTAAGACAGCAGAGAGTTAATAGACTTGATTAAAAATATATACAAATTACACAGGACGTTCATATTTAGGCAGGCTATTTTTTAATTACATTTGGTATTCAATTATTTGTTCATATCTAATATATTACACGTTCATGAAATCATTCTCGGTTGTGATTCACTCGTTTGTGTTTGTTGTTGTGGTTTGTAGTCCGCGTGCCGCTGATTCGAGTCACTGAATCATTTCACAAATGATTTGATTCAAATGATTCGGATTCTCAGTTTCTCTCATCATTCTTATCATCACACGATTGATTCATGATAGAGAGAGCGAAATGAGACGCACCTTCTCTGTTACTAAAGGCTAACGTTTTGTTTAACTAAATAAGTATCTAAATCACTAAATGAAGCATTGCAACGTTACATTTAACAATACTGCATTTATTTTACATAGTTTGAAAAAAAAAACGCTTTAATTGATGGAACAGTTTGCATTATATAAAACCACAAAACTACAAACCTTTTTCAGATGAATCACAACAGATGAGGAGCGCTGCGCGTCTTAAAGACGTCACATCATCAGAGCAAAATAAAAGTCCCATTGGTGCACTCTTCTCTAGAATCACAGACACATCATAGAAATGTTGTATATAGAATAGAATATGATGCTTTTCCAAAGTTATTAACATTGTAAATCTAGGAATACTTTTGTCTATTTATTTATTTTTTCATTTAATGTACATTTAAAACACTATACTTTATTTTTTTTATACATTGCCATTAAGTTCACATTAAACTAGTTAATGCGGCTGCGTAACTTACAAAGAGGGTGTGATGGCAAATTTGATCTATCACTCTTTTGACTATTGTAATCAATCTCTTGCTATTTTGTTTGTTTTTGTATTTATTCCTCTTTTGGACAGTCATTGAAACACTGTCAGGGATTTTATTTTTCTTTTGCTATTGGGGCAAATGAGGACGCAAAAATATATTTGTGGCAGTTTCCATTTACCACTAAAGAAGTTAACAAAACTATGACTATTTAATTTTTAGAGAACCCCGTAAATGTAAAAAAGGATCTATATACAAAGTCACATTATAAAAAAAGTTCATGTAAATTTCTGCATTAATTTAGGATAAAGAAAAACAGACAAGAGAGACGCATGAGTAAAAAGCCATGTGGTATTCTACTAATTTATTTTCATATAAAAACAGCTGAAATTATATCATGTTTATTAGCAACACAGCACGTGAGTGTGATAACGTGATATCCGTCTTTGATCTCATTTGAGATGCGCCTCGACTGAAATATAGGTGAGAGCAGGCGGCTGAAATGAGGAGAGGAGTGAAATAAGAGCAGTGAAGACAGTTCTGAGCTCTGGTTCATATTAGATCACCTGTAATAAATCAGGTGGATTATCTGGATTATTCTGTAAACAGCTCCGTTCTTGTGATGGACTGGTTATACCAGTGTTTCCCTACTCCAGTCCTTGACCCATTGCATATTTTGTATCTGGAGTTGGGAAATGCTGGGTTAAACAATAAGTTACTTGGATGTAATCTTCAGGGCTGGTTATATCAGTGTTTCCCTATTCCAGTCGTCAGCCCACCGCATATTTTGTATCTGGAGTTGGGAAACGCTGGGTGTAATCTTCAGGTGTTTTGTAGAGAGAGAGTCTGTGGACGCTGTTACTGGGAGATTGAGTGGAGTGGGATGTTTGGTGTGGAGATATCAGTCTCATATAAGAGCATCAGCAGGAAAGGAGAGGGTGATGAGTGTGTGTTTGGACGTAAGGATCAATCCTGAAGTTTGTTCTGCTCTCCCTCTAGATACTCATTTGTTCATAATAACAGATGGGCTGAACTGTCTGTAGTGTCCAGCCATAGAATAGGAGTGTATGTGGATGAGAGTGAACTCTGTCCTTCTCCAGCGTCTCTGACACAATGAGCCTCATCCACACAGTCCACACCACATTCACTCAGACGCTCTATCCTGGGGTTATGCATTTATTGGATCTTCAGTGAAACTGTGTTGATGAATGAGAATAGATTCTAGACATTGCTGTGTAATTTCTCTGTATGTCTGCACTGCAGTAATATATGTATATTTGCACTGTCTGTACTTTTTTTCTGCACTGGAAGCTCTTGTCGCTAAAACGAATTCCTTACTTGGCAATGAAGCTCTTTCTGATCTTGAAAAAAAAAAAGATTCTACTCATAACTTGTTTTTTGTGATATGCCCATGTTCACAGTTGTGTATTACAATCACACAGCTCACTGTCTTCAGTACAACAAACTTTAGGTATGGAGGATAACGTGGAATACTTACACTAGTCTCTGTGTGGCGTGGCATTGTGTTTTTTAAGGAATTAAGTATTTTTAAGAAGCCAGATCTGCTTTACTGTAGTAGTTGAATCTCCACTGCAGCTCAGCTTGGGCTTCAGCAGTCAGCTGTACTGGGTACTTCATGAAGTCATTTGTTTCTTCACCTTTGAAATGAAAATGTTTGAGGAATTAATATGTATATATACCTGTATCAGTAATCCATAAAAGTAAGGAAGATCAAATAAAATGAACTTTTGCATGAAGGTTTGTGAGAAACGGAAAAGTTGCAACTATACAGCCTTTATCTTACCATTTTTGACAACAGTTTTTTTTTTGGTGGGTCACACTGTGGCCTCAGAGCTTCTCCCTTGCTGACAAAGAAAGGGCTAAATAAATAAATGTCATCGTAAATAAGTCAGGAAATAAATAAATGTAAGAATATATAAATAAATAAAAATTAAGTAAATTAACATGGAAAGAAACACTTGTGGACATAAACGCTGTCATAAATTAATGAATCAATACATTTTGGAAAAATATAATAATACATAAGTAATTAAAATTATAAATATTACCATTTGTAAATATTTGTAGAATAATATTTTTCTAATTTCTTTATATATATTTTAATACGTATGTCACCAAGAATAAAACTCTTTATACAACTGACATAAGTTTTATTATTCATATGTGTTTCCCTGTAAATATCTATGCACTTTTTGGATTGTAGACAGCGTCTGAACAGGACTTTTATTTTTGATCTGGTGATGTGACGTCATAAGGCTGCACCGCGCTCCTGCATCAGTGTAGCAGTGCAGTGCTTTCAGTTAAAGCAGGGTAAAGAGTATAAGGTTTGTAGTCTTAATTATTTTAGTGATGGGAAAATGAAGCTTTTCGAAGCACCGAGGCTTTCCCCTCAACTGTACACACAGAAAAATAGGGGTTTAAAACTGTACCTTTAGGAGTACAACAGCTTGTCGCTGGAGCAGTACCCTTAAAAGGACATCTTTGTACCTTTTTTATCCCTATAGGGTACATATTAGTACCTTAGAATAGTAATATGTACCCTTTAGGTATTAATATGTACCTATTAGGGGTAAAAAAGGTACAAAGATGTCCTTTTAAGGGTACTGCTCCAGCGACAAGCTGTTGTACTCCTAAAGGTACAGTTTTAAACCCCTATTTTTCTGTGTGTATCGTAAAAAGGTTCGTTACTCGAAGCTTTTCAACATGTTGCACACTAATGACATCTTGTGGACAAAGGTGGGAAAAGCTGCTGTCGCGTCCCAGATCTTAAAGCGATTTTGGACAGTTTCATTAAACACATCTATTTGTGCTATGTCAGAAAAACAGTAATTTTACTCGAATTGATCTGTAAATAAACGTTTTAATAAAATTATAAGTATAAGCATGGTTCATGTAGGCATATATGTTCAAAGTAAATTAAGAATAATTTTGACTAATATTATACTAGTGCACTGACTACTGAACTAGAGCTGATTGAGATTTATTTTCTTTTTTTTTTCCTGATAATTATTGTCATCTTAAACAGGAAAAAGTTTCCAAACAGAAAAAAACTCCTGGTGGAGCAACTGAGATCAATGTGACACACTATTATAAAGATGGCGTTTATTAAAGAGGAGAGTGAAGACATGAAGATTGAAGAAACATTCAGAGACAAACATGAAGACACTGAGGAACAAACAGGTTGGTTTTCATTCTCAAAGCTGAACTATCCTATTCTAAATTAATTTAAAGTTTTTCTAAACTGTCTACTTTCCTGCAAATTTTAGGTTAATATTTTTCTTAAAGTTCTCTTAAAGACCATTTTTTACTTTTATTTAAAAACAGCATTTAAAGAATTGTGTCATTTAATATTTAAATGTTAATGTTCACCGCTAGGATTGAGTAATATTTTTCATGTGAAACAGGTTCATAATAGTTTGTGCATGTGGTCTTGCTCTAATGTAATGATGACGTATGTGAAATAAAGTCTGGCGACAGCCGTCACTTTCACTCAACTTGTTTGATTAATTGTCAGAATCAGGTGCGTTAACTAAGAGAGGCATGCAAAATATGCAGAGCGGGTTGAGCTTGAGGACTGGAATTGAGAACCACTGGCTTATAGCATATAGGATATAGTTATATGTTAGTTTTGACACTTTACATGTTTGAATGTTTTGAAATCTGTTGCTTCGTGCCATTAAACTGGGGTTAACTTGTACTTGTCTTTAGACCTGATGGCACTGAAAGAGGAGAGTCAAGTACTGAATGAAACGGAAGAGAAAGATCATGATTTCATAAATGAAGAAAAATCTTTTAGTTGTTCACAGACTGAAACGACTTCCTTAAGAAAAATATATCGAAAGACGGGAAGAAGTTATTTCACCTGCCATCAGTGTGGAAAGTGTTTCAATCGAATAGAAAGCATTACAAGACACATGAGAGTTCACACTGGAGAGAAGCCTTTTACATGCAAACAATGTGGAAGAAGTTTCAACCAAAAAGTAAACCTTGACAAACATATGAGAATTCACACACTGGAGAGAAGCCTTTCACCTGCCCTCAGTGTGGAAAGAGGTTTACCTATAAACAATGCCTTGAAGACCACTTACGAATTCACACTGGAGAAAAGCCTTTCACCTGCAAACAATATGGAAGAAGTTTCAACCAAAAGGGAAACCTTGACAGACACTTGAGTGTTCACACTGGAGAGAAGCCCTACACCTACCAACAGTGTGGAAGAAGTTTTAACCGGAAAGGAAACCTTGATTGCCACATGACCGTTCACACTGGAGAGAGCCTTTTCACCTGCCAACAGTGTGGAGTAAGTTTCACTCAAAAGGAAAGCTTTAAAAGACACATGAGAATTCACAGTGGAGATCAGCCTTATATGTGTGATCAGTGTGGAATGAGTTTTGATCAACATGAAAACTTTGAAGTCCACAAGAGAACTCACATAGAGAAACTGCACCAGAGCTACATGACTGAAGGTGTAGCGGCCCCTTTGGCATCCGAAATATAAGGCAGAGAGTTTTGACGGGTGTTTGCAGTTTTATTAAGCCTTGGTGCAATAAACTTAAATAATGCCGCGATTATTTTACTTCTTTACATCACAGCACTTCAATGCACCACGCTCAAGCTTATCCATGCTGCATCTGTTATCACCGTAAAACTATACAAAAGAAACATAACAGAAATTAAACTTCAGCAGTAGGTTTGCAATATGTGACAATATAAACTTACAGCATTAAACAGCGTGGTGCACTCAAACAGGATTACGTTTCCACAAAATAAGAAGAAAACACAACAGCATGAAATGCATTATAAATTTAACATACCTCGTCCCGCTATTGCCAAGGAAAAGGGGAGCTAAACACAATTGCACGTTATAATAAACTTTAAATGCTGCTCTGAAGTGAACGCTATACAACGCACATGAGACCTTTCTTCTCTTGTACTGCAGCTCTAACCTTAAGTTCCCTTGCGCCCTCTAGTGACGCCTTAAAATAAAACAACAAGGGGCAAGTGGTCATTACACTCCCACCAATCATGTTGATAGATTTAACATACAAAAAAGAACATTGAATAAATCATACATGATTTCAATCTGAATGACCATTGCATTAGAATATATAACGCATCGATAAACCACTCTTTTGAAGATGTCTGATGCAGGAGTGTCACCCTTTTAATGAATCACTCACTCTCAAGCAGGACCACCAGTTTCTGAATTGGTCTCTCAATAATAGTAGGCTTGGAGTGCTGCTCTTGTTTACTTTTTGGCTTTTGTTCACCTATCTGAATCTTAACTCTTCGAACTAAACCATCAGTTCCCTGAGTGACTTCAACGACTCTACCTAATTGCCAGCGGTTTCTTGGCAGCATGTCCTCCTTTATAATGACTATGTCATTGACACTAAGGTTTCGCCGCGGCACGTGCCACTTCTGCCTTGTGGAGATGTTTAAGAGATATTCTCTTTTCCAGCGGCTCCAGAACTGCTCAATTAGGTATTGAACCCTACGCCACCTCTTTGAAGCATACATATCCTCTCTTTGAAATTTCCCAGGAGGAGGAAGAGCAATTTTGGACTTCATCAGAATGAGATGGTTTGGGGTTAAAGGTTCCAGAGACTTGGGATCATTTATTCCATCTATCGTCAATGGCCTACTGTTGATGATAGCCATTGCCTCATAAAACAGTGTTCTCAAAGATGAATCATCGAGTCTACCTGGACATTGAGAAAGCGTGGCATTCAGCACACCTCGCACGGACCGTATTTGGCGCTCCCAGACCCCTCCTGTGTGACTCGCTGAGGGAGCATTGAAGATGAATTCACATTGGTTTTCATTAAGAAACAACTCTAGACTCTTGACATCACATTCAGAGAGAGCATTTCTGAGCTCATTTCTAGCTCCAACGAAATTTGTCCCGCAGTCACAGAAGAGTTGACGAACAGCTCCTCTTAGACTAATGAAGCATCTCAGGGCATTGATAAATGCGTCGGTTGACAGATCTTCAAGCATTTCGATGTGAACCGCTCGTGATGAAAGGCAGGTGAAAATGATTCCATACCTCTTATACTCCTTCCGCAACCTCTTTACACTAAACGGACCAAAGCAATCCATGCCCACGTAGAGGAAAGGCGCAGAGGCTTCAACCCGCTCCTTAGGCAGCTCAGCCATTTGTTGCTGCTCTGTTGGCCGTCGCAATTTACGGCAACGAACACATCCATGAATCAATTTAGCAACCGATCTACTGCCGCCAACAACCCAAAATCCACTTGCTCTGAGCTCCATGAGTGTCAGATACCTTCCTTGATGACAGACCTTGGCGTGATAGTGACCCAGAATAAGTTTAACTATGTGGCTGTCCTTTGGCAGGATCACTGGGTGTTTTACCTCTTCGCTCAGAGATGACTGTCTTAATCTACCTCCTACACGAAGAAGACCTCCCTTTATGATGGGATTGAAAGGAAAAAGTGCACTGGAGTTCTGAAGAACATTTCCTCCTTGAATCACCTTCATCTCTTGGGGGAAAGCTTGCTGTTGGACGAGCTTAATTACAGCCTCAGAAGCCCTTTCGCATTCTTCCACAGTGACAATATCATTGCGGTACCTTTGTTTTGAACCCATCCTCTTTATTCTAGCGACAACCTTAACAAGTGTTCTCCAAGAAGAAAAGCGATTGAATCGGCTAAGGAAGTCCGAACCATCACTGACTTTAGTTGCGAAGGTTTGGGTTAATCTGACCTCGGGATCTCCCACAAGTAAATCATTTGAGGGGTGAGGTGTTGAACAAACCTCTGGTTCCCACAGGAATTCTGGTCCTGAAAGCCAGAACGTTGACAATATGTCTGAAGCGTAAAGGCCTCTGGAGGCATGATCAGCGGGATTCTTAGATGTGTTGACATAATACCACTGGCTTACATCCGTGATTGTCCTGATTAACTGTACACGATTTGCAACAAACACGTGAAATCTGGATGCTTCGTTTTTAACATATGCCAACACAACCTGGGAGTCAGTCCAAAAGAATTCCTGATCGATCTTCATCTCTAGTTCGGTCTTTAACATAGCACTCATTCTAGCTGAAACTACAGCAGCAGACAATTCCAATCTTGGAATACTTAGAATCTTTGTGGGTGCAACCCTTGCCTTGGCCATCACTAGACTGCAGTGTACGTCATTCTTGTCATTTTTGAACCTAAGGTAAGAGCATGCACCATACCCTACATTACTCGCGTCTGAGAAGTGGTGTAATTCTACCCTAATGATGGTACCAAAGGATGGCGGGTGGTAACATCTTGGAATGCTAATGTCCTTCAGCTTCTGAAGACTACTTTTCCACTTCTCCCACCCTGGGATTATGTCCTCTGGAAGGGGCTCATCCCAACTGATGTTTCTACGACAGAGCTCCTGAAGAATTATCTTTCCTTTCAGAAGAAAAGGGGAAACGAACCCGAGAGGATCATACAAAGAAGCAGTAACCGACAGGATTCCACGACGAGTTAAAGGGTGATCTTTCATTTTGACGTCGAATCGAAACGTATCGTCTTCCACAGCCCATTGAATGCCAAGAACACATCCTGTTGCTCCAGGATTGAGATTGAGTGGTCTGGTGGGCATTGCCCATTCAGATGGATCTACACAATGTAAGGCTTCTGCTTCATTTGATCTGAACTTATGAAGATGTAAGCCTCCACGCTTGCATAATGCTTGGGCTTCAATGATTAGCTTCTCAGCTTCCTGAATCGAAGGAACCGACATCAAGCCATCATCCACGTAGAAGTTTTTCTGAATGAATGATGAAGCTGAAGGATACTCTGACTTGTGTTGCTCTGCCAAGTACTTAAAGCCAAAATTGGCGCATCCAGGAGACGAAGCCGCGCCAAAAAGATGCACAGCCATTCTGTATTCTTGCGGTTCACTTCCCAGATCCCCTTCTTCCCACCATAAGAACCTCAGGTAATTTCTTTCCTCAGGGGGAACAAAGAATTGATGAAACATCTTTTCGATGTCGCATGTCACAGCAACGGTTTCTCTCCTAAAACGGCTAAGGACTCCCACCAGAGAGTTAATCAAGTCTGGGCCAGTAAGAAGTGTGTCATTTAGGGAAACACCGCAAAACTTTGCAGAGCAATCGAAAACCACCCTCAACTTGTCTGGCCTTTGAGGGTGTAGAACTCCGTGATGGGGTATGTACCATGCTATTTCTTCCTCAGAAAGCGTAGGAGCTGGTTCTGCTTCTCCCTTGTTGAACATTTCTTCCATGAAGGTTTTGTAACGTTCATAATACTGTTGGTTGTTCTTCAGTCTTTTCTTTAGGTGTTGCAGTCTTGCCATTGCAAGCTTCTTGTTGTTGGGCAGCAAAGGAGCGCTGCAACTCTTGAAGGGAAGGGGCAGCTGATAATGTCCATCCTCTTTGTGCTGAACGTTATCACTGAGAAGACGTATGAACCGAATGTCTTCTTGAGACACGTGTTTGTCCTCAGGATGCCTTTCATTGAAGTCTGACTCTAACACCTTTAGGACATCGTTCGCAGATGGGACTAACACTTCCTTCACTGAAACTCGATGCACAAAACTTTGATTACCTTGTCTGTCGAGATGAGGATTACAAAGGCCTATGATGCTCCATCCAATACTTGTTTTCTGTGCAAAGGGCTCGTTGTCACCGCCAGTGATAACCTCTAAAGGAGCTAAGGCTGAAGGACAGTCGTAACCGATCAACATCCCTATGTCACAGCTCTGAAGAGGAGGCATCTCATGGGCTATGCGCTTCAGGTGAGGCCACTGCAAGGCAGTCTTCTTGGTTGGTATGTAAGATCTGTCCACAGGAATAAAATCGCAAGTATAGGCTTGTGGAACCTGAATGTATTTCTCACCCTGGAGTCCTCTGACCCTTAGGCCTCTGATCTTGTGACTTGTGGTAAGTGTATCGGTAGTAGTCATGGTACTAAGCTTCAACTTCACTTCTTCACAGTTTACGTGTAGCTGCTCAAGGAAGTCTTTCATAATGAAAGTCGTATCGCTCTGAGTATCCAGTAGCGCATATGTGAGAATTTCATTTTGCGGCTCCTCTGCAATGGAGATGAAGACAGGAACAATACTAGATGTTGCAGTAACATGTTGGGTTAGGGCATGAGAAATAACTGTTTGTGTTTCTTGACTTGAATGTTCTACTTCAGGATTTGACCTCAGTGTCCTTACATTGTTTTTGTCTCGATCTTCATGCAAGCACGTTGGGTGGCTTAGGCCGCACGTACCACACCTGTGTCGTCTTTTGCAGTTTTTGGTGATGTGCCCCTTCTTCAAACATCCAAAACAGAGGTGATTCTCCCGAATAAAAGATCTTTTGTCATCTATGGATCTTGCTGCAAAGTTGGGACATTTAACAATGTTGTGGGCTTTACTCTGGCAAACACAACATTGTAACTCTTGTTGAAATTCTGGTCTCTGGTGTGTTGCACCCTTAACTTGAACTCTTGTATGGAAAGCCTTTGCTCTTTTGGGGTATCTCTCGTCAGAAGCCTTGACGCTCATCAGAAGCGAAGAGGTAACAGGGTTACATACTAACTTAGATTCCCTTTGTAGAAACTCTGAGAATCGCTTAAAATTTGGGAAGTCTCCCGACGAGTCCAACTCTTCAACCACAATCTTATTCCAGTTTCTCACAATCCAAGTGGGTAATTTCTTGAGTAGTTTGTAATTCTCCTCGCAGTCGTTTAGAACGGTTAAACCCCTCACATGTGGGATGGCTTCTACACAACCCTGTAGAAAATCACTAAACTCACGCAGTGCTACCGGGTCGTTAACTCCTATCTTAGGCCACTTCATGAGCTTTTCGCGAAAGGCTCTCTGGACGATGAAGGGATTTCCATACCGCTCTTCGAGAACCTTCCAGGCTCCCTTATATGCATCTTCTGAGTTTCGATAAAAGAATCCTTCAACTGCCTTTCTGGCCTCTCCTCCAAGATAGGTTTTCAAGTAGAACATCTTTTCACCTGCTGGAATTGATTTGTGGTCAATGAGTGTTGTAAAGGACAATTTCCAATCAATGAATTTCAAAGGATCCCCACTGAAGGTCGCTGGCTCTGGAATAGGCAGTCGACTTATACTTAGAGAGTTCACTAGTGCTTGGACTACGTCCACCGACTCTTGAGTAGTCTGCATTTCAGGAAACGTTTGCTGTGGATGAAATAACTCTGCTTCAGGATTAAGCTGGGGTTTGATGTCAGCTTCATGTTCTCGTACCTCCTGGAACTCTTCAGCATAGCTCTCGACATCATTGTATGCCCTCATGCGAGCTACTGCTACTTTGACTTCCTTTACTGCGTTCAACCGCTCCAGCTTTGTTCTCTCCTCCTCTATTCTTAAGCACATTACTGCTTCTTTCTCTTTGATCTCTGTTAGCATTTTAGCTTCTTTCAGTTTCCAGTCATTCTCCATTTGGCGTAATTTTGCTTGCTGTTCATGAATTTCTTGCATGGCCTTTGCCTGCTCAACCTTGGCAGCAAGTTCAGCTTCTGCTTCAGCCTTCTTACTGGAAACCTTGGAGGAAATCCGTGACTGGAATTCTGCGTCTGACGACTCTGAAACCATAGTATTTGTGTTCGTACAACCAAAGATGGATTCAAACTCGTCTTTATTTAGTATTTGTCTAACTCTCTCCTTCACAAGCTTTTCATTATAGCTCTGATCAATTGTTTCCAATCGTCTGCTCACCAAATCACAGATTTCGGCAGTTAGTGTGGTACAGGCATCAATCCCTTTAACAATATCTGGAGTTGTAGTCTGATTACGTAACAAGGGGGCATAACACTGGCTAACTGCGTCAAGTTTGCACTGGATTTGTCTTTGGAGATTTCCAAGATCTTGCAGTGAGCACAGGGTTTTTAATTTAGACCTAGTTTCCTTGGCTGTCTGTTTCCAAGAGTCATAAGCCTTGTAAAAGGCTTTCTCATGTTTCTTTGCCTGTTGACTCTGCATTTCTAGGCCCTTCTCTGTCATACTTCCCTTGCGTGAACTTGACCTGACAGGTTGCTCTCTTAGTTCTTGCAGTTCTTCTGCAGGGGTAAACATTTGACCTACTGGTACTGTTGATTGCTCAGTTGTGTCTTCCATTAGATGTTTGTTTTCACTGTCAAAGAGCTGTGACCCACTCGCATCAGACATCTATGATTTAAATGCTTAAAGATTTAGCAGACAGCAATAAGGCAAATTTCCTGTTCAACACACAGACATATACATTGTATGCATGCAGTGAATACACCATAACATAACATTAACATAGGATATAATCTGTGGGTACTGTGAATTTGTGAACTGTGAAACAAAGTATGAAAGTCAATGACTTAAGATCTTTATGTTTCTCACTGTGTGTTCACCCAAATATTAGGTGGTGTCTCTTTAAATGTTTTAGTTTCAACACAGTCTCACAAGGAAGAAGATAATGTATCTGCAGCTTATTTCACTTATCTTTCCTTCTCCGGAGCTTACTCTTAACGCCGCCGTGCGTTGTTGTTGACTTATCACAGATGTGTGCAAATGGTTCCACGTTTACCATCGGACATCATAATCAGTCTCTTGCTCAGACGATGCAATCATGAAACAGCAGCGATGTTATGAAAGCCTCCGATGCAGCCGCACGTCTCACTCTCGTGATGAAACAGCAGCGATGTTGTGAAAACCTCAGATGCAGCGTCGCGTCATCCACTCGTTGGAACAGCAGCGTTGCGATATAAGCAGATGCAGCCTTCCGTCGCACTCGCACGATGAAGTAGCAGCGGTGAGTTTTACTGTAGCGGCCCCTTTGGCATCCGAAATATAAGGCAGAGAGTTTTGACGGGTGTTTGCAGTTTTATTAAGCCTTGGTGCAATAAACTTAAATAATGCCGCGATTATTTTACTTCTTTACATCACAGCACTTCAATGCACCACGCTCAAGCTTATCCATGCTGCATCTGTTATCACCGTAAAACTATACAAAAGAAACATAACAGAAATTAAACTTCAGCAGTAGGTTTGCAATATGTGACAATATAAACTTACAGCATTAAACAGCGTGGTGCACTCAAACAGGATTACGTTTCCACAAAATAAGAAGAAAACACAACAGCATGAAATGCATTATAAATTTAACATACCTCGTCCCGCTATTGCCAAGGAAAAGGGGAGCTAAACACAATTGCACGTTATAATAAACTTTAAATGCTGCTCTGAAGTGAACGCTATACAACGCACATGAGACCTTTCTTCTCTTGTACTGCAGCTCTAACCTTAAGTTCCCTTGCGCCCTCTAGTGACGCCTTAAAATAAAACAACAAGGGGCAAGTGGTCATTACAGAAGGACTGAATAATCTCTGCTCCTGCAGTTTATATCAGGACTGTCGTGATGTATTTGTATTTCAAAAACTTTTGTAGCCATACGAAGAGAATAAATTGTCACTGAAGCTGAATATAGAAGCTGGCAATGCTGTTTTTGAATTTGTTTAATTCATTATTTGCTAAGATCTTGATAGTTTTAATAAACTGTTATACTAAATAGTGCAGATTCTATAAACACTAATGTTCATTTAACAAGCCATTCCAATTGAGGACTGCGGCTTGGTTTTAAATAGACTCTGAGACAGTGGAGGCACCAATTTATCATTTGTAGATAAAATAAGCAGCACTTCAAAACAATAAAGCTGTTCACACCATAAGCGCTCATAGTCATAACTTGTAATGATCTATCAGCCTTATATCCTCTATTTATGTCCTTAATGGAAGCCCTTCCCGTGCGCTTTACTGTGTTACCACACCTACCGTGGTGCACTGTAAAAAAAAAAAATCCATAAAAATATAGGTAAAACTTCCGTGTTAATACAAAGGAATTTTCCGTATTTTCAGTTTACAGGCGTTTTACCCGAATTTTTTTATAACGCATTGCATTGTGGGTTCAAACCTCCCTGGACGCGAAACGCGTGAGAAGCAAACGCCAGAGATCAAGATCACCCTCCAGTCAGTTTTCGGAGAGGGATTAATTTAACACCTCTGAGGTAAAATTGAAGGTTTTGATGTAGTTTTCGTTCTTTTTTTATATGCTTTGTCACACAACTTGTTTTAGTAACTCCAGTGTATTTTAGGTGCCATGTTATAGTTTGTTAGACCCGTTGCGTTTACCGCTTCGAATGGCTTCGCACAAGGATCAGAATTTGATTTCGATTTAATTTATATTTGTGGAGAAAATTTGAGTATATATCACGGTGTCCTTACGTTTTATTTTTTTAATAATATATATTTGTTGGTAATGAATTTTTTTCTAGCATTGTTCCTAGCCAGGCATTAAGCAGCGGTGGCAAATTAGTTGAATATTAGGCTATATGTGTATTGGACAGTAAAGGGCCTCCATCGCACTAGCGCTATATATATATATATATAAATATATATATTTATTTATTTATTTATTTTGTCTTCAATCGACTATTCATTCGAGGCCACGGTTTTGCTCATTTTATGTGAAGCGCGCGTCCGGCTGTGTGATTTGAAAAAGTAACGTTAGTGTTAGTCCTGTTGTTATGTTGGCTTGCAGTGTTTGCGAATTTAAATGTGTTTCATTGTCAGAATATCTAAAGCACTGCAGAACCCACAGACATGTTAATAATGTACTCTTTTCTTGTGGCCATAAAGATTGTGGAAGAAAGTTTTCCTCGTTCAACTGCTTTGCCGTTCATATGTCACGAACACATCCAGACAGATGGGCCAGACAAACGTGGAACCGTAACGTGTCTGTACAATTAAAGTGTTCAATGAATTTTTGCAGCACAGAGTATGCAGATATTAAAGGGCTTGTGTCTCACTTGAGTAGCCACATACAAGAGGGGCTGACTGTAACTTGTCCCTTTGATGGATGTTCCAAGACTTTCAATGTAAAGGCATCTTTTTCATCACATATTTCCAGATATCATAGAAGCTGGAATGTCACCCAGATTTCACCTGTTCATCTATGTGAAGTTGTAGTACAGTCTTCTCCAGGTGAAGCACATGTTTCTGATAGTGTAGCTGAAGAGACTGATGTGACTTATGCAGACCAAAGCAAGCATGAAGTGCAAGAATCATACACAGAGAATTTAGCTCTGTTTTTTTTTTTTTTTTTTTTTTTTTTTTGATTTTGGAGGCTAAGCATTTGGTCCCAGCCTCAACAATTACAGAGATTGCAAATGAAATGAAAACTCTTCGGGATATTCAACAGGAACATACAATAGATGTGCTGTCTAGAGATCTTGAACAATATGGTGTTTCTGCAGAAATGTTAAGATGTCTTGGGGAAAGTGCATATGAATCCTCTGCACACTGCCTTACATGCTAATGACCCTTTAACTACACACTTTAGACGGATGCAGTATTACAAAATGCACTATAACTACGTTCAGCCTATTGAAGTCATACTTGGTTACAATGAAAGAGGCCAAAAGAGGAACTACCATTACGTTCCAGTACTGGAAAGCCTCAGTGTACTGCTAAAAGAGGGCAGTGCAACTCAGCAGTGCTTTAAACATCTTCATGATGATGGTACACTGTGTGATTTGACTGATGGGCATGCCATTAGATCCAATGCTATGTTTGTATCAGACCAAGACTCATTAAAGGTGACGCTTTTTCAAGACTCATAAATGATAAATGGAGAATAAAATTTTTATTTTTAAAATAGATATGTGTATTCTCCTACCATGATTCTGAAAAAACTAAACAAAGTAACGTGTAATTTACTAGAGTTTCAACTAAAATTGCTGCAGTCTATTTATAAAATATATTAAATATTCAACTAATTGTTTAAAAAAAAAAGTTAAAAAGTAAGAACAGATGATTCAAGGACTTGCTCATGAAGAAGTCACTTGTTTCATTCCTGAATAAATCAAAGTTTTTTGAACAAATCTATTTTTCATCAGTCACTTGTCGCCACATGCTGGCGCACAAGTGACGTCAAAAAGGTGATTTATTCTATTTTGTTTGCTACTGTAGACAAGTGTTTATATCCGAACTATAAACGTTTATTCCAGTACTTTTGTGAATATTTGGATGTTTGTAACACAGAAACAGTGATACAAAAAGCCTGTGTAAAGACTTTTCATATGCATTCATATCTGACTCATGTTCTTTTCCCTTTTTTTTTTGATTTGCAGATGATGGTGAAGTTTCCTTACAGAGGAAAAGTTTCCACAGTTTCATACATATTTATTGACATCAATTTTGTTTTAAGTTATAATATAATATAATATAAATATGTTTGTGTCCGGTTTCAGAGACTGTTTTGGAGATTGATTCTTTTAATGCAAATTATATTTACT
The DNA here is from genome assembly GCF_049309525.1 of Garra rufa. Taxonomy (NCBI): domain Eukaryota; kingdom Metazoa; phylum Chordata; class Actinopteri; order Cypriniformes; family Cyprinidae; genus Garra; species Garra rufa. Next base: position 91,707,100 of record NC_133361.1, read on the forward strand.
TTTAATATTACATTCATGGTTTATAAGATCAATAAACAATGAAGTAAAAATGGTTTGTTGGCTGATTATTTATTTTATTGATGTAGAGGTTAGGAGAACGTTCCCAAGAATGTTCCCTGTTCGTTAGCCAGGAAAGTTTTCTTAACGTAAATAGAACATCCCTAACCTACTGCGAACGTTCCAGGAATGTTCCCAGAAGGTTCCCCTAACATAAAGGGAACATTTCGGGAACATTCACGCAACGTTCCGGGAACGTTCCTAGTAGGTTCCCAGAACGTTCTCCTAACCTAAAGGGAATGTTCTATTTATGTAAAGAAAACTTTCCTGGCTAACCAATTGGGAACGTTCTGGGTACCAAAAACTAACGTTCCCAGAACGTTCTGGGAACCAAAAATTGTTAGCTGTGTATTTCCCTCATTTAAAACATAAAACAGGGTTTTAGAGTAAAACATTTCTGATGTCTGGACTCTATTTTAATGGGTTTCGAAAAATATAAAGAGATGGTTCAATATATTGGTAAAGAAAAACATTTATAAGAATTTATATTTCAGCTTTTGACTCTGAATGTCACGTCCATAACGCTGGAATTGCTCATGTGATATTTATTATTATTAGAAAGATGTTATAATTTTCAGTTATAATAAATTGTCAATACTAAATGTTCTGAATAATATATAGGACTACATTTTCCTTTTTTAAGTTGTTTTAAACTTTTTTTTTCTCCTTATGTGTACTAACAAGTTTAAACTTGAGTCAATTTGATTTGCGATCCATGTATAAAGATCACATTTTTCTTTTGATTTAAAGAGGAAAGTGCTAGGAAGAAGTGGATCAACCTCCGAGATGCACCTAAGCAGAAAAAACAGCCACTAAAAGTGGAGACCCAGCAAAGTTTCTGAAGCCATACAAATATGCAGGGATCCTGATATTTATGATTCCACACCTTCAGTACAGAGAGTGAGTTAATTATCAATAATCATAACTAGACTCTTGCATTAACATTTTTGCTTTTTATTTACACTCATAATGAGTTATTTTATTATCCATTTTAAAATCTCATACAAAAAATGCTGGGTGAAATATGGACAAACCCAGTGATTTGACTGTTTCGATCCAACAGTTGGGTTAAATGTTAAACCCAGACTTAGTGGCGCAAGATCTTGTCGGATGCGGCTGGAAGTGGCACAAAATCTCATTAGATATACAGGATTAATGTTTAAATATTTAGGATTAAAGATTAATACAGAACGTATCAAAATTGTGAACAAAAAGTACGATTACTGTCAGTGTTTCCTAGTGTTTTCCCCCCTCACATGGACTTCTGTTGGTTTCTCCCTTTGTCTCCTCCGTAGTTGTGTGTATTGGTTTGTTCCTACCCCATTAGCTTTGATTTGTTTCACCTGTCTTGTTAATTTGCCACACCCCCTGCCACTCCTATTTAAGTCGTTTGTGTCCGGTCATGGTTTTGTTTCCTGTCTTCCTGTTTGTTTTGTTTCAAGTTTCTTTTGTTAAGAAATAAGTGTTTTTCGGTACTCCTGGCTCCCCTCTCCCTGCACGGCATGACAATTACAAGCACCATATACATGTATATAACAAAAAATAAATACAAAATGAAAGCTTAAACCAAGACAAAAAGTGAAATAAGTTTTAAGAGCTTTAATCAGCCTGCTTTGTGGCAAATCTGTCTCTCTCCATGATGTTGAGAAGAACAATGGGTCAGGCAATCAGTGTTCCTAATCGAAACAACCCATTTTATAAACAGTTTTTGAGGTCATTAATTAAATTGTTAAATTGAGTTTGTATGAGAGTACTCATCTGTCAAAGCCTCGTGAATTCCACTACCCAACATAAATGTCTTAAAAATGTAAAAATAGGCTGCATGTGCTGTTATTGCAGACTAGACTTACAATTACCAATATCTACCCACAATAGGAAAAAAAGAGCAAAAATACAATTAGTTTGTTTTTACACAAACATTCATGTACACACAGACAGACACAATGCCAACCACCATAACAACATTCAAAAACCCATGCGCGCACACACACACACACACACACACACACACACACACACACACACACACACACACACACACTCACTCACTCACTCACTCACTCACTCACTCACTCACTCACTCACTCACTCTCAGTGCCAACAATAATAACATTCACTAATTCACTCATTTCATTTCAATAAATTTAAAACATGGTATTTAGGAAAAAAACAAGGTTTGGGTTAGATTTAATTAACAATAACAATAATGAATACTAAAGAATGCCAGGCAAATATTTAACACAATACTACAAGCAAAAAACTACATTACATCAACATTTAAATCTTGAAGCTTGCTTTCCTTGCTTCAGCACGACGGCCAAACCTTTCAGAGAATGGATGTTTTCTGGGGATCATGCTGAGGGGTTTGAGGTATCTAAATGTTTTGGATGGAAGTGTGTAAGAAGGGGAAGTGTGTCATCATGAGGGGTATGACACCTCACATATTCCAAAAGGTCATTTAATCAAACAGTCAGGGAATCCAGAAATGGCTCATCCTGTAGATGGTAAGTGAGATCTGAAATTTCATGCAGTAAGCTCCCACACTTTTGCCTTTTCTTTGTCTGAAAGAATGCTGCCGCTGGTGTCATCCTGGGGAGGAGGGCTGCTGTCTCGGGGTTTAGTGGAACTCCTTAATCACATGATATCCAAAGAAAATAGGGCGTTATCCCGATACGTCACTCCTAATTTCTCCCAGCCCCACCCCTCCTCTGTACCATGCTGAAAACAGCACAAAAATGCTGAGATTCCTCTGCCAGTCTTCACATGTGCAGGAGGGGATTGTTGTGTGAGAACCAAAACATATTTTGTGATAATCAGCAGTCTGGCTCTTCACAGATTAGGCTCTAATCTATTGGAACACTTGGTCATTTTCTAAAAAAAAAAAAAAAAAAAAAAAATTACAATTCATATACTTTTTAACCTCAAACACTCATCTAATCTAGCTCTGTGTGAACACTGTGTATTCGGGGCAAGACAGTTAGAGAATATCTAAAAACTCCCATATCATTTTCTTCTCCAACTTTAAAAATCTCCCTTCATCGCTGTTTTTTGTGAAGGGGGTTTGATCTTCTTTGGATGTTCACTTTGTAAACACTGGGTCGGTACTACTACAGCGATGTAAGACTGAATGTAACAGTTGATGTAAGCGATGTAACTGTCTTGAACTGAAATACAGTGTTCACACAGCTATACAAGATGAGCATTTAGGGTTAAAAAGTATCTCAGTTGACAAATTTTTGTTGTTCAAATTTTATAGAGCCCTTTGAAGCTGCATTTAAACTGCATTTCGAAAATTCAAATCTAGAATTTCACTAAATGGAGAGAAATCCTGAATTGTTTTCCTCAAAAAACTATTTCTTTATGACTGAAGAAAGAAAGACATGAACATCTTAGATGACAAGGACGGTGAGTAAATTATCATGAAATTTTTGTTATGGAAGTGAACTTGTCCTTTAAAGGAATAGTTTGTTAAAAAATGAAAACGTGGTTCAACTGTTATTTTATAAAGCTAAAAACAAAAAATATAAACTTTATTCACTGATTTCTTCTCTCCCAGGACAGTCCTCTGCCATTACAGAGTACCACAACAGATGTGCACGATGTTGCTGATGTAGGACAAGCATGTGTCACACCTTTTTGTACGAGCAGAACAAAGCGCACACGTGCATCGTGGAACTCTCCATAATGGTGGTGGACTGTCCTGGGAGAGAAGAAATTGACTTTTTTTAACAATGTCTTTACAATGTTTCTGGAACTTGAATGTGTCCTTTCTATGCAGGGTCAGAAAGCTCTCAAATTTTATTAAAAATATCTTAATTTATGTTCTAAAGATAAACGAATGTCTTAAAGGTTTGGAGCGACTGAGGATAAGTAACTAATCACAGAATAAAATTTTTTGGGTGAACTATATCTTTAACTTTATTTACAAATTTACATAGCCTTCTTTGACTTATGTCCTAGGTAGAAAGCCTGTCACAATCACCGTAAGCATTTTGCTGAGACTACAGTTTTTGTAGCCCTCCAAATAAGTCTCATTTTGTCTCTCGACACCATTGTTGGTGTAGATGGCCACTCTGAGACTTTCTCCACTGAAGGCACAAACTCTGATTTAGAAAAGACAACAGTGGTAACTATTCATACCTTTTAAAATTTAAATATGCCGTTTCAAAAAGGAACCCATTGATGTAAGATTGTTATTTTTTTGGATCCTGGTTTGGGGTCTGTAAAAGCAAGTTAACTACAGGAAATCTGTGTTCTCAGTGCAACTTCTAGCTAGCTAAGAACACTCTTTTGGAAATATACTAAATAAAACCTGACTATTTTAAGGAGAGACACTGCAGGCAAAAACACTGTTTTTTCATGCCCTGTCAAGTTTTCTGCTTGTTTTCTGAATTATGGTGTGACAAAATGAGATATCCAAAATTCCCTCTTGAAAAACAATGAACTCTAATGTAAAAAAAATTAAATTAAAATTAAACAAGAGTTTTGAAACTGACTGAATCCAGTCTTTAGATTTTTTGTACTAGAAATGTATGCAAATTAGCGCCTATTTCATTAAATAAAGCATCATTTGCATATTAAAACAACATTTTAGAAACATTTTTATTGTCAGAGGTGGGCTGCCTTCTTGAGGAAGATCCACGTTCCCTGGTTCCAGAGGGCATGCATATTATTGGTGACTCCGCATAACCTCATTTGCTTTAGCTAATGAAGCCAGGAGACTCAAATGTCTGCACATGAAAGAATTGAAGAACATTTCTGTCACAGCCTGTTGCATTCTGTATATAACATGTGCCTGGAATCCAGTGACCATGTAGAGGCGGATGAGCAGACAGATGATATAGAGGATGAACCACATCCACCAGAAGGCCAAATTCTCATATATCACATTATAGAGATACAATCTGTGGCTGCCTGTAAACATTATGTTGACATTCTACTTTCAGCCCTTGCCTTAAACACATCTTTTTGCACAAAGAATTTTCATTGTACTGTATTTTGAGCTGGTGGATGGAATTAAGTATGCTATGATATTAAGCAGTTAAAAGAAATTTAAAAGATTGTAGTATTATGTCAGTCAACCACTGTCTCCTCTTAGGAAAGGGATGTTTTGTGATGTAATATATTTGTTTTATTATTATTATTTTGGAAAATCACTTAAAACTATAATAATCAATTATCATTTCTTGGGATTTTATGATTTTTTTAGCTGTTCAATTATTTCTCCAAGGCAGGTTAGATTTTTTTTTTTTCCAAAGTCGGGCCGCACTATCATCTCTAATGCAGCAGTTCTCCTTTCTGAATGTGCCTCAAGAACATCATAGAATGTTGATCTTACTCTCCTTCTTTCTGTAGAGGGGGAAGCAGTAGAGGGACCTGCTTGCTCTTCTTGGAGAGTCTGTTCTTGGGAGCTTGATGCCGGTGCTGCAGAGCTGTAGTCTGGGATGAGGTAGTGTTGAACAGAGGAGTTGAGCATATTGTGCCAGGTGGTTCACTCCCAACTCCACATTTGCCAAATAAGTCTTCCATTTGCTGTGAGAAAGCATTTGATACAATATAAATATGCATGCATGTAAAATATGTGAGATGTAAACCCAGTGATTCTGCGGTAATTGCTTTACATAAAGCATGCCAACCTTGTAATACTCCCAATTTACTTTTTCCTCTCCTGTTACTCGGCACCGGTCTTTAGCCCTTTAGTGGGTGGTTATCATGTTGCCAAGCTTTTTTTTAAATTTTTCATTAGTGATGCTTTTTGTAAAATGCTATTTTATTTTTGTAATACAGATGCAGTTATTTTAGTGTGAGGTCAAGCAGCAGCAGTTGTGGTCCTTTTTGTGAATTCTATATAAAAAAAACAGTTGATAATTGTGAGCGATAAACTTTGAATAGATATTGAATAGTGCACTTTGAAAATAGTACATACCTTGTTGGGTTTCTTGACATTCGAAACTGTTTGGATGGGGATTGAGGATTATGTGTTTGCGGGGCTTGAGTGAGATTTGTTTTTCTTCATTCAATGGAACACTCGACATGGGATTCTGGACGAGGAATAATCACTGGAGGTGGACACTTGGACAAAGATGCTGGACAGTGAGTTGTAACTGGACTGGGACACTGGGTCAAAGAGGCTGGATGGGGAATAATCACTGGAGGTGGACACTTGGACAAAGATGCTGGACAGTGAGTTGTAACTGGAGGGGGACACTGGGTCAAAGAGGCTGGATGGGGAATAATCACTGGAGGGGGACACTGGGTCAAAGATGCTGGACAGTGAGTTGTAACTGGACTGGGACACTGGGTCAAAGAGGCTGGACAGTGAGTTGTAACTGGAGGGGGACAATGGGTCAAAGAGGCTGGATGGGGAATAATCACTGGAGGGGGACACTTGGACAGATGCTGGACAGTGAGTTGTAACTGGACTGGGACACTGTGTCAAAGAGGCTGGACAGTGAGTTGTAACTGGAGGGGGACAATGGATCAAAGAGGCTGGATGGGGAATAATCACTGGAGGGGGACACTTGGACAAAGATGCTGGACAGTGAGTTGTAACTGGACTGGGACACTGTGTCAAAGAGGCTGGACAGTGAGTTGTAACTGGAGGGGGACACTGGGTCAAAGAGGCTGGATGGGGAATAATCACTGGAGGGGGACACTGGGTCAAAGAGGCTGGACAGTGAGTTGTAACTGGAGGGGGACACTGGGTCAAAGAGGCTGGATGGGGAATAATCACTGGAGGGGGACACTTGGACAAAGATGCTGGACAGTGAGTTGTAACTGGACTGGGACACTGGGTCAAAGAGGCTGGAGAGTGAGTTGTAACTGGACTGGGACACTTGGTCAAAGAGGCTGGACATTGAGTTGTAACTTTTCTTTTGTTTGTGAAGATGGTTCTCGAACTGAAATGCACATCTTCTCATAGGTTTGTCTTGTTTTCCATGCAAAGACTAAAGTTTCTTAAATCAAGAGACCCAAAATGGCAAGAATATATGAAAAGTCTTGTCTTGTATTCTGAGAAATATAGAAGTATTTCTAGAGTGGGCCTGGGTTGAAAATCACTTTCTGCTCATGGGTTTTATACAAATACAGTAGATGTCTGTGTTCCTTTATTTTGAACAGCTCATTTAGCCAAATCACTTCTTAAATCACATGAAGACATGTATACCATACTCTTTCTGCTTCTGTTCCATTACTTACACCATAACTACTTTAGTTTTTTGTATACAAATTTGTTGTGAGCTGATTTGATGGAGAGCTAAGGGAAACTGTGATAATACTACAATTAAACAAATTGACTAATGTTGATTGAAACATGTTAATGCTATGAATACCAAAGTCTTTATGCTTATTGTTAAAATTTAAGTTTTATTTGGGCATGTGGGTTTCCGTACTTCAAATGAGAGTTGTGGGTTTCCGTACTTCAAATGAGAGTTGAGATGCATGGTGCTTAACATTGTTCCATCGGTGCATGAACATGGATGTCTGGTGTGGAAACTGCTGCTTCCAGACAGTTCCTTATGGTGTCAGCACATCTCTGGCAACAGCTTGGGCAATAACCCGATAGGATGCAGCATGGACCAGCCAGCAATGAAGATTGACTACCTCACATCTTAGGATGATATATTGTCAACCTCATGAAGCAGTGCAGCTCTTAGATGGAGTTTGTTTTATTTCCCTTCTCCTTCAGGATGGATAGATATAATGTATGTTAGTCTGGTGGAATTTACTTTTATGGTGTAACGTTAAATTACTGAGCCTCAAAAAACTAAACTGTGAACTCTATACAGTGGTGTAAAAAAGTGTTGGCCCCCTTAATGGTTTTATTTTATTTTCTTGCATGTTTGTCACACTTCAATGTTTCATCAGCGTTGTCTTTAAAAAAAAAAAAAAAAAGTTTTGACTGTATAATCCACAAAGGTCAGGGGGGTGTTCCATAAAACAAGTTTACCAAATAAGTCAGGCTTATTTCAGTTAGTCTGACTTATTTTGAGCCAAATCAAGTGACAACAAGTCAGACTAACTAAAATAAGCCTGGCTTATTTGGTAAACTTGTTTTATGGAACACCCCTCTGGTCTGATTTGAACACCTCAAGGTCTACTTTCAAACCAAAACAAATGCATTTAAAACAAAGGAAATTGTGAACTATATAAAAAAAAAAACAATTTATTAAAAAAAAAAAAACGAACTATGAACTATATTAATAAATGGATGGTTGGCCTGTCATGTGACTAGACACATGACAGGAAGCAGGAAGTACAACTGTATAAGAGAGCAGCATGACAAACAAAGGACAGTCACCAAACTGTTGGATTGAGGAGTTGCTAATTTTTTTTTTTAGACATGCCAAAACACATCGGCATGTTGAAACTTTGCATGCATGTTCATGACCCTAAATGCGAAAAACACACAAAATATCAAGAAAAACAACATAGTTTTAATGGTATTTCAGACAGATTGCAAAAATAAATGAGAGCTAATTTTTACCATCTGTGGCTGACAAAATATTTTTCTGTATTGAAATAAGTGGGGGAAATCTCCTTGTTTTGGCTTCCTAGGCTAGTAAAAAACTAAAATAACAAAATATAACCAATAAATACTACTTTTTTGGGTCTGTAGAGTTGCGCTAGAACATTAAAATAGGTGGGTCAAATTGACCCGGGAACAGTACGAACGTAACAAAATTTTTTTTAGACATGCCAAAACACATCGGCATGTTGAAACTTTGCATGCATGTTCATGACCCTAAATAAGAAAACACACAAAATATCAAGAAAAACAAGATAGTTTTAATCATATTTTAGATAAGTTGCAAATATAAATGATAGCTCATTTTTACCATTTGTAGCTGACAAAATATATTTCTGCATTGAAATAAGTGGGAAAATCAGATTTTTTGGCTTCATAGGCTAGTAAAAAACTAAAATAACAAAATATAACCAAGAAATTGTACAATTTTGGGTCGGTAGAGTTGCCCTAGAACATTAAAATAGGTGGGTCAAATTGACCCGGGAACAGTACGAACGTAACATTTTTTTTTTTAGACATGCCAAAACACATCATTGTGTTGAAACTTTGCATGCATGTTCATGACACTAAATGAGGAAAAGTCACCTAAATTTAAAAAGAAAAACCTAGGTTAACTAGTATATCTGACAACTCAAAAATCAAAACGGGTCAAATTGACCCGGAACAGTACATGAGGGTTAATAAATGGATGGTTGGCCTGTCATGTGACTAGACACATGACAGGAAGCAGGAAGTACAACTGTATAAGAGAGCAGCATGACAAACAAAGGACAGTCACCAAACTGTTGGATTGAGGAGTTGCTAATTTTAGAGCTCACCTTTCCATTCACCACCTGCAAACTTTGGATTACACTTTCTGTGGATTGTATATACACTGGTGGACACTCACATTGGACTTATCAACACACTGGGGTTCTTGGACTGTTTTTAGGGTATGGACAAATGAACTGTATTCTTTTAACAGAGTTTACCTGTTTTTAGGGTATGGACAAATGAACTGTATTCTTTTAACAGAGTTTACCTAGTTTTATCGTGTTGTTTTAAAGTCTTTTATGTGAACCTTGTAAATACACCAAATCTATTTAAACCAATTTTCTTTTATGTCTCATTCTTTTAACCACTAGTCATCTCTCACAGTTAAATCTGACCCCATTTTAGTCTTGTAACTCGGCTGATAAGGCCGATTGTTACACTTTTATGGGAGACCGCCTGGGAATACCAGGTGCTGTAAGCTTTTGCCTTTTCTTCACTATTTATATAATATGCTGGCTTTTACGGAGGCTGATCTTTAAATAGCCCACTTTTTGGAGCAGCCCTCGCTTATGGCCATACCGCGCTGAGAGCGCCCGATCTCGTCTGATCTCGGAAGCTAAGCAGCGTCGGGCCTGGTTAGTACTTGGATGGGAGACCGCCTGGGAATACCAGGTGCTGTAAGCTTTTGCCTTTTCTTCACTATTTATATAATATGCTGGCTTTTACGGAGGCTGATCTTTAAATAGCCCACTTTTTGGAGCAGCCCTCGCTTATGGCCATACCGCGCTGAGAGCGGCCGATCTCGTCTGATCTCGGAAGCTAAGCAGCGTCGGGCCTGGTTAGTACTTGGATGGGAGACCGCCTGGGAATACCAGGTGCTGTAAGCTTTTGCCTTTTCTTCACTATTTATATAATATGCTGGCTTTTAGAAAGACGTGTTTTACCGCTCTATTTATTACAATCATTTACATGTATTATAGAGTTTTAAGTGTTTTACATGTTTTTTAGGCCATTTTATTACTCTTAACATTTTAAGTGTATGTGTCTTTAATAAATGGATGGTTGGCCTGTCATGTGACTAGACACATGACAGGAAGCAGGAAGTACAACTGTATAAGAGAGCAGCATGACAAACAAAGGACAGTCACCAAACTGTTGGATTGAGGAGTTGCTAATTTTAGAGCTCACCTTTCCATTCACCACCTGCAAACTTTGGATTACACTTTCTGTGGATTGTATATACACTGGTGGACACTCACATTGGACTTATCAACACACTGGGGTTCTTGGACTGTTTTTAGGGTATGGACAAATGAACTGTATTCTTTTAACAGAGTTTACCTGTTTTTAGGGTATGGACAAATGAACTGTATTCTTTTAACAGAGTTTACCTAGTTTTATCGTGTTGTTTTAAAGTCTTTTATGTGAACCTTGTAAATACACCAAATCTATTTTAAACCAATTTTCTTTTATGTCTCATTCTTTTAACCACTAGTCATCTCTCACAGTTAAATCTGACCCCATTTTAGTCTTGTAACTCGGCTGATAAGGCCGATTGTTACACTTTTATGGGAGACCGCCTGGGAATACCAGGTGCTGTAAGCTTTTGCCTTTTCTTCACTATTTATATAATATGCTGGCTTTTACGGAGGCTGATCTTTAAATAGCCCACTTTTTGGAGCAGCCCTCGCTTATGGCCATACCGCGCTGAGAGCGCCCGATCTCGTCTGATCTCGGAAGCTAAGCAGCGTCGGGCCTGGTTAGTACTTGGATGGGAGACCGCCTGGGAATACCAGGTGCTGTAAGCTTTTGCCTTTTCTTCACTATTTATATAATATGCTGGCTTTTAGAAAGACGTGTTTTACCGCTCTATTTATTACAATCATTTACATGTATTATAGAGTTTTAAGTGTTTTACATGTTTTTTAGGCCATTTTATTACTCTTAACATTTTAAGTGTATGTGTCTTTAATAAATGGATGGTTGGCCTGTCATGTGACTAGACACATGACAGGAAGCAGGAAGTACAACTGTATAAGAGAGCAGCATGACAAACAAAGGACAGTCACCAAACTGTTGGATTGAGGAGTTGCTAATTTTAGAGCTCACCTTTCCATTCACCACCAATGTGGACACTCACATTGGACTTATCAACACACTGGGGTTCTTGGACTGTTTTTAGGGTATGGACAAATGAACTGTATTCTTTTAACAGAGTTTACCTGTTTTTAGGGTATGGACAAATGAACTGTATTCTTTTAACAGAGTTTACCTAGTTTTATCGTGTTGTTTTAAAGTCTTTTATGTGAACCTTGTAAATACACCAAATCTATTTAAACCAATTTTCTTTTATGTCTCATTCTTTTAACCACTAGTCATCTCTCACAGTTAAATCTGACCCCATTTTAGTCTTGTAACTCGGCTGATAAGGCCGATTGTTACACTTTTATGGGAGACCGCCTGGGAATACCAGGTGCTGTAAGCTTTTGCCTTTTCTTCACTATTTATATAATATGCTGGCTTTTACGGAGGCTGATCTTTAAATAGCCCACTTTTTGGAGCAGCCCTCGCTTATGGCCATACCGCGCTGAGAGCGCCCGATCTCGTCTGATCTCGGAAGCTAAGCAGCGTCGGGCCTGGTTAGTACTTGGATGGGAGACCGCCTGGGAATACCAGGTGCTGTAAGCTTTTGCCTTTTCTTCACTATTTATATAATATGCTGGCTTTTAGAAAGACGTGTTTTACCGCTCTATTTATTACAATCATTTACATGTATTATAGAGTTTTAAGTGTTTTACATGTTTTTTAGGCCATTTTATTACTCTTAACATTTTAAGTGTATGTGTCTTTAGTAAATGGATGGTTGGCCTGTCATGTGACTAGACACATGACAGGAAGCAGGAAGTACAACTGTATAAGAGAGCAGCATGACAAACAAAGGACAGTCACCAAACTGTTGGATTGAGGAGTTGCTAATTTTAGAGCTCACCTTTCCATTCACCACCTGCAAACTTTGGATTACACTTTCTGTGGATTGTATATACACTGGTGGACACTCACATTGGACTTATCAACACACTGGGGTTCTTGGACTGTTTTTAGGGTATGGACAAATGAACTGTATTCTTTTAACAGAGTTTACCTGTTTTTAGGGTATGGACAAATGAACTGTATTCTTTTAACAGAGTTTACCTAGTTTTATCGTGTTGTTTTAAAGTCTTTTATGTGAACCTTGTAAATACACCAAATCTATTTAAACCAATTTTCTTTTATGTCTCATTCTTTTAACCACTAGTCATCTCTCACAGTTAAATCTGACCCCATTTTAGTCTTGTAACTCGGCTGATAAGGCCGATTGTTACACTTTTATGGGAGACCGCCTGGGAATACCAGGTGCTGTAAGCTTTTGCCTTTTCTTCACTATTTATATAATATGCTGGCTTTTACGGAGGCTGATCTTTAAATAGCCCACTTTTTGGAGCAGCCCTCGCTTATGGCCATACCGCGCTGAGAGCGCCCGATCTCGTCTGATCTCGGAAGCTAAGCAGCGTCGGGCCTGGTTAGTACTTGGATGGGAGACCGCCTGGGAATACCAGGTGCTGTAAGCTTTTGCCTTTTCTTCACTATTTATATAATATGCTGGCTTTTACGGAGGCTGATCTTTAAATAGCCCACTTTTTGGAGCAGGCCTCGATTATGGCCATACCGCGCTGAGAGCGCCCGATCTCGTCTGATCTCGGAAGCTAAGCAGCGTCGGGCCTGGTTAGTACTTGGATGGGAGACCGCCTGGGAATACCAGGTGCTGTAAGCTTTTGCCTTTTCTTCACTATTTATATAATATGCTGGCTTTTAGAAAGACGTGTTTTACCTCTCTATTTATTACAATCATTTACATGTATTATAGAGTTTTAAGTGTTTTACATGTTTTTTAGGCCATTTTATTACTCTTAACATTTTAAGTGTATGTGTCTTTAATAAATGGATGGTTGGCCTGTCATG
>NC_133361.1:91725435-91727935 GCF_049309525.1 Garra rufa
GAATACCAGGTGCTGTAAGCTTTTGCCTTTTCTTCACTATTTATATAATATGCTGGCTTTTAGAAAGACGTGTTTTACCTCTCTATTTATTACAATCATTTACATGTATTATAGAGTTTTAAGTGTTTTACATGTTTTTTAGGCCATTTTATTAATCTTAACATTTTAAGTGTATGTGTCTTTAATAAATGGATGGTTGGCCTGTCATGTGACTAGACACATGACAGGAAGCAGGAAGTACAACTGTATAAGAGAGCAGCATGACAAACAAAGGACAGTCACCAAACTGTTGGATTGAGGAGTTGCTAAATTTAGAGCTCACCTTTCCATTCACCATCTGCAAACTTTGGATTACACTTTCTGTGGATTGTATATACACTGGTGGACACTCACATTGGACTTATCAACACACTGGGGTTCTTGGACTGTATTTAGGGTATGGACAAATGAACTGTATTCTTTTAACAGAGTTTACCTGTTTTTAGGGTATGGACAAATGAACTGTATTCTTTTAACAGAGTTTACCTAGTTTTATCGTGTTGTTTTAAAGTCTTTTATGTGAACCTTGTAAATACACCAAATCTATTTAAACCAATTTTCTTTTATGTCTCATTCTTTTAACCACTAGTCATCTCTCACAGTTAAATCTGACCCCATTTGAGTCTTGTAACTCGGCTGATAAGGCCGATTGTTACACTTTTATGGGAGACCGCCTGGGAATACCAGGTGCTGTAAGCTTTTGCCTTTTCTTCACTATTTATATAATATGCTGGCTTTTACGGAGGCTAATCTTTAAATAGCCCACTTTTTGGAGCAGCCCTCGCTTATGGCCATACCGCGCTGAGAGCGCCCGATCTCGTCTGATCTCGGAAGCTAAGCAGCGTCGGGCCTGGTTAGTACTTGGATGGGAGACCGCCTGGGAATACCAGGTGCTGTAAGCTTTTGCCTTTTCTTCACTATTTATATAATATGCTGGCTTTTAGAAAGACGTGTTTTACCGCTCTATTTATTACAATCATTTACATGTATTATAGAGTTTTAAGTGTTTTACATGTTTTTTAGGCCATTTTATTACTCTTAACATTTTAAGTGTATGTGTCTTTAATAAATGGATGGTTGGCCTGTCATGTGACTAGACACATGACAGGAAGCAGGAAGTACAACTGTATAAGAGAGCAGCATGACAAACAAAGGACAGTCACCAAACTGTTGGATTGAGGAGTTGCTAATTTTAGAGCTCACCTTTCCATTCACCACCTGCAAACTTTGGATTACACTTTCTGTGGATTGTATATACACTGGTGGACACTCACATTGGACTTATCAACACACTGGGGTTCTTGGACTGTTTTTAGGGTATGGACAAATGAACTGTATTCTTTTAACAGAGTTTACCTGTTTTTAGGGTATGGACAAATGAACTGTATTCTTTTAACAGAGTTTACCTAGTTTTATCGTGTTGTTTTAAAGTCTTTTATGTGAACCTTGTAAATACACCAAATCTATTTAAACCAATTTTCTTTTATGTCTCATTCTTTTAACCACTAGTCACCTCTCACAGTTAAATCTGACCCCATTTTAGTCTTGTAACTCGGCTGATAAGGCCGATTGTTACACTTTTATGGGAGACCGCCTGGGAATACCAGGTGCTGTAAGCTTTTGCCTTTTCTTCACTATTTATATAATATGCTGGCTTTTACGGAGGCTGATCTTTAAATAGCCCACTTTTTGGAGCAGCCCTCGCTTATGGCCATACCGCGCTGAGAGCGCCCGATCTCGTCTGATCTCGGAAGCTAAGCAGCGTCGGGCCTGGTTAGTACTTGGATGGGAGACCGCCTGGGAATACCAGGTGCTGTAAGCTTTTGCCTTTTCTTCACTATTTATATAATATGCTGGCTTTTAGAAAGACGTGTTTTACCGCTCTATTTATTACAATCATTTATATGTATTATAGAGTTTTAAGTGTTTTACATGTTTTTTAGGCCATTTTATTACTCTTAACATTTTAAGTGTATGTGTCTTTAATAAATGGATGGTTGGCCTGTCATGTGACTAGACACATGACAGGAAGCAGGAAGTACAACTGTATAAGAGAGCAGCATGACAAACAAAGGACAGTCACCAAACTGTTGGATTGAGGAGTTGCTAATTTTAGAGCTCACCTTTCCATTCACCACCTGCAAACTTTGGATTACACTTTCTGTGGATTGTATATACACTGGTGGACACTCACATTGGACTTATCAACACACTGGGGTTCTTGGACTGTTTTTAGGGTATGGACAAATGAACTGTATTCTTTTAACAGAGTTTACCTGTTTTTAGGGTATGGACAAATGAAATGTATTCTTTTAACAGAGTTTACCTAGTTTTATCGTGTTGTTTTAAAGTCTTTTATGTGAACCTTGTAAATACACCAAATCTATTTAAACCAATTTTCTTTTATGTCTCATTCTTTTAACCACTAGTCATCTCTCACAGTTAAATCTGACCCCATTTT
>NC_133361.1:91732935-91735435 GCF_049309525.1 Garra rufa
AGCAGCCCTCGCTTATGGCCATACCGCGCTGAGAGCGCCCGATCTCGTCTGATCTCGGAAGCTAAGCAGCGTCGGGCCTGGTTAGTACTTGGATGGGAGACCGCCTGGGAATACCAGGTGCTGTAAGCTTTTGCCTTTTCTTCACTATTTATATAATATGCTGGCTTTTAGAAAGACGTGTTTTACCGCTCTATTTATTACAATCATTTACATGTATTATAGAGTTTTAAGTGTTTTACATGTTTTTTAGGCCATTTTATTACTCTTAACATTTTAAGTGTATGTGTCTTTAATAAATGGATGGTTGGCCTGTCATGTGACTAGACACATGACAGGAAGCAGGAAGTACAACTGTATAAGAGAGCAGCATGACAAACAAAGGACAGTCACCAAACTGTTGGATTGAGGAGTTGCTAATTTTAGAGCTCACCTTTCCATTCACCACCTGCAAACTTTGGATTACACTTTCTGTGGATTGTATATACAATGGTGGACACTCACATTGGACTTATCAACACACTGGGGTTCTTGGACTGTTTTTAGGGTATGGACAAATGAACTGTATTCTTTTAACAGAGTTTACCTAGTTTTATCGTGTTGTTTTAAAGTCTTTTATGTGAACCTTGTAAATACACCAAATCTATTTAAACCAATTTTCTTTTATGTCTCATTCTTTTAACCACTAGTCATCTCTCACAGTTAAATCTGACCCCATTTTAGTCTTGTAACTCGGCTGATAAGGCCGATTGTTACACTTTTATGGGAGACCGCCTGGGAATACCAGGTGCTGTAAGCTTTTGCCTTTTCTTCACTATTTATATAATATGCTGGCTTTTACGGAGGCTGATCTTTAAATAGCCCACTTTTTGGAGCAGCCCTCGTTTATGGCCATACCGCGCTGAGAGCGCCCGATCTCGTCTGATCTCGGAAGCTAAGCAGCGTCGGGCCTGGTTAGTACTTGGATGGGAGACCGCCTGGGAATACCAGGTGCTGTAAGTTTTTGCCTTTTCTTCACTATTTATATAATATGCTGGCTTTTACGGAGGCTGATCTTTAAATAGCCCACTTTTTGGAGCAGCCCTCGCTTATGGCCATACCGCGCTGAGAGCGCCCGATCTCGTCTGATCTCGGAAGCTAAGCAGCGTCGGGCCTGGTTAGTACTTGGATGGGAGACCGCCTGGGAATACCAGGTGCTGTAAGCTTTTGCCTTTTCTTCACTATTTATATAATATGCTGGCTTTTAGAAAGACGTGTTTTACCGCTCTATTTATTACAATCATTTACATGTATTATAGAGTTTTAAGTGTTTTACATGTTTTTTAGGCCATTTTATTACTCTTAACATTTTAAGTGTATGTGTCTTTAATAAATGGATGGTTGGCCTGTCATGTGACTAGACACATGACAGGAAGCAGGAAGTACAACTGTATAAGAGAGCAGCATGACAAACAAAGGACAGTCACCAAACTGTTGGATTGAGGAGTTGCTAATTTTAGAGCTCACCTTTCCATTCACCACCTGCAAACTTTGGATTACACTTTCTGTGGATTGTATATACACTGGTGGACACTCACATTGGACTTATCAACACACTGGGGTTCTTGGACTGTTTTTAGGGTATGGACAAATGAACTGTATTCTTTTAACAGAGTTTACCTGTTTTTAGGGTATGGACAAATGAACTGTATTCTTTTAACAGAGTTTACCTAGTTTTATCGTGTTGTTTTAAAGTCTTTTATGTGAACCTTGTAAATACACCAAATCTATTTAAACCAATTTTCTTTTATGTCTCATTCTTTTAACCACTAGTCACCTCTCACAGTTAAATCTGACCCCATTTTAGTCTTGTAACTCGGCTGATAAGGCCGATTGTTACACTTTTATGGGAGACAGCCTGGGAATACCAGGTGCTGTAAGCTTTTGCCTTTTCTTCACTATTTATATAATATGCTGGCTTTTACGGAGGCTGATCTTTAAATAGCCCACTTTTTGGAGCAGCCCTCGCTTATGGCCATACCGCGCTGAGAGCGCCCGATCTCGTCTGATCTCGGAAGCTAAGCAGCGTCGGGCCTGGTTAGTACTTGGATGGGAGACCGCCTGGGAATACCAGGTGCTGTAAGCTTTTGCCTTTTCTTCACTATTTATATAATATGCTGGCTTTTAGAAAGACGTGTTTTACCGCTCTATTTATTACAATCATTTATATGTATTATAGAGTTTTAAGTGTTTTACATGTTTTTTAGGCCATTTTATTACTCTTAACATTTTAAGTGTATGTGTCTTTAATAAATGGATGGTTGGCCTGTCATGTGACTAGACACATGACAGGAAGCAGGAAGTACAACTGTATAAGAGAGCAGCATGACAAACAAAGGACAGTCACCAAACTGTTGGATTGAGGAGTTGCTAATTTTAGAGCTCACCTTTCCATTCACCACCTGCAAACTTTGGATTACACTTTCTGTGGATTGTATATACACTGGTGGACACTCACATTGGA
>NC_133361.1:91752935-91757935 GCF_049309525.1 Garra rufa
CAGGAAGCAGGAAGTACAACTGTATAAGAGAGCAGCATGACAAACAAAGGACAGTCACCAAACTGTTGGATTGAGGAGTTGCTAATTTTAGAGCTCACCTTTCCATTCACCACCTGCAAACTTTGGATTACACTTTCTGTGGATTGTATATACACTGGTGGACACTCACATTGGACTTATCAACACACTGGGGTTCTTGGACTGTTTTTAGGGTATGGACAAATGAACTGTATTCTTTTAACAGAGTTTACCTGTTTTTAGGGTATGGACAAATGAAATGTATTCTTTTAACAGAGTTTACCTAGTTTTATCGTGTTGTTTTAAAGTCTTTTATGTGAACCTTGTAAATACACCAAATCTATTTAAACCAATTTTCTTTTATGTCTCATTCTTTTAACCACTAGTCATCTCTTACAGTTAAATCTGACCCCATTTTAGTCTTGTAACTCGGCTGATAAGGCCGATTGTTACACTTTTATGGGAGACCGCCTGGGAATACCAGGTGCTGTAAGCTTTTGCCTTTTCTTCACTATTTATATAATATGCTGGCTTTTACGGAGGCTGATCTTTAAATAGCCCACTTTTTGGAGCAGCCCTCGTTTATGGCCATACCGCGCTGAGAGCGCCCGATCTCGTCTGATCTCGGAAGCTAAGCAGCGTCGGGCCTGGTTAGTACTTGGATGGGAGACCGCCTGGGAATACCAGGTGCTGTAAGCTTTTGCCTTTTCTTCACTATTTATATAATATGCTGGCTTTTACGGAGGCTGATCTTTAAATAGCCCACTTTTTGGAGCAGCC
This sequence comes from Garra rufa, assembly GCF_049309525.1. NCBI lineage: Eukaryota > Metazoa > Chordata > Actinopteri > Cypriniformes > Cyprinidae > Garra > Garra rufa. The sequence continues at coordinate 91,753,734 of NC_133361.1, forward strand.
CTCGCTTATGGCCATACCGCGCTGAGAGCGCCCGATCTCGTCTGATCTCGGAAGCTAAGCAGCGTCGGGCCTGGTTAGTACTTGGATGGGAGACCGCCTGGGAATACCAGGTGCTGTAAGCTTTTGCCTTTTCTTCACTATTTATATAATATGCTGGCTTTTAGAAAGACGTGTTTTACCGCTCTATTTATTACAATCATTTACATGTATTATAGAGTTTTAAGTGTTTTACATGTTTTTTAGGCCATTTTATTACTCTTAACATTTTAAGTGTATGTGTCTTTAATAAATGGATGGTTGGCCTGTCATGTGACTAGACACATGACAGGAAGCAGGAAGTACAACTGTATAAGAGAGCAGCATGACAAACAAAGGACAGTCACCAAACTGTTGGATTGAGGAGTTGCTAATTTTAGAGCTCACCTTTCCATTCACCACCTGCAAACTTTGGATTACAATTTCTGTGGATTGTATATACACTGGTGGACACTCACATTGGACTTATCAACACACTGGGGTTCTTGGACTGTTTTTAGGGTATGGACAAATGAACTGTATTCTTTTAACAGAGTTTACCTGTTTTTAGGGTATGGACAAATGAACTGTATTCTTTTAACAGAGTTTACCTAGTTTTATCGTGTTGTTTTAAAGTCTTTTATGTGAACCTTGTAAATACACCAAATCTATTTAAACCAATTTTCTTTTATGTCTCATTCTTTTAACCACTAGTCATCTCTCACAGTTAAATCTGACCCCATTTTAGTCTTGTAACTCGGCTGATAAGGCCGATTGTTACACTTTTATGGGAGACCACCTGGGAATACCAGGTGCTGTAAGCTTTTGCCTTTTCTTCACTATTTATATAATATGCTGGCTTTTACGGAGGCTGATCTTTAAATAGCCCACTTTTTGGAGCAGCCCTCGCTTATGGCCATACCGCGCTGAGAGCGCCCGATCTCGTCTGATCTCGGAAGCTAAGCAGCGTCGGGCCTGGTTAGTACTTGGATGGGAGACCGCCTGGGAATACCAGGTGCTGTAAGCTTTTGCCTTTTCTTCACTATTTATATAATATGCTGGCTTTTACGGAGGCTGATCTTTAAATAGCCCACTTTTTGGAGCAGGCCTCGCTTATGGCCATACCGCGCTGAGAGCGCCCGATCTCGTCTGATCTCGGAAGCTAAGCAGCGTCGGGCCTGGTTAGTACTTGGATGGGAGACCGCCTGGGAATACCAGGTGCTGTAAGCTTTTGCCTTTTCTTCACTATTTATATAATATGCTGGCTTTTAGAAAGACGTGTTTTACCTCTCTATTTATTACAATCATTTACATGTATTATAGAGTTTTAAGTGTTTTACATGTTTTTTAGGCCATTTTATTAATCTTAACATTTTAAGTGTATGTGTCTTTAATAAATGGATGGTTGGCCTGTCATGTGACTAGACACATGACAGGAAGCAGGAAGTACAACTGTATAAGAGAGCAGCATGACAAACAAAGGACAGTCACCAAACTGTTGGATTGAGGAGTTGCTAAATTTAGAGCTCACCTTTCCATTCACCATCTGCAAACTTTGGATTACACTTTCTGTGGATTGTATATACACTGGTGGACACTCACATTGGACTTATCAACACACTGGGGTTCTTGGACTGTATTTAGGGTATGGACAAATGAACTGTATTCTTTTAACAGAGTTTACCTGTTTTTAGGGTATGGACAAATGAACTGTATTCTTTTAACAGAGTTTACCTAGTTTTATCGTGTTGTTTTAAAGTCTTTTATGTGAACCTTGTAAATACACCAAATCTATTTAAACCAATTTTCTTTTATGTCTCATTCTTTTAACCACTAGTCATCTCTCACAGTTAAATCTGACCCCATTTGAGTCTTGTAACTCGGCTGATAAGGCCGATTGTTACACTTTTATGGGAGACCGCCTGGGAATACCAGGTGCTGTAAGCTTTTGCCTTTTCTTCACTATTTATATAATATGCTGGCTTTTACGGAGGCTAATCTTTAAATAGCCCACTTTTTGGAGCAGCCCTCGCTTATGGCCATACCGCGCTGAGAGCGCCCGATCTCGTCTGATCTCGGAAGCTAAGCAGCGTCGGGCCTGGTTAGTACTTGGATGGGAGACCGCCTGGGAATACCAGGTGCTGTAAGCTTTTGCCTTTTCTTCACTATTTATATAATATGCTGGCTTTTAGAAAGACGTGTTTTACCGCTCTATTTATTACAATCATTTACATGTATTATAGAGTTTTAAGTGTTTTACATGTTTTTTAGGCCATTTTATTACTCTTAACATTTTAAGTGTATGTGTCTTTAATAAATGGATGGTTGGCCTGTCATGTGACTAGACACATGACAGGAAGCAGGAAGTACAACTGTATAAGAGAGCAGCATGACAAACAAAGGACAGTCACCAAACTGTTGGATTGAGGAGTTGCTAATTTTAGAGCTCACCTTTCCATTCACCACCTGCAAACTTTGGATTACACTTTCTGTGGATTGTATATACACTGGTGGACACTCACATTGGACTTATCAACACACTGGGGTTCTTGGACTGTTTTTAGGGTATGGACAAATGAACTGTATTCTTTTAACAGAGTTTACCTGTTTTTAGGGTATGGACAAATGAACTGTATTCTTTTAACAGAGTTTACCTAGTTTTATCGTGTTGTTTTAAAGTCTTTTATGTGAACCTTGTAAATACACCAAATCTATTTAAACCAATTTTCTTTTATGTCTCATTCTTTTAACCACTAGTCACCTCTCACAGTTAAATCTGACCCCATTTTAGTCTTGTAACTCGGCTGATAAGGCCGATTGTTACACTTTTATGGGAGACAGCCTGGGAATACCAGGTGCTGTAAGCTTTTGCCTTTTCTTCACTATTTATATAATATGCTGGCTTTTACGGAGGCTGATCTTTAAATAGCCCACTTTTTGGAGCAGCCCTCGCTTATGGCCATACCGCGCTGAGAGCGCCCGATCTCGTCTGATCTCGGAAGCTAAGCAGCGTCGGGCCTGGTTAGTACTTGGATGGGAGACCGCCTGGGAATACCAGGTGCTGTAAGCTTTTGCCTTTTCTTCACTATTTATATAATATGCTGGCTTTTAGAAAGACGTGTTTTACCGCTCTATTTATTACAATCATTTATATGTATTATAGAGTTTTAAGTGTTTTACATGTTTTTTAGGCCATTTTATTACTCTTAACATTTTAAGTGTATGTGTCTTTAATAAATGGATGGTTGGCCTGTCATGTGACTAGACACATGACAGGAAGCAGGAAGTACAACTGTATAAGAGAGCAGCATGACAAACAAAGGACAGTCACCAAACTGTTGGATTGAGGAGTTGCTAATTTTAGAGCTCACCTTTCCATTCACCACCTGCAAACTTTGGATTACACTTTCTGTGGATTGTATATACACTGGTGGACACTTACATTGGACTTATCAACACACTGGGGTTCTTGGACTGTTTTTAGGGTATGGACAAATGAACTGTATTCTTTTAACAGAGTTTACCTGTTTTTAGGGTATGGACAAATGAAATGTATTCTTTTAACAGAGTTTACCTAGTTTTATCGTGTTGTTTTAAAGTCTTTTATGTGAACCTTGTAAATACACCAAATCTATTTAAACCAATTTTCTTTTATGTCTCATTCTTTTAACCACTAGTCATCTCTTACAGTTAAATCTGACCCCATTTTAGTCTTGTAACTCGGCTGATAAGGCCGATTGTTACACTTTTATGGGAGACCGCCTGGGAATACCAGGTGCTGTAAGCTTTTGCCTTTTCTTCACTATTTATATAATATGCTGGCTTTTACGGAGGCTGATATTTAAATAGCCCACTTTTTGGAGCAGCCCTCGCTTATGGCCATACCGCGCTGAGAGCGCCCGATCTCGTCTGATCTCGGAAGCTAAGCAGCGTCGGGCCTGGTTAGTACTTGGATGGGAGACCGCCTGGGAATACCAGGTGCTGTAAGCTTTTGCCTTTTCTTCACTATTTATATAATATGCTGGCTTTTACGGAGGCTGATCTTTAAATAGCCCACTTTTTGGAGCAGCCCTCGCTTATGGCCATACCGCGCTGAGAGCGCCCGATCTCGTCTGATCTCGGAAGCTAAGCAGCGTCGGGCCTGGTTAGTACTTGGATGGGAGACCGCCTGGGAATACCAGGTGCTG
>NC_133361.1:91762935-91767935 GCF_049309525.1 Garra rufa
GTGTATGTGTCTTTAATAAATGGATGGTTGGCCTGTCATGTGACTAGACACATGACAGGAAGCAGGAAGTACAACTGTATAAGAGAGCAGCATGACAAACAAAGGACAGTCACCAAACTGTTGGATTGAGGAGTTGCTAATTTTAGAGCTCACCTTTCCATTCACCACCTGCAAACTTTGGATTACACTTTCTGTGGATTGTATATACACTGGTGGACACTCACATTGGACTTATCAACACACTGGGGTTCTTGGACTGTTTTTAGGGTATGGACAAATTAACTGTATTCTTTTAACAGAGTTTACCTGTTTTTAGGGTATGGACAAATGAACTGTATTCTTTTAACAGAGTTTACCTAGTTTTATCGTGTTGTTTTAAAGTCTTTTATGTGAACCTTGTAAATACACCAAATCTATTTAAACCAATTTTCTTTTATGTCTCATTCTTTTAACCACTAGTCATCTCTCACAGTTAAATCTGACCCCATTTTAGTCTTGTAACTCGGCTGATAAGGCCGATTGTTACACTTTTATGGGAGACCGCCTGGGAATACCAGGTGCTGTAAGCTTTTGCCTTTTCTTCACTATTTATATAATATGCTGGCTTTTACGGAGGCTGATCTTTAAATAGCCCACTTTTTGGAGCTGCCCTCGCTTATGGCCATACCGCGCTGAGAGTGCCCGATCTCGTCTGATCTCGGAAGCTAAGCAGCGTCGGGCCTGGTTAGTACTTGGATGGCAGACCGCCTGGGAATACCAGGTGCTGTAAGCTTTTGCCTTTTCTTCACTATTTATATAATATGCTGGCTTTTAGAAAGACGTGTTTTACCGCTCTATTTATTACAATCATTTACATGTATTATAGAGTTTTAAGTGTTTTACATGTTTTTTAGGCCATTTTATTACTCTTAACATTTTAAGTGTATGTGTCTTTAATAAATGGATGGTTGGCCTGTCATGTGACTAGACACATGACAGGAAGCAGGAAGTACAACTGTATAAGAGAGCAGCATGACAAACAAAGGACAGTCACCAAACTGTTGGATTGAGGAGTTGCTAATTTTAGAGCTCACCTTTCCATTCACCACCTGCAAACTTTGGATTACACTTTCTGTGGATTGTATATACAATGGTGGACACTCACATTGGACTTATCAACACACTGGGGTTCTTGGACTGTTTTTAGGGTATGGACAAATGAACTGTATTCTTTTAACAGAGTTTACCTAGTTTTATCGTGTTGTTTTAAAGTCTTTTATGTGAACCTTGTAAATACACCAAATCTATTTAAACCAATTTTCTTTTATGTCTCATTCTTTTAACCACTAGTCATCTCTCACAGTTAAATCTGACCCCATTTTAGTCTTGTAACTCGGCTGATAAGGCCGATTGTTACACTTTTATGGGAGACCGCCTGGGAATACCAGGTGCTGTAAGCTTTTGCCTTTTCTTCACTATTTATATAATATGCTGGCTTTTACGGAGGCTGATCTTTAAATAGCCCACTTTTTGGAGCAGCCCTCGTTTATGGCCATACCGCGCTGAGAGCGCCCGATCTCGTCTGATCTCGGAAGCTAAGCAGCGTCGGGCCTGGTTAGTACTTGGATGGGAGACCGCCTGGGAATACCAGGTGCTGTAAGCTTTTGCCTTTTCTTCACTATTTATATAATATGCTGGCTTTTACGGAGGCTGATCTTTAAATAGCCCACTTTTTGGAGCAGCCCTCGCTTATGGCCATACCGCGCTGAGAGCGCCCGATCTCGTCTGATCTCGGAAGCTAAGCAGCGTCGGGCCTGGTTAGTACTTGGATGGGAGACCGCCTGGGAATACCAGGTGCTGTAAGCTTTTGCCTTTTCTTCACTATTTATATAATATGCTGGCTTTTAGAAAGACGTGTTTTACCGCTCTATTTATTACAATCATTTACATGTATTATAGAGTTTTAAGTGTTTTACATGTTTTTTAGGCCATTTTATTACTCTTAACATTTTAAGTGTATGTGTCTTTAATAAATGGATGGTTGGCCTGTCATGTGACTAGACACATGACAGGAAGCAGGAAGTACAACTGCATAAGAGAGCAGCATGACAAACAAAGGACAGTCACCAAACTGTTGGATTGAGGAGTTGCTAATTTTAGAGCTCACCTTTCCATTCACCACCTGCAAACTTTGGATTACACTTTCTGTGGATTGTATATACACTGGTGGACACTCACATTGGACTTATCAACACACTGGGGTTCTTGGACTGTTTTTAGGGTATGGACAAATGAACTGTATTCTTTTAACAGAGTTTACCTGTTTTTAGGGTATGGACAAATGAACTGTATTCTTTTAACAGAGTTTACCTAGTTTTATCGTGTTGTTTTAAAGTCTTTTTATGTGAACCTTGTAAATACACCAAATCTATTTAAACCAATTTTCTTTTATGTCTCATTCTTTTAACCACTAGTCATCTCTCACAGTTAAATCTGACCCCATTTTAGTCTTGTAACTCGGCTGATAAGGCCGATTGTTACACTTTTATGGGAGACCGCCTGGGAATACCAGGTGCTGTAAGCTTTTGCCTTTTCTTCACTATTTATATAATATGCTGGCTTTTACGGAGGCTGATCTTTAAATAGCCCACTTTTTGGAGCAGCCCTCGCTTATGGCCATACCGCGCTGAGAGCGCCCGATCTCGTCTGATCTCGGAAGCTAAGCAGCGTCGGGCCTGGTTAGTACTTGGATGGGAGACCGCCTGGGAATACCAGGTGCTGTAAGCTTTTGCCTTTTCTTCACTATTTATATAATATGCTGGCTTTTACGGAGGCTGATCTTTAAATAGCCCACTTTTTGGAGCAGCCCTCGCTTATGGCCATACCGCGCTGAGAGCGCCCGATCTCGTCTGATCTCGGAAGCTAAGCAGCGTCGGGCCTGGTTAGTACTTGGATGGGAGACCGCCTGGGAATACCAGGTGCTGTAAGCTTTTGCCTTTTCTTCACTATTTATATAATATGCTGGCTTTTAGAAAGACGTGTTTTACCGCTCTATTTATTACAATCATTTACATGTATTATAGAGTTTTAAGTGTTTTACATGTTTTTTAGGCCATTTTATTACTCTTAACATTTTAAGTGTATGTGTCTTTAATAAATGGATGGTTGGCCTGTCATGTGACTAGACACATGACAGGAAGCAGGAAGTACAACTGTATAAGAGAGCAGCATGACAAACAAAGGACAGTCACCAAACTGTTGGATTGAGGAGTTGCTAATTTTAGAGCTCACCTTTCCATTCACCACCTGCAAACTTTGGATTACACTTTCTGTGGATTGTATATACACTGGTGGACACTCACATTGGACTTATCAACACACTGGGGTTCTTGGACTGTTTTAGGGTATGGACAAATGAACTGTATTCTTTTAACAGAGTTTACCTGTTTTTAGGGTATGGACAAATGAACTGTATTCTTTTAACAGAGTTTACCTAGTTTTATCGTGTTGTTTTAAAGTCTTTTATGTGAACCTTGTAAATACACCAAATCTATTTAAACCAATTTTCTTTTATGTCTCATTCTTTTAACCACTAGTCATCTCTCACAGTTAAATCTGACCCCATTTTAGTCTTGTAACTCGGCTGATAAGGCCGATTGTTACACTTTTATGGGAGACCGCCTGGGAATACCAGGTGCTGTAAGCTTTTGCCTTTTCTTCACTATTTATATAATATGCTGGCTTTTACGGAGGCTGATCTTTAAATAGCCCACTTTTTGGAGCAGCCCTCGCTTATGGCCATACCGCGCTGAGAGCGCCCGATCTCGTCTGATCTCGGAAGCTAAGCAGCGTCGGGCCTGGTTAGTACTTGGATGGGAGACCGCCTGGGAATACCAGGTGCTGTAAGCTTTTGCCTTTTCTTCACTATTTATATAATATGCTGGCTTTTACTGAGGCTGATCTTTAAATAGCCCACTTTTTGGAGCAGCCCTCGCTTATGGCCATACCGCGCTGAGAGCGCCCGATCTCGTCTGATCTCGGAAGCTAAGCAGCGTCGGGCCTGGTTAGTACTTGGATGGGAGACCGCCTGGGAATACCAGGTGCTGTAAGCTTTTGCCTTTTCTTCACTATTTATATAATATGCTGGCTTTTAGAAAGACGTGTTTTACCGCTCTATTTATTACAATCATTTACATGTATTATAGAGTTTTAAGTGTTTTACATGTTTTTTAGGCCATTTTATTACTCTTAACATTTTAAGTGTATGTGTCTTTAATAAATGGATGGTTGGCCTGTCATGTGACTAGACACATGACAGGAAGCAGGAAGTACAACTGTATAAGAGAGCAGCATGACAAACAAAGGACAGTCACCAAACTGTTGGATTGAGGAGTTGCTAATTTTAGAGCTCACCTTTCCATTCACCACCTGCAAACTTTGGATTACACTTTCTGTGGATTGTATATACACTGGTGGACACTCACATTGGACTTATCAACACACTGGGGTTCTTGGACTGTTTTAGGGTATGGACAAATGAACTGTATTCTTTTAACAGAGTTTACCTGTTTTTAGGGTATGGACAAATGAACTGTATTCTTTTAACAGAGTTTACCTAGTTTTATCGTGTTGTTTTAAAGTCTTTTATGTGAACCTTGTAAATACACCAAATCTATTTAAACCAATTTTCTTTTATGTCTCATTCTTTTAACCACTAGTCATCTCTCACAGTTAAATCTGACCCCATTTTAGTCTTGTAACTCGGCTGATAAGGCCGATTGTTACACTTTTATGGGAGACCGCCTGGGAATACCAGGTGCTGTAAGCTTTTGCCTTTTCTTCACTATTTATATAATATGCTGGCTTTTACGGAGGCTGATCTTTAAATAGCCCACTTTTTGGAGCAGCCCTCGCTTATGGCCATACCGCGCTGAGAGCGCCCGATCTCGTCTGATCTCGGAAGCTAAGCAGCGTCGGGCCTGGTTAGTACTTGGATGGGAGACCGCCTGGGAATACCAGGT
>NC_133361.1:91772935-91800435 GCF_049309525.1 Garra rufa
TGCTGTAAGCTTTTGCCTTTTCTTCACTATTTATATAATATGCTGGCTTTTACGGAGGCTGATCTTTAAATAGCCCACTTTTTGGAGCAGCCCTCGCTTATGGCCATACCGCGCTGAGAGCGCCCGATCTCGTCTGATCTCGGAAGCTAAGCAGCGTCGGGCCTGGTTAGTACTTGGATGGGAGACCGCCTGGGAATACCAGGTGCTGTAAGCTTTTGCCTTTTCTTCACTATTTATATAATATGCTGGCTTTTAGAAAGACGTGTTTTACCGCTCTATTTATTACAATCATTTACATGTATTATAGAGTTTTAAGTGTTTTACATGTTTTTTAGGCCATTTTATTACTCTTAACATTTTAAGTGTATGTGTCTTTAATAAATGGATGGTTGGCCTGTCATGTGACTAGACAGATGACAGGAAGCAGGAAGTACAACTGCATAAGAGAGCAGCATGACAAACAAAGGACAGTCACCAAACTGTTGGATTGAGGAGTTGCTAATTTTAGAGCTCACCTTTCCATTCACCACCTGCAAACTTTGGATTACACTTTCTGTGGATTGTATATACACTGGTGGACACTCACATTGGACTTATCAACACACTGGGGTTCTTGGACTGTTTTTAGGGTATGGACAAATGAACTGTATTCTTTTAACAGAGTTTACCTAGTTTTATCGTGTTGTTTTAAAGTCTTTTATGTGAACCTTGTAAATGCACCAAATCTATTTAAACCAATTTTCTTTTATGTCTCATTCTTTTAACCACTAGTCATCTCTCACAGTTAAATCTGACCCCATTTTAGTCTTGTAACTCGGCAGATAAGGCCGATTGTTACACTTTTATGGGAGACCGCCTGGGAATACCAGGTGCTGTAAGCTTTTGCCTTTTCTTCACTATTTATATAATATGCTGGCTTTTACGGAGGCTGATCTTTAAATAGCCCACTTTTTGGAGCAGCCCTCGCTTATGGCCATACCGCGCTGAGAGCGCCCGATCTCGTCTGATCTCGGAAGCTAAGCAGCGTCGGGCCTGGTTAGTACTTGGATGGGAGACCGCCTGGGAATACCAGGTGCTGTAAGCTTTTGCCTTTTCTTCACTATTTATATAATATGCTGGCTTTTACGGAGGCTGATATTTAAATAGCCCACTTTTTGGAACAGCCCTCGCTTATGGCCATACCGCGCTGAGAGCGCCCGATCTCGTCTGATCTCGGAAGCTAAGCAGCGTCGGGCCTGGTTAGTACTTGGATGGGAGACCGCCTGGGAATACCAGGTGCTGTAAGCTTTTGCCTTTTCTTCACTATTTATATAATATGCTGGCTTTTAGAAAGACGTGTTTTACCGCTCTATTTATTACAATCATTTACATGTATTATAGAGTTTTAAGTGTTTTACATGTTTTTTAGGCCATTTTATTACTCTTAACATTTTAAGTGTATGTGTCTTTAATAAATGGATGGTTGGCCTGTCATGTGACTAGACACATGACAGGAAGCAGGAAGTACAACTGTATAAGAGAGCAGCATGACAAACAAAGGACAGTCACCAAACTGTTGGATTGAGGAGTTGCTAATTTTAGAGCTCACCTTTCCATTCACCACCTGCAAACTTTGGATTACACTTTCTGTGGATTGTATATACAATGGTGGACACTCACATTGGACTTATCAACACACTGGGGTTCTTGGACTGTTTTTAGGGTATGGACAAATGAACTGTATTCTTTTAACAGAGTTTACCTAGTTTTATCGTGTTGTTTTAAAGTCTTTTATGTGAACCTTGTAAATACACCAAATCTATTTAAACCAATTTTCTTTTATGTCTCATTCTTTTAACCACTAGTCATCTCTCACAGTTAAATCTGACCCCATTTTAGTCTTGTAACTCGGCTGATAAGGCCGATTGTTACACTTTTATGGGAGACCGCCTGGGAATACCAGGTGCTGTAAGCTTTTGCCTTTTCTTCACTATTTATATAATATGCTGGCTTTTACGGAGGCTGATCTTTAAATAGCCCACTTTTTGGAGCAGCCCTCGTTTATGGCCATACCGCCACCTGAGGGCGCTACTGAGCAGTTCAGGAAGTGACGTGGCAGCATTAGGAAGCAGTTGGTGAGAGAGGCTCACCTTATTTTTTGTTTTGTTTAGTGGGTTTTGTTAATTAAGATTTTTTATTTTTGAGTGAGTTTTTGTTAGTTTTCACACTTCCCAGCAGCAGTTTGCTGTCTGGGGAGTAGTTTTTTTTTTTCTCTTCACGCACTTTTTACAATGGATGGATTACCAGCTAACGGTACGGATATGACAGGAGAAAGACGAGAGTTACTGAACAAAGGAATGGATAAAGGACAACAAGTTGGACATCTACGTATGGATTATAATAAGAGGATTTACTCGAAAGAGGCTACAGTGATAGTGGATTTGACAGAACTGAGAGATGCGAGGGCTGAAGATATAATTAAAGCAGTGAACGGAAAAGTTGGAGGGGGGAAGATACTGGCAGTGAGACCCAGACATGGAAAGGAGTATGAAATCACACTGACGAATACGGATGTATGCGAGGACTTGGAGGATTTTTTGATGATAAAAGGAAAACTGTGTGAGATAAGGAAATTACAAACAAGAGAGTATGTTGTTTCTTTCATACATTTGCCCGCCTACATTGCTGATTCTGATATTTTGGAAAAATTACATAATTGGGGAGTGACACCTGCATCTGAAATCAAAAGAAGAATGTATCCGGGCACCGATATAGCAGACGGTACAAGGTACCTAAGGGTGAAATTCCCAAAAGAAGTCATATCCTTGCCATACAGCACAAAATTTGACACGGAGGAAGGATCGCAGTACTTCCGGATTATGCATGATCGGCAGGTTAAAACCTGTCGATTGTGCATGAATCCTGGACACGTGTTCAAAAACTGCCCAGAGTTCAAGTGCTATCAGTGCGATGAACAGGGGCATTTCGCAAGGGACTGTGATGCGGTGAAGTGCCCGGAGTGCAGAAAAGTGATGGCAAGATGTGAGTGTTGGATAGCAGATTTGGATGGAACGCAAAATACAGATTTGGAAGATGTGGGTGGGCAAATGGTGGAAGAGACGGAACTTGGAAATGCTGGAGAGACTGCAAAAGAAAATGAAGGGAATAAAAAGACCAATGAGAAGAATCAGGAGATGGAAGAGGATGGACAAGAAGCAGCAATGGACGAAGGAATATGGACACCACTGAATATATCACAAGGAGCACTGGAAGAAATGGAGGAACAACATGCAAAAGGTAACGAGGAAGAAAAGAAAGAGAGAACTGAGGAGAAGAAAGAAGGGGAGAAAATGGACTTCAGAATGGATAGAAGAGAGACTATAAGAAGACGGATCACTAAGGTAATACCAAATCTAGAAGTTGCTAAGAAGAAGAGACTTGAGAAAAAAAAAGAACAGAGTAAAGAAAAAACTTTATGGGAAAATAGATTTCAAGCATTAATGGAGGAGGAGGAGGGAGAATAGAAAAAAAATGTTTGGTTTTTGTGATTTATTTTTCAATGTATGTTTTTTTATGTTTTTAAAAATTGTGTCATGGAATGCTAGGGGTTTGCTGAATATGGAGAAATTTGAAAAGATGAAGGTTTTATGTAAAAATACAGATGTCATTGTGTTGCAGGAAACAAATTGGAAAAATGAAAGTGTTAAAAGGTTTGAAACAAAATGGGATGGAAATATATATTTTAATAATGGAAATGATAAAGTAGGTTGTGGGGTTGCAGTTCTAATTAAAAGAGGAGTATGTGAAAAAGAACAAGTAATATTGGATGATGGAGTGGGAAAAAGTATGGCGGTGAAAATAGAAAAAGGAAAAGAGTTTTTTATTATCTATAATATTCATGCACCAAATGAAGAAAAGGGAAAAGTAGATTTTTTTAAAAAAGTGAATATTAATTTAAAAACATGGCAGAATGTTATTTTAATGGGTGATTTCAATACTGTCTTTACAGAATTGGATTTGGCAAGTGAAATGGTTTTTAAGACAGACAAAGGGAGAGAGGAATTGGTGAAAATAATGAAGGAATGTAATCTAATAGATATATGGAGGGAAAGAAATAGGAAAAAGAGAAAATTTTCAAGAGTGCAAGTGGTAATGAATAAGATAAAACAAAGTAGAATTGATTACGTTTTATGTAAGGAGGAAATGGAGGGAAATATCCAAAATGTATTTTATAAGGAAGTAGGGTATAGTGATCATTTTCTTTTATGTATGACTTTAGATTGTGTAAGAGTGGAGAGAGGATCAGGAGTGTGGGTCTTAAATGCAACAATTTTAAAAGAAGAATCTTACAAAGAAAGAATTAAATAACTATTAGAAGTTAGTAAATTAAATAAGATTTACGCAGAAGAGAAAAGAATATGGTGGGATAACGTGAAATTGGATATAAAGAGTTTATCAATACAATTTTGTAAATTGTTAAAAAAAGCTAACATCAGAAAGGAAACTGAGATAAGAAAAGAGATAGATAAAGAAGAAAAAAGACAGGAGCAAAATCTAAATGAAGAAGACATAGGTAAAATCTTAATTTTACGAGAAAAATTAAGGGAAATTGAAGATGAAAAATGTAAGGGGGCGATCATTAGAAGTAAAGCAAAATATGTTGTGGAGGGGGAAAGATGCACAAAATTTTTTTTTGATTTAGAAAAAAATAGACAAAGAGCGGATTTAATGAAGGAGGTGTTAGATAAAAATGGAGACATAAAGCAAGGAACAAAAGAGATTTTATTGGTAATTAAGAATTTTTATGAAGACATGTTTAAGAGACAAGGGGTTGATAAAATAGAAGAAGATTTCTTTTTAAATCAAATAAAAGTAAAGGTCTCTACGGAAGATAAGGTTTTATGTGATGATGAGATAACAGAAGAGGAAATTGACACAGCAATAAAGCAGTTAACGTTGGGAAAGAGCCCAGGTATAGATGGGTTAACAAACGAGTTTTATAAGAATTTTAGAGAAATATTAGTCCCAATTTTAAAAGAAGTATATGATGAGATTTTTAAAAAAGAGGAGTTAAGTGAAAGAATGAAGATAGGAATGATTAAAATGATTTATAAAAAAAGAGGAAATCCTAATGATCTTAAGAATTACAGGCCTTTAACAATGCTAAATACAGATTTCAAAATTTTAGCAAAGGTGTTAGCAAATAGATTAAGGACAGTTTTACCTAAAATCATAAGTACTACCCAGGCATATGGAATACAAGATAAAGATATTCTAGATATTGTTCAAAGTATAAGAGACACAATGTTTTATATGAAGGAAAAAAATAAGAAGGGATATTTAATAAGTTTGGATTTAGAAAAAGCCTTTGATAGAGTGGAGCATGGATATTTACTAAATGTTATCAAAGAATTTGGATTTGGGAAAAATTTTAGAAAGTGGATTATGATCTTTTATTCTAATATTTTTACGTGTATTAAATGCAATGGGTTTTTATCAGAATGTTTTCAACTAACAAGGTCTATAAGGCAAGGATGTCCTTTATCTGCTTTACTTTATTCACTAGTAGCAGAACCTTTGGGATTAGCAATAAAAGCAGATATAGAGATAAAGGGTATTAGAATAGAGGGAAGTAATATACAGGAGCCAATCTACCAATACGCAGATGACACAACATTGTTGGTTGAAGACATTCAAAGTGTTGTTAAGGCAATGGGGATTGTGGAGAAATATTGTAAAGGGTCTGGAGCTAAGGTCAATATTGAAAAGAGCTTGTGTATGAGAATTGGGAATGTGGAAACATTACCTCAGCACATGCATTTTAAAGAAGAAGGAGAACATATAAAACTTTTAGGAATTTGGATGGGTATGGATTTTAATAAAGCTGATGTTTTTAATTGGGAGGGAGCATTAAAAGGAATGGAACAAAGATTGAGATTTTGGAAATTAAGAAATTTAACATTAAAGGGAAAGGTATTAGTGATAAATGCTTTAATGCTTTCTAAGATTTGGTATGTGCTGAGTGTAACTCCATTGCCTTATGAGTTTTTTAAAAGAATAAAAGAAAGTGTTTTAAATTTTTTATGGGGAAAGGGAAGAGCAAAAATTGCATATGATACGCTTATTGGTGGAACTGATGTAGGAGGACTAGGGCTATTAGATCCAATGTTAAGAATGAAAACATTAAGAGTTAAATTGGTGAAAAGGTTTATGGATGTTAAGAGAAAGGCAATGTGGAAAAATGTAATGGAATATTTTTTAAAGAAATTTAGTAATTTTAGCATGGGATGGAACGCACTGTGGATGAAGACAAAAAAATATATGTTAATGGGTCTACCAAATTTTTATAAAGAAGTTTTAGAAACCTGGTCATCTTTCTTAGATAAAGTATTAATTTTACCAAAAGGAAGAATGCAACTGTTAGAACAACCTCTGTTTTTAAACTCGAATGTTACAAATGAAGGGAATGTAATTTACTATAAGAAATGGTGGGATGGAGGAGTAAGACAAGTCAAAGACATTTTATATGAAGTAATAAATGGTTATCTTCCAGTACAAGCAATTATGGATGCAATTTTTGAAATAGAAAGGAATGTGACAAAAGGAACACTGATAAAACAGTTTGATGAATTAAAGAAAGCAATACCAAAAGGATGGGTGGAAAGGATTGAAAAAAATGAAAAGGATGAGAATGAAGGCATGCCTGAGCTATATTTAAAAAAGACAAATGGTGAAAATAAGTGTTTTTTTGAATGTAAAGTAAAAGATTTTTATTTGGTTTTTAGGGAAAGGGCTTTTGCTAAACCTGTGGCAAACAGCTATTGGAAAGAAAGATATGATGTAGATGAAATAGATATTTGGAAAAATGTGGGAATGAAATATATGGATCCAATTTTAGAAGATTTTAATTTCTTATTAAGACATAATGGTATTTTAACAGAAATGAGGTTGTGTAAAATTGGGATAGAAAAAGATGCAAGGTGTAAGGTATGCATGAAAAGTGATGAAGGTCTATTACATCTATTTTTTTATTGTGAAGAATTGGATGATTTTATGGGAAGAATGAAAAAAATTGTAAAATCCATGCTGAAAGAAAAATATAATGAGAATATGACACAAAATGCTTGGGAAAAAATGGTTTTATTTGGGTACAATGGTAAAGGTTGTAATGTGAATGTCTTTACTTTATTGACAACAATTGCAAAGAATGTAATATGGCTAAGAAGAAATGTATCAAAATATGAAAAAAGGAAAGTTGATGTATGGGTTTTGTTTAAAAACAAAATTGAAAACTCTGTGAATTTAATATGGAAATATTTTCTAATGAGTGACAGAGAGGATGATTTTATTGAAACGTTTGTAAAAGGAAACACATTGGTAGAGTATTCAGAAAATAGTTTGCAATGGAAATGGCAGAAATATGAATGAATTAATGTACATATCTGCATATGTAAAAAATGTGAAATGTATTTTGTACTTTTTGTGATGTAATATGTTTTTTTAAATAAAAAAATAATTAAAAAAAAAAAAAAAAAAGAGCGCCCGATCTCGTCTGATCTCGGAAACTAAGCAGCGTCGGGCCTGGTTAGTACTTGGATGGGAGACCGCCTGGGAATACCAGGTGCTGTAAGCTTTTGCCTTTTCTTCACTATTTATATAATATGCTGGCTTTTAGAAAGACGTGTTTTACCGCTCTATTTATTACAATCATTTACATGTATTATAGAGTTTTAAGTGTTTTACATGTTTTTTAGGCCATTTTATTACTCTTAACATTTTAAGTGTATGTGTCTTTAATAAATGGATGGTTGGCCTGTCATGTGACTAGACACATGACAGGAAGCAGGAAGTACAACTGCATAAGAGAGCAGCATGACAAACAAAGGACAGTCACCAAACTGTTGGATTGAGGAGTTGCTAATTTTAGAGCTCACCTTTCCATTCACCACCTGCAAACTTTGGATTACACTTTCTGTGGATTGTATATACACTGGTGGACACTCACATTGGACTTATCAACACACTGGGGTTCTTGGACTGTTTTTAGGGTATGGACAAATGAACTGTATTCTTTTAACAGAGTTTACCTGTTTTTAGGGTATGGACAAATGAACTGTATTCTTTTAACAGAGTTTACCTAGTTTTATCGTGTTGTTTTAAAGTCTTTTTATGTGAACCTTGTAAATACACCAAATCTATTTAAACCAATTTTCTTTTATGTCTCATTCTTTTAACCACTAGTCATCTCTCACAGTTAAATCTGACCCCATTTTAGTCTTGTAACTCGGCTGATAAGGCCGATTGTTACACTTTTATGGGAGACCGCCTGGGAATACCAGGTGCTGTAAGCTTTTGCCTTTTCTTCACTATTTATATAATATGCTGGCTTTTACGGAGGCTGATCTTTAAATAGCCCACTTTTTGGAGCAGCCCTCGCTTATGGCCATACCGCGCTGAGAGCGCCCGATCTCGTCTGATCTCGGAAGCTAAGCAGCGTCGGGCCTGGTTAGTACTTGGATGGGAGACCGCCTGGGAATACCAGGTGCTGTAAGCTTTTGCCTTTTCTTCACTATTTATATAATATGCTGGCTTTTACGGAGGCTGATCTTTAAATAGCCCACTTTTTGGAGCAGCCCTCGCTTATGGCCATACCGCGCTGAGAGCGCCCGATCTCGTCTGATCTCGGAAGCTAAGCAGCGTCGGGCCTGGTTAGTACTTGGATGGGAGACCGCCTGGGAATACCAGGTGCTGTAAGCTTTTGCCTTTTCTTCACTATTTATATAATATGCTGGCTTTTAGAAAGACGTGTTTTACCGCTCTATTTATTACAATCATTTACATGTATTATAGAGTTTTAAGTGTTTTACATGTTTTTTAGGCCATTTTATTACTCTTAACATTTTAAGTGTATGTGTCTTTAATAAATGGATGGTTGGCCTGTCATGTGACTAGACACATGACAGGAAGCAGGAAGTACAACTGTATAAGAGAGCAGCATGACAAACAAAGGACAGTCACCAAACTGTTGGATTGAGGAGTTGCTAATTTTAGAGCTCACCTTTCCATTCACCACCTGCAAACTTTGGATTACACTTTCTGTGGATTGTATATACACTGGTGGACACTCACATTGGACTTATCAACACACTGGGGTTCTTGGACTGTTTTTAGGGTATGGACAAATGAACTGTATTCTTTTAACAGAGTTTACCTGTTTTTAGGGTATGGACAAATGAACTGTATTCTTTTAACAGAGTTTACCTAGTTTTATCGTGTTGTTTTAAAGTCTTTTATGTGAACCTTGTAAATACACCAAATCTATTTAAACCAATTTTCTTTTATGTCTCATTCTTTTAACCACTAGTCATCTCTCACAGTTAAATCTGACCCCATTTTAGTCTTGTAACTCGGCTGATAAGGCCGATTGTTACACTTTTATGGGAGACCGCCTGGGAATACCAGGTGCTGTAAGCTTTTGCCTTTTCTTCACTATTTATATAATATGCTGGCTTTTACGGAGGCTGATCTTTAAATAGCCCACTTTTTGGAGCAGCCCTCGCTTATGGCCATACCGCGCTGAGAGCGCCCGATCTCGTCTGATCTCGGAAGCTAAGCAGCGTCGGGCCTGGTTAGTACTTGGATGGGAGACCGCCTGGGAATACCAGGTGCTGTAAGCTTTTGCCTTTTCTTCACTATTTATATAATATGCTGGCTTTTACGGAGGCTGATCTTTAAATAGCCCACTTTTTGGAGCAGCCCTCGCTTATGGCCATACCGCGCTGAGAGCGCCCGATCTCGTCTGATCTCGGAAGCTAAGCAGCGTCGGGCCTGGTTAGTACTTGGATGGGAGACCGCCTGGGAATACCAGGTGCTGTAAGCTTTTGCCTTTTCTTCACTATTTATATAATATGCTGGCTTTTAGAAAGACGTGTTTTACCGCTCTATTTATTACAATCATTTACATGTATTATAGAGTTTTAAGTGTTTTACATGTTTTTTAGGCCATTTTATTACTCTTAACATTTTAAGTGTATGTGTCTTTAATAAATGGATGGTTGGCCTGTCATGTGACTAGACAGATGACAGGAAGCAGGAAGTACAACTGCATAAGAGAGCAGCATGACAAACAAAGGACAGTCACCAAACTGTTGGATTGAGGAGTTGCTAATTTTAGAGCTCACCTTTCCATTCACCACCTGCAAACTTTGGATTACACTTTCTGTGGATTGTATATACACTGGTGGACACTCACATTGGACTTATCAACACACTGGGGTTCTTGGACTGTTTTTAGGGTATGGACAAATGAACTGTATTCTTTTAACAGAGTTTACCTGTTTTTAGGGTATGGACAAAAGAACTGTATTCTTTTAACAGAGTTTACCTAGTTTTATCGTGTTGTTTTAAAGTCTTTTATGTGAACCTTGTAAATACACCAAATCTATTTAAACCAATTTTCTTTTATGTCTCATTCTTTTAACCACTAGTCATCTCTCACAGTTAAATCTGACCCCATTTTAGTCTTGTAACTCGGCTGATAAGGCCGATTGTTACACTTTTATGGGAGACCGCCTGGGAATACCAGGTGCTGTAAGCTTTTGCCTTTTCTTCACTATTTATATAATATGCTGGCTTTTACGGAGGCTGATCTTTAAATAGCCCACTTTTTGGAGCAGACCTCGTTTATGGCCATACCGCGCTGAGAGCGCCCGATCTCGTCTGATCTCGGAAGCTAAGCAGCGTCGGGCCTGGTTAGTACTTGGATGGGAGACCGCCTGGGAATACCAGGTGCTGTAAGCTTTTGCCTTTTCTTCACTATTTATATAATATGCTGGCTTTTACGGAGGCTGATCTTTAAATAGCCCACTTTTTGGAGCAGCCCTCGCTTATGGCCATACCGCGCTGAGAGCGCCCGATCTCGTCTGATCTCGGAAGCTAAGCAGCGTCGGGCCTGGTTAGTACTTGGATGGGAGACCGCCTGGGAATACCAGGTGCTGTAAGCTTTTGCCTTTTCTTCACTATTTATATAATATGCTGGCTTTTAGAAAGACGTGTTTTACCGCTCTATTTATTACAATCATTTACATGTATTATAGAGTTTTAAGTGTTTTACATGTTTTTTAGGCCATTTTATTACTCTTAACATTTTAAGTGTATGTGTCTTTAATAAATGGATGGTTGGCCTGTCATGTGACTAGACACATGACAGGAAGCAGGAAGTACAACTGCATAAGAGAGCAGCATGACAAACAAAGGACAG
The DNA here is from genome assembly GCF_049309525.1 of Garra rufa. Classification (NCBI taxonomy): domain Eukaryota; kingdom Metazoa; phylum Chordata; class Actinopteri; order Cypriniformes; family Cyprinidae; genus Garra; species Garra rufa. The sequence continues at coordinate 91,784,175 of NC_133361.1, forward strand.
TCACCAAACTGTTGGATTGAGGAGTTGCTAATTTTAGAGCTCACCTTTCCATTCACCACCTGCAAACTTTGGATTACACTTTCTGTGGATTGTATATACACTGGTGGACACTCACATTGGACTTATCAACACACTGGGGTTCTTGGACTGTTTTTAGGGTATGGACAAATGAACTGTATTCTTTTAACAGAGTTTACCTGTTTTTAGGGTATGGACAAATGAACAGTATTCTTTTAACAGAGTTTACCTAGTTTTATCGTGTTGTTTTAAAGTCTTTTTATGTGAACCTTGTAAATACACCAAATCTATTTAAACCAATTTTCTTTTATGTCTCATTCTTTTAACCACTAGTCATCTCTCACAGTTAAATCTGACCCCATTTTAGTCTTGTAACTCGGCTGATAAGGCCGATTGTTACACTTTTATGGGAGACCGCCTGGGAATACCAGGTGCTGTAAGCTTTTGCCTTTTCTTCACTATTTATATAATATGCTGGCTTTTACGGAGGCTGATCTTTAAATAGCCCACTTTTTGGAGCAGCCCTCGCTTATGGCCATACCGCGCTGAGAGCGCCCGATCTCGTCTGATCTCGGAAGCTAAGCAGCGTCGGGCCTGGTTTGTACTTGGATGGGAGACCGCCTGGGAATACCAGGTGCTGTAAGCTTTTGCCTTTTCTTCACTATTTATATAATATGCTGGCTTTTACGGAGGCTGATCTTTAAATAGCCCACTTTTTGGAGCAGCCCTCGCTTATGGCCATACCGCGCTGAGAGCGCCCGATCTCGTCTGATCTCGGAAGCTAAGCAGCGTCGGGCCTGGTTAGTACTTGGATGGGAGACCGCCTGGGAATACCAGGTGCTGTAAGCTTTTGCCTTTTCTTCACTATTTATATAATATGCTGGCTTTTACGGAGGCTGATCTTTAAATAGCCCACTTTTTGGAGCAGCCCTCGCTTATGGCCATACCGCGCTGAGAGCGCCCGATCTCGTCTGATCTTGGAAGCTAAGCAGCGTCGGTCCTGGTTAGTACTTGGATGGGAGACCGCCTGGGAATACCAGGTGCTGTAAGCTTTTGCCTTTTCTTCACTATTTATATAATATGCTGGCTTTTAGAAAGACGTGTTTTACCGCTCTATTTATTACAATCATTTACATGTATTATAGAGTTTTAAGTGTTTTACATGTTTTTTAGGCCATTTTATTACTCTTAACATTTTAAGTGTATGTGTCTTTAATAAATGGATGGTTGGCCTGTCATGTGACTAGACACATGACAGGAAGCAGGAAGTACAACTGCATAAGAGAGCAGCATGACAAACAAAGGACAGTCACCAAACTGTTGGATTGAGGAGTTGCTAATTTTAGAGCTCACCTTTCCATTCACCACCTGCAAACTTTGGATTACACTTTCTGTGGATTGTATATACACTGGTGGACACTCACATTGGACTTATCAACACACTGGGGTTCTTGGACTGTTTTTAGGGTATGGACAAATTAACTGTATTCTTTTAACAGAGTTTACCTGTTTTTAGGGTATGGACAAATGAACTGTATTCTTTTAACAGAGTTTACCTAGTTTTATCGTGTTGTTTTAAAGTCTTTTATGTGAACCTTGTAAATACACCAAATCTATTTAAACCAATTTTCTTTTATGTCTCATTCTTTTAACCACTAGTCATCTCTCACAGTTAAATCTGACCCCATTTTAGTCTTGTAACTCGGCTGATAAGGCCGATTGTTACACTTTTATGGGAGACCGCCTGGGAATACCAGGTGCTGTAAGCTTTTGCCTTTTCTTCACTATTTATATAATATGCTGGCTTTTACGGAGGCTGATCTTTAAATAGCCCACTTTTTGGAGCTGCCCTCGCTTATGGCCATACCGCGCTGAGAGTGCCCGATCTCGTCTGATCTCGGAAGCTAAGCAGCGTCGGGCCTGGTTAGTACTTGGATGGGAGACCGCCTGGGAATACCAGGTGCTGTAAGCTTTTGCCTTTTCTTCACTATTTATATAATATGCTGGCTTTTAGGAAGACGTGTTTTACCGCTCTATTTATTACAATCATTTACATGTATTATAGAGTTTTAAGTGTTTTACATGTTTTTTAGGCCATTTTATTACTCTTAACATTTTAAGTGTATGTGTCTTTAATAAATGGATGGTTGGCCTGTCATGTGACTAGACACATGACAGGAAGCAGGAAGTACAACTGTATAAGAGAGCAGCATGACAAACAAAGGACAGTCACCAAACTGTTGGATTGAGGAGTTGCTAATTTTAGAGCTCACCTTTCCATTCACCACCTGCAAACTTTGGATTACACTTTCTGTGGATTGTATATACACTGGTGGACACTCACATTGGACTTATCAACACACTGGGGTTCTTGGACTGTTTTTAGGGTATGGACAAATGAACTGTATTCTTTTAACAGAGTTTACCTGTTTTTAGGGTATGGACAAATGAACTGTATTCTTTTAACAGAGTTTACCTAGTTTTATCGTGTTGTTTTAAAGTCTTTTATGTGAACCTTGTAAATACACCAAATCTATTTAAACCAATTTTCTTTTATGTCTCATTCTTTTAACCACTAGTCATCTCTCACAGTTAAATCTGACCCCATTTTAGTCTTGTAACTCGGCTGATAAGGCCGATTGTTACACTTTTATGGGAGACCGCCTGGGAATACCAGGTGCTGTAAGCTTTTGCCTTTTCTTCACTATTTATATAATATGCTGGCTTTTACGGAGGCTGATCTTTAAATAGCCCACTTTTTGGAGCTGCCCTCGCTTATGGCCATACCGCGCTGAGAGTGCCCGATCTCGTCTGATCTCGGAAGCTAAGCAGCGTCGGGCCTGGTTAGTACTTGGATGGGAGACCGCCTGGGAATACCAGGTGCTGTAAGCTTTTGCCTTTTCTTCACTATTTATATAATATGCTGGCTTTTAGAAAGACGTGTTTTACCGCTCTATTTATTACAATCATTTACATGTATTATAGAGTTTTAAGTGTTTTACATGTTTTTTAGGCCATTTTATTACTCTTAACATTTTAAGTGTATGTGTCTTTAATAAATGGATGGTTGGCCTGTCATGTGACTAGACACATGACAGGAAGCAGGAAGTACAACTGTATAAGAGAGCAGCATGACAAACAAAGGACAGTCACCAAACTGTTGGATTGAGGAGTTGCTAATTTTAGAGCTCACCTTTCCATTCACCACCTGCAAACTTTGGATTACACTTTCTGTGGATTGTATATACACTGGTGGACACTCACATTGGACTTATCAACACACTGGGGTTCTTGGACTGTTTTTAGGGTATGGACAAATGAACTGTATTCTTTTAACAGAGTTTACCTAGTTTTATCGTGTTGTTTTAAAGTCTTTTATGTGAACCTTGTAAATACACCAAATCTATTTAAACCAATTTTCTTTTATGTCTCATTCTTTTAACCACTAGTCATCTCTCACAGTTAAATCTGACCCCATTTTAGTCTTGTAACTCGGCTGATAAGGCCGATTGTTACACTTTTATGGGAGACCGCCTGGGAATACCAGGTGCTGTAAGCTTTTGCCTTTTCTTCACTATTTATATAATATGCTGGCTTTTACGGAGGCTGATCTTTAAATAGCCCACTTTTTGGAGCAGCCCTCGCTTATGGCCATACCGCGCTGAGAGCGCCCGATCTCGTCTGATCTCGGAAGCTAAGCAGCGTCGGGCCTGGTTAGTACTTGGATGGGAGACCGCCTGGGAATACCAGGTGCTGTAAGCTTTTGCCTTTTCTTCACTATTTATATAATATGCTGGCTTTTACGGAGGCTGATCTTTAAATAGCCCACTTTTTGGAGCAGCCCTCGCTTATGGCCATACCGCGCTGAGAGCGCCCGATCTCGTCTGATCTCGGAAGCTAAGCAGCGTCGGGCCTGGTTAGTACTTGGATGGGAGACCGCCTGGGAATACCAGGTGCTGTAAGCTTTTGCCTTTTCTTCACTATTTATATAATATGCTGGCTTTTAGAAAGACGTGTTTTACCGCTCTATTTATTACAATCATTTACATGTATTATAGAGTTTTAAGTGTTTTACATGTTTTTTAGGCCATTTTATTACTCTTAACATTTTAAGTGTATGTGTCTTTAATAAATGGATGGTTGGCCTGTCATGTGACTAGACAGATGACAGGAAGCAGGAAGTACAACTGCATAAGAGAGCAGCATGACAAACAAAGGACAGTCACCAAACTGTTGGATTGAGGAGTTGCTAATTTTAGAGCTCACCTTTCCATTCACCACCTGCAAACTTTGGATTACACTTTCTGTGGATTGTATATACACTGGTGGACACTCACATTGGACTTATCAACACACTGGGGTTCTTGGACTGTTTTTAGGGTATGGACAAATGAACTGTATTCTTTTAACAGAGTTTACCTAGTTTTATCGTGTTGTTTTAAAGTCTTTTATGTGAACCTTGTAAATACACCAAATCTATTTAAACCAATTTTCTTTTATGTCTCATTCTTTTAACCACTAGTCATCTCTCACAGTTAAATCTGACCCCATTTTAGTCTTGTAACTCGGCTGATAAGGCCGATTGTTACACTTTTATGGGAGACCGCCTGGGAATACCAGGTGCTGTAAGCTTTTGCCTTTTCTTCACTATTTATATAATATGCTGGCTTTTACGGAGGCTGATCTTTAAATAGCCCACTTTTTGGAGCAGCCCTCGTTTATGGCCATACCGCGCTGAGAGCGCCCGATCTCGTCTGATCTCGGAAGCTAAGCAGCGTCGGGCCTGGTTAGTACTTGGATGGGAGACCGCCTGGGAATACCAGGTGCTGTAAGCTTTTGCCTTTTCTTCACTATTTATATAATATGCTGGCTTTTACGGAGGCTGATCTTTAAATAGCCCACTTTTTGGAGCTGCCCTCGCTTATGGCCATACCGCGCTGAGAGTGCCCGATCTCGTCTGATCTCGGAAGCTAAGCAGCGTCGGGCCTGGTTAGTACTTGGATGGGAGACCGCCTGGGAATACCAGGTGCTGTAAGCTTTTGCCTTTTCTTCACTATTTATATAATATGCTGGCTTTTAGAAAGACGTGTTTTACCGCTCTATTTATTACAATCATTTACATGTATTATAGAGTTTTAAGTGTTTTACATGTTTTTTAGGCCATTTTATTACTCTTAACATTTTAAGTGTATGTGTCTTTAATAAATGGATGGTTGGCCTGTCATGTGACTAGACACATGACAGGAAGCAGGAAGTACAACTGTATAAGAGAGCAGCATGACAAACAAAGGACAGTCACCAAACTGTTGGATTGAGGAGTTGCTAATTTTAGAGCTCACCTTTCCATTCACCACCTGCAAACTTTGGATTACACTTTCTGTGGATTGTATATACACTGGTGGACACTCACATTGGACTTATCAACACACTGGGGTTCTTGGACTGTTTTTAGGGTATGGACAAATTAACTGTATTCTTTTAACAGAGTTTACCTGTTTTTAGGGTATGGACAAAAGAACTGTATTCTTTTAACAGAGTTTACCTAGTTTTATCGTGTTGTTTTAAAGTCTTTTATGTGAACCTTGTAAATACACCAAATCTATTTAAACCAATTTTCTTTTATGTCTCATTCTTTTAACCACTAGTCATCTCTCACAGTTAAATCTGACCCCATTTTAGTCTTGTAACTCGGCTGATAAGGCCGATTGTTACACTTTTATGGGAGACCGCCTGGGAATACCAGGTGCTGTAAGCTTTTGCCTTTTCTTCACTATTTATATAATATGCTGGCTTTTACGGAGGCTGATCTTTAAATAGCCCACTTTTTGGAGCAGACCTCGTTTATGGCCATACCGCGCTCAGAGCGCCCGATCTCGTCTGATCTCGGAAGCTAAGCAGCGTCGGGCCTGGTTAGTACTTGGATGGGAGACCGCCTGGGAATACCAGGTGCTGTAAGCTTTTGCCTTTTCTTCACTATTTATATAATATGCTGGCTTTTACGGAGGCTGATCTTTAAATAGCCCACTTTTTGGAGCAGCCCTCGCTTATGGCCATACCGCGCTGAGAGCGCCCGATCTCGTCTGATCTCGGAAGCTAAGCAGCGTCGGGCCTGGTTAGTACTTGGATTGGAGACCGCCTGGGAATACCAGGTGCTGTAAGCTTTTGCCTTTTCTTCACTATTTATATAATATGCTGGCTTTTAGAAAGACGTGTTTTACCGCTCTATTTATTACAATCATTTACATGTATTATAGAGTTTTAAGTGTTTTACATGTTTTTTAGGCCATTTTATTACTCTTAACATTTTAAGTGTATGTGTCTTTAATAAATGGATGGTTGGCCTGTCATGTGACTAGACACATGACAGGAAGCAGGAAGTACAACTGCATAAGAGAGCAGCATGACAAACAAAGGACAGTCACCAAACTGTTGGATTGAGGAGTTGCTAATTTTAGAGCTCACCTTTCCATTCACCACCTGCAAACTTTGGATTACACTTTCTGTGGATTGTATATACACTGGTGGACACTCACATTGGACTTATCAACACACTGGGGTTCTTGGACTGTTTTTAGGGTATGGACAAATGAACTGTATTCTTTTAACAGAGTTTACCTGTTTTTAGGGTATGGACAAATGAACAGTATTCTTTTAACAGAGTTTACCTAGTTTTATCGTGTTGTTTTAAAGTCTTTTTATGTGAACCTTGTAAATACACCAAATCTATTTAAACCAATTTTCTTTTATGTCTCATTCTTTTAACCACTAGTCATCTCTCACAGTTAAATCTGACCCCATTTTAGTCTTGTAACTCGGCTGATAAGGCCGATTGTTACACTTTTATGGGAGACCGCCTGGGAATACCAGGTGCTGTAAGCTTTTGCCTTTTCTTCACTATTTATATAATATGCTGGCTTTTACGGAGGCTGATCTTTAAATAGCCCACTTTTTGGAGCAGCCCTCGCTTATGGCCATACCGCGCTGAGAGCGCCCGATCTCGTCTGATCTCGGAAGCTAAGCAGCGTCGGGCCTGGTTAGTACTTGGATGGGAGACCGCCTGGGAATACCAGGTGCTGTAAGCTTTTGCCTTTTCTTCACTATTTATATAATATGCTGGCTTTTACGGAGGCTGATCTTTAAATAGCCCACTTTTTGGAGCAGCCCTCGCTTATGGCCATACCGCGCTGAGAGCGCCCGATCTCGTCTGATCTCGGAAGCTAAGCAGCGTCGGGCCTGGTTAGTACTTGGATGGGAGACCGCCTGGGAATACCAGGTGCTGTAAGCTTTTGCCTTTTCTTCACTATTTATATAATATGCTGGCTTTTACGGAGGCTGATCTTTAAATAGCCCACTTTTTGGAGCAGCCCTCGCTTATGGCCATACCGCGCTGAGAGCGCCCGATCTCGTCTGATCTTGGAAGCTAAGCAGCGTCGGTCCTGGTTAGTACTTGGATGGGAGACCGCCTGGGAATACCAGGTGCTGTAAGCTTTTGCCTTTTCTTCACTATTTATATAATATGCTGGCTTTTAGAAAGACGTGTTTTACCGCTCTATTTATTACAATCATTTACATGTATTATAGAGTTTTAAGTGTTTTACATGTTTTTTAGGCCATTTTATTACTCTTAACATTTTAAGTGTATGTGTCTTTAATAAATGGATGGTTGGCCTGTCATGTGACTAGACACATGACAGGAAGCAGGAAGTACAACTGCATAAGAGAGCAGCATGACAAACAAAGGACAGTCACCAAACTGTTGGATTGAGGAGTTGCTAATTTTAGAGCTCACCTTTCCATTCACCACCTGCAAACTTTGGATTACACTTTCTGTGGATTGTATATACACTGGTGGACACTCACATTGGACTTATCAACACACTGGGGTTCTTGGACTGTTTTTAGGGTATGGACAAATTAACTGTATTCTTTTAACAGAGTTTACCTGTTTTTAGGGTATGGACAAATGAACTGTATTCTTTTAACAGAGTTTACCTAGTTTTATCGTGTTGTTTTAAAGTCTTTTATGTGAACCTTGTAAATACACCAAATCTATTTAAACCAATTTTCTTTTATGTCTCATTCTTTTAACCACTAGTCATCTCTCACAGTTAAATCTGACCCCATTTTAGTCTTGTAACTCGGCTGATAAGGCCGATTGTTACACTTTTATGGGAGACCGCCTGGGAATACCAGGTGCTGTAAGCTTTTGCCTTTTCTTCACTATTTATATAATATGCTGGCTTTTACGGAGGCTGATCTTTAAATAGCCCACTTTTTGGAGCTGCCCTCGCTTATGGCCATACCGCGCTGAGAGTGCCCGATCTCGTCTGATCTCGGAAGCTAAGCAGCGTCGGGCCTGGTTAGTACTTGGATGGGAGACCGCCTGGGAATACCAGGTGCTGTAAGCTTTTGCCTTTTCTTCACTATTTATATAATATGCTGGCTTTTAGAAAGACGTGTTTTACCGCTCTATTTATTACAATCATTTACATGTATTATAGAGTTTTAAGTGTTTTACATGTTTTTTAGGCCATTTTATTACTCTTAACATTTTAAGTGTATGTGTCTTTAATAAATGGATGGTTGGCCTGTCATGTGACTAGACACATGACAGGAAGCAGGAAGTACAACTGTATAAGAGAGCAGCATGACAAACAAAGGACAGTCACCAAACTGTTGGATTGAGGAGTTGCTAATTTTAGAGCTCACCTTTCCATTCACCACCTGCAAACTTTGGATTACACTTTCTGTGGATTGTATATACAATAGTGGACACTCACATTGGACTTATCAACACACTGGGGTTCTTGGACTGTTTTTAGGGTATGGACAAATGAACTGTATTCTTTTAACAGAGTTTACCTAGTTTTATCGTGTTGTTTTAAAGTCTTTTATGTGAACCTTGTAAATACACCAAATCTATTTAAACCAATTTTCTTTTATGTCTCATTCTTTTAACCACTAGTCATCTCTCACAGTTAAATCTGACCCCATTTTAGTCTTGTAACTCGGCTGATAAGGCCGATTGTTACACTTTTATGGGAGACCGCCTGGGAATACCAGGTGCTGTAAGCTTTTGCCTTTTCTTCACTATTTATATAATATGCTGGCTTTTACGGAGGCTGATCTTTAAATAGCCCACTTTTTGGAGCAGCCCTCGTTTATGGCCATACCGCGCTGAGAGCGCCCGATCTCGTCTGATCTCGGAAGCTAAGCAGCGTCGGGCCTGGTTAGTACTTGGATGGGAGACCGCCTGGGAATACCAGGTGCTGTAAGCTTTTGCCTTTTCTTCACTATTTATATAATATGCTGGCTTTTACGGAGGCTGATCTTTAAATAGCCCACTTTTTGGAGCAGCCCTCGCTTATGGCCATACCGCGCTGAGAGCGCCCGATCTCGTCTGATCTCGGAAGCTAAGCAGCGTCGGGCCTGGTTAGTACTTGGATGGGAGACCGCCTGGGAATACCAGGTGCTGTAAGCTTTTGCCTTTTCTTCACTATTTATATAATATGCTGGCTTTTAGAAAGACGTGTTTTACCGCTCTATTTATTACAATCATTTACATGTATTATAGAGTTTTAAGTGTTTTACATGTTTTTTAGGCCATTTTATTACTCTTAACATTTTAAGTGTATGTGTCTTTAATAAATGGATGGTTGGCCTGTCATGTGACTAGACAGATGACAGGAAGCAGAAAGTACAACTGCATAAGAGAGCAGCATGACAAACAAAGGACAGTCACCAAACTGTTGGATTGAGGAGTTGCTAATTTTAGAGCTCACCTTTCCATTCACCACCTGCAAACTTTGGATTACACTTTCTGTGGATTGTATATACACTGGTGGACACTCACATTGGACTTATCAACACACTGGGGTTCTTGGACTGTTTTTAGGGTATGGACAAATGAACTGTATTCTTTTAACAGAGTTTACCTGTTTTTAGGGTATGGACAAATGAACTGTATTCTTTTAACAGAGTTTACCTAGTTTTATCGTGTTGTTTTAAAGTCTTTTATGTGAACCTTGTAAATACACCAAATCTATTTTAAACCAATTTTCTTTTATGTCTCATTCTTTTAACCACTAGTCATCTCTCACAGTTAAATCTGACCCCATTTTAGTCTTGTAACTCGGCTGATAAGGCCGATTGTTACACTTTTATGGGAGACCGCCTGGGAATACCAGGTGCTGTAAGCTTTTGCCTTTTCTTCACTATTTATATAATATGCTGGCTTTTACGGAGGCTGATCTTTAAATAGCCCACTTTTTGGAGCAGCCCTCGCTTATGGCCATACCGCGCTGAGAGCACCCGATCTCGTCTGATCTCGGAAGCTAAGCAGCATCGGGCCTGGTTAGTACTTGGATGGGAGACCGTCTGGGAATACCAGGTGCTGTAAGCTTTTGCCTTTTCTTCACTATTTATATAATATGCTGGCTTTTACGGAGGCTGATCTTTAAATAGCCCACTTTTTGGAGCAGCCCTCGCTTATGGCCATACCGCGCTGAGAGCGCCCGATCTCGTCTGATCTCGGAAGCTAAGCAGCGTCAGGCCTGGTTAGTACTTGGATGGGAGACCGCCTGGGAATACCAGGTGCTGTAAGCTTTTGCCTTTTCTTCACTATTTATATAATATGCTGGCTTTTAGAAAGACGTGTTTTACCGCTCTATTTATTACAATCATTTACATGTATTATAGAGTTTTAAGTGTTTTACATGTTTTTTAGGCCATTTTATTACTCTTAACATTTTAAGTGTATGTGTCTTTAATAAATGGATGGTTGGCCTGTCATGTGACTAGACACATGACAGGAAGCAGGAAGTACAACTGTATAAGAGAGCAGCATGACAAACAAAGGACAGTCACCAAACTGTTGGATTGAGGAGTTGCTAATTTTAGAGCTCACCTTTCCATTCACCACCAATGTGGACACTCACATTGGACTTATCAACACACTGGGGTTCTTGGACTGTTTTTAGGGTATGGACAAATGAACTGTATTCTTTTAACAGAGTTTACCTGTTTTTAGGGTATGGACAAATGAACTGTATTCTTTTAACAGAGTTTACCTAGTTTTATCTTGTTGTTTTAAAGTCTTTTATGTGAACCTTGTAAATACACCAAATCTATTTAAACCAATTTTCTTTTATGTCTCATTCTTTTAACCACTAGTCATCTCTCACAGTTAAATCTGACCCCATTTTAGTCTTGTAACTCGGCTGATAAGGCCGATTGTTACACTTTTATGGGAGACCGCCTGGGAATACCAGGTGCTGTAAGCTTTTGCCTTTTCTTCACTATTTATATAATATGCTGGCTTTTACGGAGGCTGATCTTTAAATAGCCCACTTTTTGGAGCAGCCCTCGCTTATGGCCATACCGCGCTGAGAGCGCCCGATCTCGTCTGATCTCGGAAGCTAAGCAGCGTCGGGCCTGGTTAGTACTTGGATGGGAGACCGCCTGGGAATACCAGGTGCTGTAAGCTTTTGCCTTTTCTTCACTATTTATATAATATGCTGGCTTTTACGGAGGCTGATCTTTAAATAGCCCACTTTTTGGAGCAGGCCTCGATTATGGCCATACCGCGCTGAGAGCGCCCGATCTCGTCTGATCTCGGAAGCTAAGCAGCGTCGGGCCTGGTTAGTACTTGGATGGGAGACCGCCTGGGAATACCAGGTGCTGTAAGCTTTTGCCTTTTCTTCACTATTTATATAATATGCTGGCTTTTAGAAAGACGTGTTTTACCTCTCTATTTATTACAATCATTTACATGTATTATAGAGTTTTAAGTGTTTTACATGTTTTTTAGGCCATTTTATTACTCTTAACATTTTAAGTGTATGTGTCTTTAATAAATGGATGGTTGGCCTGTCATGTGACTAGACACATGACAGGAAGCAGGAAGTACAACTGTATAAGAGAGCAGCATGACAAACAAAGGACAGTCACCAAACTGTTGGATTGAGGAGTTGCTAATTTTAGAGCTCACCTTTCCATTCACCATCTGCAAACTTTGGATTACACTTTCTGTGGATTGTATATACACTGGTGGACACTCACATTGGACTTATCAACACACTGGGGTTCTTGGACTGTTTTTAGGGTATGGACAAATGAACTGTATTCTTTTAACAGAGTTTACCTGTTTTTAGGGTATGGACAAATGAACTGTATTCTTTTAACAGAGTTTACCTAGTTTTATCGTGTTGTTTTAAAGTCTTTTATGTGAACCTTGTAAATACACCAAATCTATTTAAACCAATTTTCTTTTATGTCTCATTCTTTTAACCACTAGTCATCTCTCACAGTTAAATCTGACCCCATTTTAGTCTTGTAACTCGGCTGATAAGGCCGATTGTTACACTTTTATGGGAGACCGCCTGGGAATACCAGGTGCTGTAAGCTTTTGCCTTTTCTTCACTATTTATATAATATGCTGGCTTTTACGGAGGCTGATCTTTAAATAGCCCACTTTTTGGAGCAGCCCTCGCTTATGGCCATACCGCGCTGAGAGCGCCCGATCTCGTCTGATCTCGGAAGCTAAGCAGCGTAGGGCCTGGTTAGTACTTGGATGGGAGACCGCCTGGGAATACCAGGTGCTGTAAGCTTTTGCCTTTTCTTCACTATTTATATAATATGCTGGCTTTTAGAAAGACGTGTTTTACCGCTCTATTTATTACAATCATTTACATGTATTATAGAGTTTTAAGTGTTTTACATGTTTTTTAGGCCATTTTATTACTCTTAACATTTTAAGTGTATGTGTCTTTAATAAATGGATGGTTGGCCTGTCATGTGACTAGACACATGACAGGAAGCAGGAAGTACAACTGTATAAGAGAGCAGCATGACAAACAAAGGACAGTCACCAAACTGTTGGATTGAGGAGTTGCTAATTTTAGAGCTCACCTTTCCATTCACCACCTGCAAACTTTGGATTACACTTTCTGTGGATTGTATATACACTGGTGGACACTCACATTGGACTTATCAACACACTGGGGTTCTTGGACTGTTTTTAGGGTATGGACAAATGAACTGTATTCTTTTAACAGAGTTTACCTGTTTTTAGGGTATGGACAAATGAACTGTATTCTTTTAACAGAGTTTACCTAGTTTTATCGTGTTGTTTTAAAGTCTTTTATGTGAACCTTGTAAATACACCAAATCTATTTAAACCAATTTTCTTTTATGTCTCATTCTTTTAACCACTAGTCATCTCTCACAGTTAAATCTGACCCCATTTTAGTCTTGTAACTCGGCTGATAAGGCCGATTGTTACACTTTTATGGGAGACCGCCTGGGAATACCAGGTGCTGTAAGCTTTTGCCTTTTCTTCACTATTTATATAATATGCTGGCTTTTACGGAGGCTGATCTTTAAATAGCCCACTTTTTGGAGCAGCCCTCGCTTATGGCCATGCCGCGCTGAGAGCGCCCGATCTCGTCTGATCTCGGAAGCTAAGCAGCGTCGGGCCTGGTTAGTACTTGGATGGGAGACCGCCTGGGAATACCAGGTGCTGTAAGCTTTTGCCTTTTCTTCACTATTTATATAATATGCTGGCTTTTAGAAAGACGTGTTTTACCGCTCTATTTATTACAATCATTTACATGTATTATAGAGTTTTAAGTGTTTTACATGTTTTTTAGGCCATTTTATTACTCTTAACATTTTAAGTGTATGTGTCTTTAATAAATGGATGGTTGGCCTGTCATGTGACTAGACACATGACAGGAAGCAGGAAGTACAACTGTATAAGAGAGCAGCATGACAAACAAAGGACAGTCACCAAACTGTTGGATTGAGGAGTTGCTAATTTTAGAGCTCACCTTTCCATTCACCACCTGCAAACTTTGGATTACACTTTCTGTGGATTGTATATACACTGGTGGACACTCACATTGGACTTATCAACACACTGGGGTTCTTGGACTGTTTTTAGGGTATGGACAAATGAACTGTATTCTTTTAACAGAGTTTACCTGTTTTTAGGGTATGGACAAATGAACTGTATTCTTTTAACAGAGTTTACCTAGTTTTATCGTGTTGTTTTAAAGTCTTTTATGTGAACCTTGTAAATACACCAAATCTATTTAAACCAATTTTCTTTTATGTCTCATTCTTTTAACCACTAGTCATCTCTCACAGTTAAATCTGACCCCATTTTAGTCTTGTAACTCGGCTAATAAGGCCGATTGTTACACTTTTATGGGAGACCGCCTGGGAATACCAGGTGCTGTAAGCTTTTGCCTTTTCTTCACTATTTATATAATATGCTGGCTTTTACGGAGGCTGATCTTTAAATAGCCCACTTTTTGGAGCAGCCCTCGCTTATGGCCATGCCGCGCTGAGAGCGCCCGATCTCGTCTGATCTCGGAAGCTAAGCAGCGTCGGGCCTGGTTAGTACTTGGATGGGAGACCGCCTGGGAATACCAGGTGCTGTAAGCTTTTGCCTTTTCTTCACTATTTATATAATATGCTGGCTTTTACGGAGGCTGATCTTTAAATAGCCCACTTTTTGAAGCAGCCCTCGCTTATGGCCATACCGCGCTGAGAGCGCCCGATCTCGTCTGATCTCGGAAGCTAAGCAGCGTCGGGCCTGGTTAGTACTTGGATGGGAGACCGCCTGGGAATACCAGGTGCTGTAAGCTTTTGCCTTTTCTTCACTATTTATATAATATGCTGGCTTTTAGAAAGACGTGTTTTACCGCTCTATTTATTACAATCATTTACATGTATTATAGAGTTTTAAGTGTTTTACATGTTTTTTAGGCCATTTTATTACTCTTAACATTTTAAGTGTATGTGTCTTTAGTAAATGGATGGTTGGCCTGTCATGTGACTAGACACATGACAGGAAGCAGGAAGTACAACTGTATAAGAGAGCAGCATGACAAACAAAGGACAGTCACCAAACTGTTGGATTGAGGAGTTGCTAATTTTAGAGCTCACCTTTCCATTCACCACCTGCAAACTTTGGATTACACTTTCTGTGGATTGTATATACACTGGTGGACACTCACATTGGACTTATCAACACACTGGGGTTCTTGGACTGTTTTTAGGGTATGGACAAATGAACTGTATTCTTTTAACAGAGTTTACCTGTTTTTAGGGTATGGACAAATGAACTGTATTCTTTTAACAGAGTTTACCTAGTTTTATCGTGTTGTTTTAAAGTCTTTTATGTGAACCTTGTAAATACACCAAATCTATTTAAACCAATTTTCTTTTATGTCTCATTCTTTTAACCACTAGTCATCTCTCACAGTTAAATCTGACCCCATTTTAGTCTTGTAACTCGGCTGATAAGGCCGATTGTTACACTTTTATGGGAGACCGCCTGGGAATACCAGGTGCTGTAAGCTTTTGCCTTTTCTTCACTATTTATATAATATGCTGGCTTTTACGGAGGCTGATCTTTAAATAGCCCACTTTTTGGAGCAGCCCTCGCTTATGGCCATACCGCGCTGAGAGCGCCCGATCTCGTCTGATCTCGGAAGCTAAGCAGCGTCGGGCCTGGTTAGTACTTGGATGGGAGACCGCCTGGGAATACCAGGTGCTGTAAGCTTTTGCCTTTTCTTCACTATTTATATAATATGCTGGCTTTTAGAAAGACGTGTTTTACCGCTCTATTTATTACAATCATTTACATGTATTATAGAGTTTTAAGTGTTTTACATGTTTTTTAGGCCATTTTATTACTCTTAACATTTTAAGTGTATGTGTCTTTAATAAATGGATGGTTGGCCTGTCATGTGACTAGACACATGACAGGAAGCAGGAAGTACAACTGTATAAGAGAGCAGCATGACAAACAAAGGACAGTCACCAAACTGTTGGATTGAGGAGTTGCTAATTTTAGAGCTCACCTTTCCATTCACCACCTGCAAACTTTGGATTACACTTTCTGTGGATTGTATATACACTGGTGGACACTCACATTGGACTTATCAACACACTGGGGTTCTTGGACTGTTTTTAGGGTATGGACAAATGAACTGTATTCTTTTAACAGAGTTTACCTGTTTTTAGGGTATGGACAAATGAACTGTATTCTTTTAACAGAGTTTACCTAGTTTTATCGTGTTGTTTTAAAGTCTTTTATGTGAACCTTGTAAATACACCAAATCTATTTAAACCAATTTTCTTTTATGTCTCATTCTTTTAACCACTAGTCATCTCTCACAGTTAAATCTGACCCCATTTTAGTCTTGTAACTCGGCTGATAAGGCCGATTGTT
>NC_133361.1:91802935-91820435 GCF_049309525.1 Garra rufa
TTTTCTTCACTATTTATATAATATGCTGGCTTTTAGAAAGACGTGTGTTACCGCTCTATTTATTACAATCATTTACATGTATTATAGAGTTTTAAGTGTTTTACATGTTTTTTAGGCCATTTTATTACTCTTAACATTTTAAGTGTATGTGTCTTTAATAAATGGATGGTTGGCCTGTCATGTGACTAGACACATGACAGGAAGCAATAAGTACAACTGTATAAGAGAGCAGCATGACAAACAAAGGACAGTCACCAAACTGTTGGATTGAGGAGTTGCTAATTTTAGAGCTCACCTTTCCATTCACCACCTGCAAACTTTGGATTACAATTTCTGTGGATTGTATATACACTGGTGGACACTCACATTGGACTTATCAACACACTGGGGTTCTTGGACTGTTTTTAGGGTATGGACAAATGAACTGTATTCTTTTAACAGAGTTTACCTGTTTTTAGGGTATGGACAAATGAACTGTATTCTTTTAACAGAGTTTACCTAGTTTTATCGTGTTGTTTTAAAGTCTTTTATGTGAACCTTGTAAATACACCAAATCTATTTAAACCAATTTTCTTTTATGTCTCATTCTTTTAACCACTAGTCATCTCTCACAGTTAAATCTGACCCCATTTTAGTCTTGTAACTCGGCTGATAAGGCCGATTGTTACACTTTTATGGGAGACCACCTGGGAATACCAGGTGCTGTAAGCTTTTGCCTTTTCTTCACTATTTATATAATATGCTGGCTTTTACGGAGGCTGATCTTTAAATAGCCCACTTTTTGGAGCAGCCCTCGCTTATGGCCATACCGCGCTGAGAGCGCCCGATCTCGTCTGATCTCGGAAGCTAAGCAGCGTCGGGCCTGGTTAGTACTTGGATGGGAGACCGCCTGGGAATACCAGGTGCTGTAAGCTTTTGCCTTTTCTTCACTATTTATATAATATGCTGGCTTTTACGGAGGCTGATCTTTAAATAGCCCACTTTTTGGAGCAGGCCTCGCTTATGGCCATACCGCGCTGAGAGCGCCCGATCTCGTCTGATCTCGGAAGCTAAGCAGCGTCGGGCCTGGTTAGTACTTGGATGGGAGACCGCCTGGGAATACCAGGTGCTGTAAGCTTTTGCCTTTTCTTCACTATTTATATAATATGCTGGCTTTTAGAAAGACGTGTTTTACCTCTCTATTTATTACAATCATTTACATGTATTATAGAGTTTTAAGTGTTTTACATGTTTTTTAGGCCATTTTATTAATCTTAACATTTTAAGTGTATGTGTCTTTAATAAATGGATGGTTGGCCTGTCATGTGACTAGACACATGACAGGAAGCAGGAAGTACAACTGTATAAGAGAGCAGCATGACAAACAAAGGACAGTCACCAAACTGTTGGATTGAGGAGTTGCTAAATTTAGAGCTCACCTTTCCATTCACCATCTGCAAACTTTGGATTACACTTTCTGTGGATTGTATATACACTGGTGGACACTCACATTGGACTTATCAACACACTGGGGTTCTTGGACTGTATTTAGGGTATGGACAAATGAACTGTATTCTTTTAACAGAGTTTACCTGTTTTTAGGGTATGGACAAATGAACTGTATTCTTTTAACAGAGTTTACCTAGTTTTATCGTGTTGTTTTAAAGTCTTTTATGTGAACCTTGTAAATACACCAAATCTATTTAAACCAATTTTCTTTTATGTCTCATTCTTTTAACCACTAGTCATCTCTCACAGTTAAATCTGACCCCATTTGAGTCTTGTAACTCGGCTGATAAGGCCGATTGTTACACTTTTATGGGAGACCGCCTGGGAATACCAGGTGCTGTAAGCTTTTGCCTTTTCTTCACTATTTATATAATATGCTGGCTTTTACGGAGGCTAATCTTTAAATAGCCCACTTTTTGGAGCAGCCCTCGCTTATGGCCATACCGCGCTGAGAGCGCCCGATCTCGTCTGATCTCGGAAGCTAAGCAGCGTCGGGCCTGGTTAGTACTTGGATGGGAGACCGCCTGGGAATACCAGGTGCTGTAAGCTTTTGCCTTTTCTTCACTATTTATATAATATGCTGGCTTTTAGAAAGACGTGTTTTACCGCTCTATTTATTACAATCATTTACATGTATTATAGAGTTTTAAGTGTTTTACATGTTTTTTAGGCCATTTTATTACTCTTAACATTTTAAGTGTATGTGTCTTTAATAAATGGATGGTTGGCCTGTCATGTGACTAGACACATGACAGGAAGCAGGAAGTACAACTGTATAAGAGAGCAGCATGACAAACAAAGGACAGTCACCAAACTGTTGGATTGAGGAGTTGCTAATTTTAGAGCTCACCTTTCCATTCACCACCTGCAAACTTTGGATTACACTTTCTGTGGATTGTATATACACTGGTGGACACTCACATTGGACTTATCAACACACTGGGGTTCTTGGAC
Source organism: Garra rufa (assembly GCF_049309525.1). NCBI lineage: Eukaryota > Metazoa > Chordata > Actinopteri > Cypriniformes > Cyprinidae > Garra > Garra rufa. The sequence goes on from NC_133361.1 coordinate 91,805,378, forward strand.
TGTTTTTAGGGTATGGACAAATGAACTGTATTCTTTTAACAGAGTTTACCTGTTTTTAGGGTATGGACAAATGAACTGTATTCTTTTAACAGAGTTTACCTAGTTTTATCGTGTTGTTTTAAAGTCTTTTATGTGAACCTTGTAAATACACCAAATCTATTTAAACCAATTTTCTTTTATGTCTCATTCTTTTAACCACTAGTCATCTCTCACAGTTAAATCTGACCCCATTTTAGTCTTGTAACTCGGCTGATAAGGCCGATTGTTACACTTTTATGGGAGACCGCCTGGGAATACCAGGTGCTGTAAGCTTTTGCCTTTTCTTCACTATTTATATAATATGCTGGCTTTTACGGAGGCTGATCTTTAAATAGCCCACTTTTTGGAGCAGCCCTCGCTTATGGCCATGCCGCGCTGAGAGCGCCCGATCTCGTCTGATCTCGGAAGCTAAGCAGCGTCGGGCCTGGTTAGTACTTGGATGGGAGACCGCCTGGGAATACCAGGTGCTGTAAGCTTTTGCCTTTTCTTCACTATTTATATAATATGCTGGCTTTTAGAAAGACGTGTTTTACCGCTCTATTTATTACAATCATTTACATGTATTATAGAGTTTTAAGTGTTTTACATGTTTTTTAGGCCATTTTATTACTCTTAACATTTTAAGTGTATGTGTCTTTAGTAAATGGATGGTTGGCCTGTCATGTGACTAGACACATGACAGGAAGCAGGAAGTACAACTGTATAAGAGAGCAGCATGACAAACAAAGGACAGTCACCAAACTGTTGGATTGAGGAGTTGCTAATTTTAGAGCTCACCTTTCCATTCACCACCTGCAAACTTTGGATTACACTTTCTGTGGATTGTATATACACTGGTGGACACTCACATTGGACTTATCAACACACTGGGGTTCTTGGACTGTTTTTAGGGTATGGACAAATGAACTGTATTCTTTTAACAGAGTTTACCTGTTTTTAGGGTATGGACAAATGAACTGTATTCTTTTAACAGAGTTTACCTAGTTTTATCGTGTTGTTTTAAAGTCTTTTATGTGAACCTTGTAAATACACCAAATCTATTTAAACCAATTTTCTTTTATGTCTCATTCTTTTAACCACTAGTCATCTCTCACAGTTAAATCTGACCCCATTTTAGTCTTGTAACTCGGCTGATAAGGCCGATTGTTACACTTTTATGGGAGACCGCCTGGGAATACCAGGTGCTGTAAGCTTTTGCCTTTTCTTCACTATTTATATAATATGCTGGCTTTTACGGAGGCTGATCTTTAAATAGCCCACTTTTTGGAGCAGCCCTCGCTTACGGCCATACCCCCACCTGAGGCGCTAGAGAGCAAACAGGAAGTGAGTTGGCAGTTTGTAGTGTGCAGTAGGTGAGATAGGCTCACCATTTTTCTGGGTGTTTTTTCACATTTATTTTGTTTGTTTTTTAGTTAGAAGGAGTTTTTTTTTGAGGAAGGTTTTTTTTAACCCCAAACAGGTCTTTCTGTTTGGGGTTTGAGACAACCAAAATTTGGATTTAATGGACAAAGAACACGGACTGGTAAAACAACATGAGATGGGAAATGCGGAACCAGGATTTGTTGCAGACATAACTGAAAGGAATATAAATGAAAGACATGGAGAAAACAATAATGAAACGTGGGCGACGGTGGTTTCAAGGAGGAAACAAGAAAGAAAAACAACTGGACAAGAACGGAAAGGAGATCTACAATCAACTGAAGGTATTGGAATTGAGAAAGAAGTTGGAGAAAAAAGAAATGTTTTATCTCAACGACAACAAATGATACAGAAATTAAGCAAACAAACAAGGTATCAGAGGGAATACAAGAAAGAAGCAACATTAACAATGACTGTTAAAGATATAGAAAATATAACAATACTAATGATAATTAAAGCAGTTGAAGAGAAAGTTGGAATGGGAAAATTGATCGGACTGAGAAGAAAAAATAATTATGATTTTGAAATGACTATGGAAAGTGAGATGGACTGTGATTTGCTGTTGAATGGAATAATGATAAACGGACAAGAATGTGAGATAAGGAAATTGTGTGCAACAGAAAGAATGGTGTCTTTCTTGAGTCTGCCCAGCTATATTGAAGATGAGGAAATCAGTCAAAAACTAATCAATTGGGGTGTAACTCCCATTCTACCACTAAGAAGAAGATATCATCCCGGGACAACGGTGGCAGACGGAACACGATTTTTGAGGGTAAAGTTTCCACAAGAGGTGACGTCTTTACCATACAACACAAGCTTCAGGACTGAAGAAGGAGTGCAGTACTTCAGAGTGATTCACGATAATCAAGTGAAGACATGCAGGATCTGTGTAAGTCCGGAGCATGAAAAAAAGGACTGCCCACAATTCACATGCAGAAATTGTCTTGAGCAGGGGCATTATGCGCGAGACTGTAAAGTCCCGCGGTGCCAAGGCTGCCAAAAGACAATGTTAAGATGCAGATGCGAGATAGAAGACGAGGAAAATGAAGATCCAGGAATGGAAATACAAGAGGTAATGGGAGTTACAACAATTGAGAGGTTAAATGACTCACAAAGGCAGACGCAAGGAGAGGACGAGAAACAAGATGACGAGGAAGAGGAGAACAACAACATAGATGAGAATAAAGAAAAGAAGGAAGATGAAGAACAAGGAATGGAGATGGGAGGAGGAGCGAACAAAGAGGATATAAATTTGATTAAAGAAGGATTTTCTAAGGAACAGGACGATGTGGACACTAATGAACTGGACTACGAAAAAGGACAAGAAAAAGAAAAAGCTGAGGATAAGGGAATAAAGACACTGACTGAGGTAAGAGGAGCAGACAATGGGGGGGAAATTCGTGGAATGGAAAACAAAGGAAAAGAAAGACTGAATAGATGTGTAAAAACAAGAAAAGATGGCTTAGACATTCAACAGGTTCTTAAAAGGCAGAAGATAAGAAGAGAAGAGCAAAAGGAAAGACTGGAGAGGAGGAAAGCTGAAATGGGTGAAGTAAAAAATACTTTTTTGAAAGACAATGAAACGGATTGAATGGTGGGTTTTGGTTTTTCCAATCTTTTCTTTAATGAGCTCTATATCAATTGTATCGCTGAATGCTAGAGGATTATCCAAATGTCAAAAGTTTGAAAGATTAATGTGTCTGACCAAAAAATGTGATGTGCTATGTTTACAAGAAACGAAATGGGAAGATAAAATAAGTGATGAAATTAGAAAATTATGGAACGGAGAAATATATAGTAACTGTGATATGGAAAGGAAGAGAGGGGTAGCTATTTTAATAAGAAAAGGAGTATTTGAAGAAGTAAATATAGATTATAAAGACACAAAGGGAAGAATAATAATTGTTAAATTTGTGTGTAATGGAAAAGAAATGAAAGTGTGTAATATACATGCACCAAATGATGAAAGAGATAAATTTAATTTTTACAGGGATATGAATGAGTTAATAGAAAAACATGACAACATTATGGTGTTAGGTGATTTTAACACTGTAATACAGAGAATTGATGTAGATGATTCAATGGGATTTAGAAGAGATAGAGGGAGGAATGAACTACATAACATAATGGAGAAATATAATATGGTGGATGTGTGGAGAGAGAGGAATGGTATGAAAAGAGAATATTCAAGAAGACAAATTGTTGATAGAGTTCTAAAGCAAAGTAGAATAGACTTATTTTTATGTAAGAAAAAGGAAGCATATTATGTCACTAAGGCGTCTTACAAAAATTATAGTGAGAGTGATCATGATTTTTTATGGATATTGATGAATTTTAATGAGGCTGATAAAGGACCAGGGGTGTGGATATTAAATGCAGAACTTCTAAAAAATGAAATATACAGAATGGAAATAGAAAGTATAATAATTAATAGTGTAAATGAGGAAATGTATGAAATAGAAAAAGGGTTTTGGTGGGACATTCTAAAAAAAAGAATAAAAAAATTCTCAATGGAATATTCAAAAAAATGGCAAAAAGTCAAAAAGATGAAAGAAAATAAGATTAAAAAAGAGTGGGATGAAGAAATGAGGAAAGTAAATGAGCATGATGAAAATATTGATAAGATAATAGAATTACAGGAAGAATTAAAGAAAATAGAAGAAGAGAAGTGTAAAGGAGCAATAATAAGAAGTAGGGCGAAAGACATTGTAGAAGGAGAAAGAAGTACGAAATATTTTTATGAATTAGAAAAAACAAGACAGAGAGCAGATATAATAAAAAGTATTAAAACAGAAGATGCGAGGATTGTAGAAGATAAAACAGGAATTTTGGAAGAAGTCAGAGAATTCTATAAGCATTTATTTACCAAAAATGAGATAGTTTTAGAAGATGAGGAATTTGTATTAAGTAAAATACAGGTTAAAGTTAATGAGGGAGACAAAGAAATGTGTGAGAGTGAGATTACGGAATTAGAAATAGGAATTGCAATTGATCAACTGAAAAATGGTAAAAGTCCAGGAATAGATGGATTAACAGCTGAATTTTATAAGGTTTTTAAAGATGTGTTATGTCCAATTTTAAATGAAATATTTATAGATAATTTTAAAAAAGGGAATTTAACGAATAGTATGAAGAAAGGTATGGTGAAAATAATTTACAAGAAAAAAGGTGATAAGAGAGACCTGAAAAACTACAGACCACTAAGCATGTTGAATACAGATTATAAAATATTAGCCAAAATTTTAGCCAATCGATTGAAAATAGTAGTACCAAATATAATTACTACAAATCAAGCATATGCTGTTCTAAAAAGAGATATTACTGATGTCATTAACAATATAAGAGATATGATATGGTACATGAAGGAGGAGAAAGAAACAGGATATATAATAAGTGTGGATTTAGAAAAGGCTTTTGATAGAGTTGAACACAAATACTTGATACATGTGATGGAGAGATTTGGTTTTGGGGAGAATTTTTTAAAATGGATAAAATGTTTATATACAGATATAAGTAGTTGTGTAAAAGTGAATGGTTTTTTAACTAAAGATTTTAAAATAACGAGATCAATCAGACAAGGGTGTCCTATGTCAGCATTATTATACACTTTAGTATCTGAAGCTTTAGGACTGGCAGTAGACCAGGAAAAGAACATAAAAGGAATACGCATAAAAGGAGAAGAATCAGAACAAAAAATATTTCAATATGCAGATGACACGACATTGTTTGTAAAAGATATTAAAAGTATGGATAAAGCAATGGAAGTTTTAGAAAGATATTGTAAAGGAACAGGGGCAAAAGTTAATAAAGAAAAAACTACATACATGAAAATTGGATTACCGAATGATCTGCTGAATAAAATGCAATTTAAGGAAGAAAAGAAGAGTATGAAAATTTTAGGTATAAGGGTTGGAGAAAATGAAAATGAAATAAGAGAAGTGGTATGGGAGGAGGTTTTAAAAGGAATGGAGAAGAGATTAAATTTCTGGAAATTAAGAGGATTATTTTTAAAAGGGAAGGTTTTAGTTATTAATTCTTTGTTTTTATCAAAAATGTGGTATGTATTGGGTTCTGTGAGTTTGCCTATATGGGTGTATAAAAAAATCAAATCTATTGTTTTAAACTTTTTATGGGAGGGGAAACCATCGAAAATTGCTTATGACACTCTAATTGGAAAGGTGGAGGAAGGAGGGTTGGGACTAATAGATCCATTAATAAGAATGAAAAGTATAAGAATAAAAACTGTTAATAAATACTGGAAACATGGGAAATATGCGTGGAAGGGTGTAATGAACTATTTTTTAAATAAATGTGGAAAAATGGGAGATGATGTTTTATGGATGAAGCTAAAAGAAAACATGATGAACGGAATACCAGAGTTTTATAAAGAGGTTGTAAAAGCATGGGGTGATTTTAGAAAGCATGTTGTTTGTACGTCTTTTACCAGGGAAGAGATTTTAAGACAACCATTGTTTTTAAATAATCAAATTAAAAAGGGAAATGATACCATTTTTTATAAAAAATGGTTTTATGCGGGGATAAAGCAAATAAAAGATATTTTGTATGAAGTGATACCTGGTTTTGTACCGGTGCAAGTAATAAGAGACGCAATTGTAGAAAATTATGACAATGAAACTAAAACAGTCTTAGAAAAACAATACAAACAAATGAAAGAAGTAATACCGGAAGAATGGATAAATATTATAGAAGGTACAGAAGAAACAAAAGGTAATGATGGAATGATGATTGATTTTAAAAGTAATGACAAACAGCATGCTTTTAAAGATGGTATTTTAAAGATGTTTTATTCTTGTTTATGTGAAGATGTTTTTATCACACCAAAAGCAGAAGGATATTGGCAAAGATTGTACCCAAGTATGGAAACTAAGAAAATATGGAAAAATCTAAGAGCTTGGTGGAAAAGTCCAATTTTAGAAAACTTTGATTATATTTTAAGACATAATTGTTTATTAAGTGAAATGAGACTGTGTAAATTTGGAATGGCAAGTGATGCAATATGCAAGGTATGTAATAGGGAAGATGAAGGATTGATACATATTTTTTTTAAATGCACAGGGTTAAAATGTTTTATAAAAAAATTAAAAGAAATGACAAGTAAATTGGGAGTAGAACAAAGATGTATTGATGAAGAATGGGAAACAATGTTTTTATTTGGTTCTAAAGGTAATTTTAAGAATGTGTGTTTTTTAAATTTGATATTAACCATTGCTAGATTTGTAATTTGGAGCAGAAGAAATTTTGTCAAACAAAAGAAAACAAAAATACCTGTGTGCAAACTTTTTAAGGTGAAGATGTGTTTTATTTTAAATGTTTTGTTTGATTACTGTAATATGAATGAAGAGAAAGATGTTTTTGTCAAAATTTTTGTAAATGATAACCCATTTATTGAAATGACATGGTTTCGATTTAATGTATTGTTGCCAGAATGTGATTCAGACTGTTTTTAAAATGTATTAACATGTTTTAAATAAATAAATAAATTAAAAAAAAAAAAAAAAAAAAAAAAAAAAAAAAAAAAAAAAAAGAGCGCCCGATCTCGTCTGATCTCGGAAGCTAAGCAGCGTCGGGCCTGGTTAGTACTTGGATGGGAGACCGCCTGGGAATACCAGGTGCTGTAAGCTTTTGCCTTTTCTTCACTATTTATATAATATGCTGGCTTTTACGGAGGCTGATCTTTAAATAGCCCACTTTTTGGAGCAGCCCTCGCTTATGGCCATACCGCGCTGAGAGCGCCCAATCTCGTCTGATCTCGGAAGCTAAGCAGCGTCGGGCCTGGTTAGTACTTGGAAGGGAGACCGCCTGGGAATACCAGGTGCTGTAAGCTTTTGCCTTTTCTTCACTATTTATATAATATGCTGGCTTTTAGAAAGACGTGTGTTACCGCTCTATTTATTACAATCATTTACATGTATTATAGAGTTTTAAGTGTTTTACATGTTTTTTAGGCCATTTTATTACTCTTAACATTTTAAGTGTATGTGTCTTTAATAAATGGATGGTTGGCCTGTCATGTGACTAGACACATGACAGGAAGCAATAAGTACAACTGTATAAGAGAGCAGCATGACAAACAAAGGACAGTCACCAAACTGTTGGATTGAGGAGTTGCTAATTTTAGAGCTCACCTTTCCATTCACCACCTGCAAACTTTGGATTACAATTTCTGTGGATTGTATATACACTGGTGGACACTCACATTGGACTTATCAACACACTGGGGTTCTTGGACTGTTTTTAGGGTATGGACAAATGAACTGTATTCTTTTAACAGAGTTTACCTGTTTTTAGGGTATGGACAAATGAACTGTGTTCTTTTAACAGAGTTTACCTAGTTTTATCGTGTTTTTTTAAAGTCTTTTATGTGAACCTTGTAAATACACCAAATCTATTTAAACCAATTTTCTTTTATGTCTCATTCTTTTAACCACTAGTCATCTCTCACAGTTAAATCTGACCCCATTTTAGTCTTGTAACTCGGCTGATAATGCCGATTGTTACACTTTTATGGGAGACCACCTGGGAATACCAGGTGCTGTAAGCTTTTGCCTTTTCTTCACTATTTATATAATATGCTGGCTTTTACGGAGGCTGATCTTTAAATAGCCCACTTTTTGGAGCAGCCCTCGCTTATGGCCATACCGCGCTGAGAGCGCCCGATCTCGTCTGATCTCGGAAGCTAAGCAGCGTCGGGCCTGGTTAGTACTTGGATGGGAGACCGCCTGGGAATACCAGGTGCTGTAAGCTTTTGCCTTTTCTTCACTATTTATATAATATGCTGGCTTTTACGGAGGCTGATCTTTAAATAGCCCACTTTTTGGAGCAGGCCTCGCTTATGGCCATACCGCGCTGAGAGCGCCCGATCTCGTCTGATCTCGGAAGCTAAGCAGCGTCGGGCCTGGTTAGTACTTGGATGGGAGACCGCCTGGGAAAACCAGGTGCTGTAAGCTTTTGCCTTTTCTTCACTATTTATATAATATGCTGGCTTTTAGAAAGACGTGTTTTACCTCTCTATTTATTACAATCATTTACATGTATTATAGAGTTTTAAGTGTTTTACATGTTTTTTAGGCCATTTTATTACTCTTAACATTTTAAGTGTATGTGTCTTTAATAAATGGATGGTTGGCCTGTCATGTGACTAGACACATGACAGGAAGCAGGAAGTACAACTGTATAAGAGAGCAGCATGACAAACAAAGGACAGTCACCAAACTGTTGGATTGAGGAGTTGCTAATTTTAGAGCTCACCTTTCCATTCACCATCTGCAAACTTTGGATTACACTTTCTGTGGATTGTATATACACTGGTGGACACTCACATTGGACTTATCAACACACTGGGGTTCTTGGACTGTATTTAGGGTATGGACAAATGAACTGTATTCTTTTAACAGAGTTTACCTGTTTTTAGGGTATGGACAAATGAACTGTATTCTTTTAACAGAGTTTACCTAGTTTTATCGTGTTGTTTTAAAGTCTTTTATGTGAACCTTGTAAATACACCAAATCTATTTAAACCAATTTTCTTTTATGTCTCATTCTTTTAACCACTAGTCATCTCTCACAGTTAAATCTGACCCCATTTGAGTCTTGTAACTCGGCTGATAAGGCCGATTGTTACACTTTTATGGGAGACCGCCTGGGAATACCAGGTGCTGTAAGCTTTTGCCTTTTCTTCACTATTTATATAATATGCTGGCTTTTACGGAGGCTAATCTTTAAATAGCCCACTTTTTGGAGCAGCCCTCGCTTATGGACATACCGCGCTGAGAGCGCCCGATCTCGTCTGATCTCGGAAGCTAAGCAGCGTCGGGCCTGGTTAGTACTTGGATGGGAGACCGCCTGGGAATACCAGGTGCTGTAAGCTTTTGCCTTTTCTTCACTATTTATATAATATGCTGGCTTTTACGGAGGCTGATCTTTAAATAGCCCACTTTTTGGAGCAGGCCTCGCTTATGGCCATACCGCGCTGAGAGCGCCCGATCTCGTCTGATCTCGGAAGCTAAGCAGCGTCGGGCCTGGTTAGTACTTGGATGGGAGACCGCCTGGGAATACCAGGTGCTGTAAGCTTTTGCCTTTTCTTCACTATTTATATAATATGCTGGCTTTTAGAAAGACGTGTTTTACCTCTCTATTTATTACAATCATTTACATGTATTATAGAGTTTTAAGTGTTTTACATGTTTTTTAGGCCATTTTATTACTCTTAACATTTTAAGTGTATGTGTCTTTAATAAATGGATGGTTGGCCTGTCATGTGACTAGACACATGACAGGAAGCAGGAAGTACAACTGTATAAGAGAGCAGCATGACAAACAAAGGACAGTCACCAAACTGTTGGATTGAGGAGTTGCTAATTTTAGAGCTCACCTTTCCATTCACCATCTGCAAACTTTGGATTACACTTTCTGTGGATTGTATATACACTGGTGGACACTCACATTGGACTTATCAACACACTGGGGTTCTTGGACTGTTTTTAGGGTATGGACAAATGAACTGTATTCTTTTAACAGAGTTTACCTGTTTTTAGGGTATGGACAAATGAACTGTATTCTTTTAACAGAGTTTACCTAGTTTTATCGTGTTGTTTTAAAGTCTTTTATGTGAACCTTGTAAATACACCAAATCTATTTAAACCAATTTTCTTTTATGTCTCATTCTTTTAACCACTAGTCATCTCTCACAGTTAAATCTGACCCCATTTTAGTCTTGTAACTCGGCTGATAAGGCCGATTGTTACACTTTTATGGGAGACCGCCTGGGAATACCAGGTGCTGTAAGCTTTTGCCTTTTCTTCACTATTTATATAATATGCTGGCTTTTACGGAGGCTGATCTTTAAATAGCCCACTTTTTGGAGCAGCCCTCGCTTATGGCCATGCCGCGCTGAGAGCGCCCGATCTCGTCTGATCTCGGAAGCTAAGCAGCGTCGGGCCTGGTTAGTACTTGGATGGGAGACCGCCTGGGAATACCAGGTGCTGTAAGCTTTTGCCTTTTCTTCACTATTTATATAATATGCTGGCTTTTAGAAAGACGTGTTTTACCGCTCTATTTATTACAATCATTTACATGTATTATAGAGTTTTAAGTGTTTTACATGTTTTTTAGGCCATTTTATTACTCTTAACATTTTAAGTGTATGTGTCTTTAGTAAATGGATGGTTGGCCTGTCATGTGACTAGACACATGACAGGAAGCAGGAAGTACAACTGTATAAGAGAGCAGCATGACAAACAAAGGACAGTCACCAAACTGTTGGATTGAGGAGTTGCTAATTTTAGAGCTCACCTTTCCATTCACCACCTGCAAACTTTGGATTACACTTTCTGTGGATTGTATATACACTGGTGGACACTCACATTGGACTTATCAACACACTGGGGTTCTTGGACTGTTTTTAGGGTATGGACAAATGAACTGTATTCTTTTAACAGAGTTTACCTGTTTTTAGGGTATGGACAAATGAACTGTATTCTTTTAACAGAGTTTACCTAGTTTTATCGTGTTGTTTTAAAGTCTTTTATGTGAACCTTGTAAATACACCAAATCTATTTAAACCAATTTTCTTTTATGTCTCATTCTTTTAACCACTAGTCATCTCTCACAGTTAAATCTGACCCCATTTTAGTCTTGTAACTCGGCTGATAAGGCCGATTGTTACACTTTTATGGGAGACCGCCTGGGAATACCAGGTGCTGTAAGCTTTTGCCTTTTCTTCACTATTTATATAATATGCTGGCTTTTACGGAGGCTGATCTTTAAATAGCCCACTTTTTGGAGCAGCCCTCGCTTATGGCCATACCGCGCTGAGAGCGCCCGATCTCGTCTGATCTCGGAAGCTAAGCAGCGTCGGGCCTGGTTAGTACTTGGATGGGAGACCGCCTGGGAATACCAGGTGCTGTAAGCTTTTGCCTTTTCTTCACTATTTATATAATATGCTGGCTTTTACGGAGGCTGATCTTTAAATAGCCCACTTTTTGGAGCAGCCCTCGCTTATGGCCATACCGCGCTGAGAGCGCCCAATCTCGTCTGATCTCGGAAGCTAAGCAGCGTCGGGCCTGGTTAGTACTTGGAAGGGAGACCGCCTGGGAATACCAGGTGCTGTAAGCTTTTGCCTTTTCTTCACTATTTATATAATATGCTGGCTTTTAGAAAGACGTGTGTTACCGCTCTATTTATTACAATCATTTACATGTATTATAGAGTTTTAAGTGTTTTACATGTTTTTTAGGCCATTTTATTACTCTTAACATTTTAAGTGTATGTGTCTTTAATAAATGGATGGTTGGCCTGTCATGTGACTAGACACATGACAGGAAGCAATAAGTACAACTGTATAAGAGAGCAGCATGACAAACAAAGGACAGTCACCAAACTGTTGGATTGAGGAGTTGCTAATTTTAGAGCTCACCTTTCCATTCACCACCTGCAAACTTTGGATTACAATTTCTGTGGATTGTATATACACTGGTGGACACTCACATTGGACTTATCAACACACTGGGGTTCTTGGACTGTTTTTAGGGTATGGACAAATGAACTGTATTCTTTTAACAGAGTTTACCTGTTTTTAGGGTATGGACAAATGAACTGTGTTCTTTTAACAGAGTTTACCTAGTTTTATCGTGTTGTTTTAAAGTCTTTTATGTGAACCTTGTAAATACACCAAATCTATTTAAACCAATTTTCTTTTATGTCTCATTCTTTTAACCACTAGTCATCTCTCACAGTTAAATCTGACCCCATTTTAGTCTTGTAACTCGGCTGATAAGGCCGATTGTTACACTTTTATGGGAGACCACCTGGGAATACCAGGTGCTGTAAGCTTTTGCCTTTTCTTCACTATTTATATAATATGCTGGCTTTTACGGAGGCTGATCTTTAAATAGCCCACTTTTTGGAGCAGCCCTCGCTTATGGCCATACCGCGCTGAGAGCGCCCGATCTCGTCTGATCTCGGAAGCTAAGCAGCGTCGGGCCTGGTTAGTACTTGGATGGGAGACCGCCTGGGAATACCAGGTGCTGTAAGCTTTTGCCTTTTCTTCACTATTTATATAATATGCTGGCTTTTACGGAGGCTGATCTTTAAATAGCCCACTTTTTGGAGCAGGCCTCGCTTATGGCCATACCGCGCTGAGAGCGCCCGATCTCGTCTGATCTCGGAAGCTAAGCAGCGTCGGGCCTGGTTAGTACTTGGATGGGAGACCGCCTGGGAATACCAGGTGCTGTAAGCTTTTGCCTTTTCTTCACTATGTATATAATATGCTGGCTTTTAGAAAGACGTGTTTTACCTCTCTATTTATTACAATCATTTACATGTATTATAGAGTTTTAAGTGTTTTACATGTTTTTTAGGCCATTTTATTACTCTTAACATTTTAAGTGTATGTGTCTTTAATAAATGGATGGTTGGCCTGTCATGTGACTAGACACATGACAGGAAGCAGGAAGTACAACTGTATAAGAGAGCAGCATGACAAACAAAGGACAGTCACCAAACTGTTGGATTGAGGAGTTGCTAATTTTAGAGCTCACCTTTCCATTCACCATCTGCAAACTTTGGATTACACTTTCTGTGGATTGTATATACACTGGTGGACACTCACATTGGACTTATCAACACACTGGGGTTCTTGGACTGTATTTAGGGTATGGACAAATGAACTGTATTCTTTTAACAGAGTTTACCTGTTTTTAGGGTATGGACAAATGAACTGTATTCTTTTAACAGAGTTTACCTAGTTTTATCGTGTTGTTTTAAAGTCTTTTATGTGAACCTTGTAAATACACCAAATCTATTTAAACCAATTTTCTTTTATGTCTCATTCTTTTAACCACTAGTCATCTCTCACAGTTAAATCTGACCCCATTTGAGTCTTGTAACTCGGCTGATAAGGCCGATTGTTACACTTTTATGGGAGACCGCCTGGGAATACCAGGTGCTGTAAGCTTTTGCCTTTTCTTCACTATTTATATAATATGCTGGCTTTTACGGAGGCTAATCTTTAAATAGCCCACTTTTTGGAGCAGCCCTCGCTTATGGACATACCGCGCTGAGAGCGCCCGATCTCGTCTGATCTCGGAAGCTAAGCAGCGTCGGGCCTGGTTAGTACTTGGATGGGAGACCGCCTGGGAATACCAGGTGCTGTAAGCTTTTGCCTTTTCTTCACTATTTATATAATATGCTGGCTTTTACGGAGGCTGATCTTTAAATAGCCCACTTTTTGGAGCAGGTCTCGCTTATGGCCATACCGCGCTGAGAGCGCCCGATCTCGTCTGATCTCGGAAGCTAAGCAGCGTCGGGCCTGGTTAGTACTTGGATGGGAGACCGCCTGGGAATACCAGGTGCTGTAAGCTTTTGCCTTTTCTTCACTATTTATATAATATGCTGGCTTTTAGAAAGACGTGTTTTACCGCTCTATTTATTACAATCATTTACATGTATTATAGAGTTTTAAGTGTTTTACATGTTTTTTAGGCCATTTTATTACTCTTAACATTTTAAGTGTATGTGTCTTTAATAAATGGATGGTTGGCCTGTCATGTGACTAGACACATGACAGGAAGCAGGAAGTACAACTGTATAAGAGAGCAGCATGACAAACAAAGGACAGTCACCAAACTGTTGGATTGAGGAGTTGCTAATTTTAGAGCTCACCTTTCCATTCACCACCTGCAAACTTTGGATTACACTTTCTGTGGATTGTATATACACTGGTGGACACTCACATTGGACTTATCAACACACTGGGGTTCTTGGACTGTTTTTAGGGTATGGACAAATGAACTGTATTCTTTTAACAGAGTTTACCTGTTTTTAGGGTATGGACAAATGAACTGTATTCTTTTAACAGAGTTTACCTAGTTTTATCGTGTTGTTTTAAAGTCTTTTATGTGAACCTTGTAAATACACCAAATCTATTTAAACCAATTTTCTTTTATGTCTCATTCTTTTAACCACTAGTCATCTCTCACAGTTAAATCTGACCCCATTTTAGTCTTGTAACTCGGCTGATAAGGCCGATTGTTACACTTTTATGGGAGACCGCCTGGGAATACCAGGTGCTGTAAGCTTTTGCCTTTTCTTCACTATTTATATAATATGCTGGCTTTTACGGAGGCTGATCTTTAAATAGCCCACTTTTTGGAGCAGCCCTCGCTTATGGCCATGCCGCGCTGAGAGCGCCCGAACTCGTCTGATCTCGGAAGCTAAGCAGCGTCGGGCCTGGTTAGTACTTGGATGGGAGACCGCCTGGGAATACCAGGTGCTGTAAGCTTTTGCCTTTTCTTCACTATTTATATAATATGCTGGCTTTTACGGAGGCTGATCTTTAAATAGCCCACTTTTTGAAGCAGCCCTCGCTTATGGCCATACCGCGCTGAGAGCGCCCGATCTCGTCTGATCTCGGAAGCTAAGCAGCGTCGGGCCTGGTTAGTACTTGGATGGGAGACCGCCTGGGAATACCAGGTGCTGTAAGCTTTTGCCTTTTCTTCACTATTTATATAATATGCTGGCTTTTAGAAAGACGTGTTTTACCGCTCTATTTATTACAATCATTTACATGTATTATAGAGTT